>NC_139349.1:29242898-29247898 GCF_055883805.1 Amblyomma maculatum | reverse complement strand
TTGTAATGCCGATTGTGGATTTGCATCCTTCGTTTTTTATCTTTTATGATCTGAAACACGTTCTTGCTTCAGTATGAAACTGGCAGGTGCTTGCGTGGATCGACCTTGAGAAAGCCGCGTGAGCAAACAAGCTTGACCAGCAAGCGAAAGAGCCGGGGCGGAACTAGGAAAATTAGTGTTCCTGTGCGCCCAGAAGCCGAAGACGAACATCAAACAACGGCTCGTTGCACGCATGGTTTGTACGCAGCGAACAGCCTAAGTGGCAGCTTACAGAGTGTTGAAGTTTATGTTTGCATTCGCGTGCAGAATAGCAAGCCTAAGAGCTGTAGAACTCGACTTTCACGTTAAGACCTGAGACTGCGTAAACGAACGGAAGTGCGAGTTGTTGTTTTTTTTTCTTTAACCAAATGACTTGCATACCAGAAAGAAGGCTTTGGGAATGACTCATCGTCGTTTATACTCCCATGGGAAAACCAGAAATTAGTTAGCGCGGCTGTTTGCCGCAGTTCAGTTTGTTTGGAGACACTTACGCCATGAGCGGAGTCTCATCAATGTGCCGCAAACTTTTTCCGGCTTATCGAGCCAAAGTTAATGCGAACAAACGAACACAGTGCAAACATTGACAGATATTCGCATTTCATCATCGAATAAATATTGCCATAGACCTGCGACAGTAATCAATAATAGCATTTTCCTAAACGGACAAATAATTTAATCAATTATGAGAACAAGGCTTTTTCTCCAGCACCATATAAACATCTCACTGCACGCATTCTACGTGGGCGTGCCGACAGAACAAAAATAAAGATCCGGAGCTTGTACACAAGACGAGATAACTCGATAACGTTAAAGGGCTCGTTCCGCAGAAAGTCTGGAGTCGGCGTTGTGTCCTAAAATCTCTCTAGGTGGTAGGTGGTAGTTGTCGACTAAAATGGTCGGGCATCAATAGGTTGGCAATGGTGTGACGTCACGAGACCACGTAGCAAGACAGGCGTTTCCAACTTGGACTTTTTTGTTTTTGAGTCGGGTGGCGGACATGGCAGTCGATCAATCCAGGACTCTTGGACTGGGCGAGTAGTATGACACGCTATCCCCAGGCCACACAGGCACGTCCGTATGACTAGGTAAAAGCGGAGCTTTATAGGCTTTCAGGCATTCCCCCCGAGTGGCTTTTCATAGTACTGACTGCGTTATAATGAATACATTGTAGCTAATAGAGGCCATCTTAAGGATTAATGATCTAGACAGTAGCGAAGTCCATGTACGTGAACAAGGAGCCACTAACGCTATCATGTCAAGCCCTAAAGGCGGAAATTAGGTGCCACCCACCCCCCCCCCCCCCTCCCCAGTTTTTATACATGACGTCCCCTACGAAGACGAGTACTCTGCGCAAAAGCAGACATGCACATTATACACAGTACAGTGCAATCTAAGCTTAAGCCCTCTTCTCTAAAGTCCTAATACTTAAAATCCAAAAGAAAACGAGGTGGTGCCCGTTATGCTTTGAGGCAGAGCATCGTGCAGTGAAATCAATGCTGGCACCTTGTACCGAAGACGAGAGTCGATGACGGAGGTGAAGGGAGCCAGCTACAAGCACAAGTTGAGGTTGGTACACGTCAACCTTAGCGCAGCGCCGCTGGCTTGAATTCTTCGTCCCAAAGGCGAGGCGCTGTGATCAGGAAAATTCGTTGTGTCGCCGTTCTGGAAGCTTCTATGCAAGAGAAGCGCTCCGAGGGCGAGCATTGCCACCATGGTCCAGAACATCTAAACGAAAGCAGATGTGGACCACGCCTCACCGGTAGGCCGCAGGAACGAACGCCGACGTCAGCTGACGATCGAGGGACACGTACCGTGGAGGAGTGGAACGCTGTTCCCTTTTTTTTTTTTTGTTCTTGACTTTACAACAGATGACGTATTCCCATGCAGAGTGATATTGGCCAAGACTTTGTGGCCAGATAGAGCTCTCAAGGACTAAATTTACGCGGCCATAAGGAAACTAATTGGAAAGGAAGCGAAAACACAGCAAACAGTTTGACGTACTGCCTTAAAAATACACACGAGAAGTCGCAGCGCCCGAGGGTGAGCTACACCACAAGGTCTGCAGTCATGTAATAGTGAAATGTAACCAAGCAGTTGAGTATATTCCAGTAATAAATTCTGAATGGCGCAACAAATAAACCTATGGCTAGACTCAAGTATGGTGAGTTTTAATGATGATAAAAGCGGGCTGCTGAAACTAAGCAATAGTTGTTGCAGTGCCTCCTTCAACAGTCGTCATCTCAGCATCAGGAAGTGGTAGCAAAAACTGATGAGGAAGCTTAAGCCTCGCCTATAAGTGTAAGGCGCGACAACGTTGATGGCTCCAGCCTTTCCGGCTCCCTTTGTGGATCCTTGTCTACGTCCATTCAGTTTTCTACTCTCTCAATCAGTGAGCTTTTATTTGTGCCTCTATTGTCCTGCACATAATCATTAACGTACAGTCGGAATATTACTCTTATGTGAAAGACCAGCTGACGTAAAATAAAAATATGACGCACACATAACCGTCCGCCTTTAAGGGCATGACACGATAATGTAAGCTACAGGCACACATATAATGCCCCGCTTAAACCAAGCTGTATAAATGTACCTGCGTAGCCTAGCGGTAACATGAATTCGAATGTCCTGTCAGGTTCATTCTGATATCACCCTCTCATGTGAAACAAGAGGCCCAAGTTGGCAGCTCCTGCCAAACGTAATATCGGGCAACCCTTCGTTCAGTCAGTGCGCGGCAATGTCAGCTACCAGCTACCACCTGCCAGCGCCATGCTCGCTATTCTTGGCTCACAACACCCGAATCCGGCGCCTCCAAGGCATATAGACAGTGTGTCTAACTGGGCACCCAAGAGTCTTGTAAGGCTACATTCCAATCTCACCCTCTCAACTTAATGGCAAGTTGACAGCGTCTGTCTATGCGATGTAGCCTCATGACTTCACACAAACCGACGATCGTTTAGTGATCAACCATGTCACCTGTCATCTGCAACATAGCTGTTCCAGCATTTTCGCTAACAACGTCTACAACGCCGGCGCCAAATCTTCTGCAGAACCAGGTGGTTTATTTTATCACTTAAAAACATGTAAGAAATAGTCTATTGATTCTTGTTCATCGAAGAATGCGGAGGCGGCAGAAAGCGCCAAGCTAAACAAGCGGAAATGGAAATTCTCCTCTTCTGCGCTTCAAATGCCGTGCCTTTAGGCAAACTATTTTCAAAGACACGCCTCTAATCTCTGTCTTCTCTTGCTCACATTTTCTTTACTACCAACTCTTCTATTTCGCATTCATTTCCTTTTATTTCGTGACACGCCCCTACACTCAGTTGACAGCTGTAGCCATTTCCAGCCCACGCCATATGGCGGTGCAGTTGTAGGTCATCACGCCTCGCTTTAGCATTTGTACCCTTGGCCGCCAAATTTACTTTACTTTGCTCCGGAAGGCCTGATGTATCCGTAGGGCCTTTTGTCAAGGATTTTGAGGAAGCCAAGAAACTCAATGGCAGGGGTAAAAATACACCTGCAGCTCTTGGTTGCGACGCCCTTTCTTGATATAGCTGCATTTTATCCTGAAAAGTGACGTTCTCTGACACCTACTGCAGTCGGGTGAGTCTGTCTTTGAGTTTATGAGCCTTGTGGCTTTTGAGCTCCGAGTCGCAGGAACACCGTGCAGACCAGTTCCAGCCTTCAAGATTATCGGGCGAAAAGATTTCTACAAACAATTTTTTTCTACTGGCTTCTTGACACGCGCTTGCTTTCCACGCTGGAACTGTGACAATGCTTAAGTAGTTACCACGAGTGATCAGAGTGCGTTATTTGCGCTGCTTCAACAAACGAAAACGAAACCGCATACAGCCTATCTAATTTTTAATAATATAATGCGATCGGCGATCAAACTGCTGGTCAGCGCCTTATAACGGCGCTAAGCGTCCAACACGGCTAGAGTTCGCTCACGCTCACGAAGGTAGAGAGTCGTTTTCTACGTTGTTCCAAAAACGAAGACAAACGACCTGCTACAGTATCTGTTCGAAAAAAAAACAACAAAAAAAAAAACAAAAAAAAAGCTGGCAGTACAGCACATTTTCTTTGCTTATGAATGTCGGGTCCACGTGTTTTAGTATGGCGGAATTCTTAAAACACCCTGTTTGGAGCCGTCAGTATTCGCAATGACAATGTAGATGACTGTGAAAGTGTGTGTTGAGATCTCTTCGTAGGAGAGTGTGGTGAGGTAAGTGTGAGATTGGCCCGAGTATTTAGTGACAGTGTTTATGTGTCTGTAATATGAGCGGGTGTGTTTGTTTGTTTGAAACAATGTCAACGCGCGAATGAGTGATCACATGTGTGAATGATGAATGATTACTTCCTTTTAATTAGCCAAGAGACGAAACACATAAAATAGAAGCGAACAAGATTAGGCTGGACTAACAAGTGTGGAGCAGTGTGCCTCGTCTTTTGGCTGGTTTAAAATGAAGGATTACCAACTCGCCTTGTCGTCAAGCTTGATGAATGATTACGTATGTGGGATTACGTGCAAGTGTGAATAATGGAGTGTGTACAGTCAGTGTGAATGTGGTTGTGAGTAAGAGTAAGAAAGTATCAGTGTCTGCGTCAGTGTGAATGTGTACGTGAATGGCGTATTGGTGAGTGATTGAGTACCTGTGAAGGAGCGAGTACGTCAAAGTAAGTGCGTGAGTGCGTGAGCACATGAGGGAGTACATGAGGGAGTACATGAGTGAGTGAGTGAGTGAGTGAGTGAGTGAGTGAGTGAGTGAGTGAGTGAGTGAGTGAGTGAGTGAGTGAGTGAGTGAGTGAGTGAGTGAGTGAGTGAGTGAGTGAGTGAGTGAGTGAGTGAGTGAGTGAGTGAGTTTGATTGAGTGAGTCAGTATGCGTGACAGTGAGTGCTCGTCTGTCACGAAATCGGCTCACATTTTCGTCAAATCAGAGCGGCGGCCACGCGGCGTCTGCAT
>NC_139349.1:28757898-29237898 GCF_055883805.1 Amblyomma maculatum | reverse complement strand
TTCGGCCGTTATTTCATAGCACCATGACCCATAGAAACTTTTCACCACATCATTCAGAAAATATTTAAGAGTATTGTATTTACCAGCTTATAACGCATGGAGTTAACAAATCCTGAACAAATTTACCTAACACGTGAACTAGCAGAAACGACTTGCCACTATTGCGCAGGAAACGCCTTGGTTTCAGAGACAGCCCTTTCGGCTGACTTTTAAGAATTATCGGTGTATTCGTGTAGGATAATGTTCGACAATTACAGCGTTCTGGAAGCACCTTAATCGCTAGCATGAGCTTATTCCTTAAATTGAATCAGTGACCCCTTAGTTTTGCTTCATGGGCAGTAAGTTGAAAATGGACACAGCTAATACTAGTTCAGACTAATCGCTGAAGTGAGATCGCATCACATCGCGTAATTTTGTTACGGCGTCTAAAAATTCGGACGTAAGCACGTAGTAAGGCTGCTAGAAAAAACACAACCGATTACACCTTGGCGAAGTTATTGTATCCTATACGTCATGATTACATATTCCGCTAATGAGCTGCCCTAGAGGTTTTGCAAGAAAGGAGGCAACAGCCGCTGACAGAAATAAACCATAGATCTTTCTTGTGTTGATTATTGTGAAGTAATAATTAATCGTGCAGATAGGTTAGAAAATAGAACAAAAAAACAACCACATGCCGAGGATGGGATCCGAACCCACGACCTCCGAATTTCACGTCTGGTGCTCTACCACTTAACTACAGCGAAGGTTGTTTAGTCTTCCACTTTTGTAGGTACTTATTTTGTGTGTAATTTATCCTTGATAGTATTCGCCAGCGTCACCCTCCACAAATAGTTGGTGTTGTGGTACGTCACGGCTATTTTCTCATACAAATCTTTCTGGGTCATGCGTACAGATCTGCGCGCGTGGTCCTGTGCAACGTAGCGCAGGCCCTCTGCTTTGTCACCGCACTGCCTTTCCGGGACCAGGTGTCGTAGTCGGCACGTTATGGTCACGTGTTGTCAAGACCACGTGACTGCATGATATCGACACGTCGCATTGCGTACCTTTGTAATTGCAGGGTGACTCCGGTGGGCCGCTGTCCTGTCAGCTCTCCGACGGCCGCTGGTACGTGATCGGCGTGGCATCTTTCGGCTCCGGCTGCGCCCGAGCCCACTACCCGGACGTGTACACGCGCGTTCACCACTTCAGCGGATGGATAAGGGACACCATCGCCGCCTACGCCCGTCCACGCAGAGGATGAAAAATAAAGTTATCAAGCTCCGCTTTGTGTCCCTGCTTTTTCCATGTATGTCTCAGAAAACAAGACGTAGATGTAAAGCAACCGTCACAGCGGGCGCTCCAACACGAAGTAACTCGGCATTTTTCACAGTAGCACGAAATGGGCGGTGCATGGAGAGAAATAAAGCCTATAGACAGGTTAACTGTGCTTTCTTTTAAAGCTAGAAACTAACAAAAATTGTTCATAGCACATGAGATAAAAAATGGTACCATATAATAAAAACGAAACCACACCTTTTTAGCAGTTAAAGGCACAATGCGAAAAAGCATAGTGAAAATCCTAGCGCAAGCAGGGACCGAAGAATAGCGGTTTTTCAAAGATTAAACAGCCAAAAAAAAAAGGAGCGAACTGGACCTAAACGTGTCACTCTAAACAGTTAAGTTATATTCTTTTCTTATGCGACTGCATTTTGTGTACCGACACCTTGTCCATCGGTTTAGCTGTATATAAAAAAAATTCATTCATCTCCTTTATAACTTTGGCACTCGACAAAACTTTTCCGAGGACAGGTTCACACTCAGGTTTTGAGACGTAGCGGCGCAGTGTTCTAGAAACATGTACCAATTGTTTTTGACGCCTGAGTTAGGGTACAGCTTTAGGATAGCAAAGACGTGCTAGCGTAGACGTATACCAGATCACTTGATGCCGGTGGCGCATATGCAGTTCTTCCTCGGGAAGCCTGGCCCCGCCCGTTCCAAATCGCACACAAATGAAGAATACGGCAATAGGCGTACGTCAACGCCATTATATCTGCGGAGTACTGAACCTCTCTATGCTTTATGCCAATTTAATACATTCATAGGCCGTTCCGATATTGTCTCGCCAGTATTCTAAGGACTGCTTGCTTTATGATTTTCATTCTACCTTGTTTCAATTATTTATGACACTTTATAAAGTTTTCTTTGCTGTCTTTTAACAAATGACGCTGCATTGCAATGATTCGTTTTTCTGTTTTCAGCGGCTTAAACAGCGTCCGTCGTGTCCATTTTCGTTGCCTTGTCTTCTTCAAATGGCTCTAAAAGGACCCCGTTGAACAACTCGGCCAAAGCATAATTTTGATTTACGTACAACGGCTACGTGCCGTGAACTGACATGGCAGTGACTACTTGCATGATCGGCTGCGCAGGCACAGTCTGTTAAGTACAACGCTTTCGAATCCGATAAAACGTAGCACCCATGCATAAAGCCTGCACGTTCACGTATGCGCGTGTCCGGATCTTTCGGCCTTGCAGAGATCCCCTATGCCTGATATTCCACACCTCTTAATTATTTGATGTACTGACTACAACACCAACTTCAGCACTGACATTATAGGTTTGATGTACTAGATTTATGAAAAACACTCCGTCGGGGTGGCGCAGTGGTCAGGGCGCTCGACTACTGTTCACAATGATGCGGGATTGAATTCCGGCCTCTGTGACTGCTTTTCGATGGAGGCGAAAAGCCAGGCGCCCGCGTGCTGTGCGATGTCAGTGCACGTCAAAAAATCCCAGGGGGTTGAAATTTCTAGGGTCCTCCACTACGGCGTTTCTCATAGTCTGAATCTCTTTGGGACGTTAAACCCACAAACCGAACCAACCAGATCTATGAAAAACACCAGTGTCCTATAAATGTGCACGCTTTAAGTGTGCAAGTTGGTAGATGATATAAAAACGGTGCGTCTATATCTGTAAGTCCCTCTTTTCTGCTCGTGGCAAACATTTTTTTTGTCTTAATTATATACATGCGTAAGCTCCCTTGAAGCATGAAATCGGTTCTAGCATGGCTTTCAAGACCCTTGCCATGCCAGTTGCCTCCCCACCCTATTTTATAGAGAGTTATATTTCTCCTGCATGGGCCTCTGTGGGCGCTAGCAATTGTGACCGATGTTGCAGCAACGTGCTGCTGTAATCAATGTAGCTTGCTTGATGTGATTTCAGTGTTAATTACGGTAACAGAGAAAATTTTCATTTAGCTGCGTCTCAGATTTTATAACCGTGCATAGCAGTTACTGTACGACTGCCTCTTTACTTATTCTCTCTTCATGCGGTATAGCAATATACCACCATGACTAACCGAAGATAATGTTAGTGGAAGAGGCACTTGACTGCGAAAACACGCAGTTGGCTTTGATGTGCATGTTTTTGCCCCTGGTTCGAAGGGAACAGTCCCGGTTTTATTTTTGTTTTTTTTCCTAGTTTCATTCATACTTCGCCTATATAGGCCACGAAGTTTCTGATGCTGTGTGCTCACAAGAAATGCTGCTTGCGGATGTGAGAAAACAAAAAGAGTTCTGATTTCTTTAATTCTGTATAGTTATCACTATACGGTAATAGTCCCGGCGTGATGGTTCACTACTTGAAGTTTGTTAACATTTGATGAGTACATATGAAGTTTATATACACTTTGCTACACTTTTAGTCACCCAGTCCTTAATTTATGTCACTATTATCTGACATATAGTCATTATGATGCAGTCGTAAGGTACCAAATTATGGGAACGGCTGCCCGACATGGTCTAACCCGGCCGCGGCGGCAGCTTTTATATCACCCCGCCGGGGTGGCGCAGTGGTTACGGCGCTCGACTACTGTTCCCAAGGATGCGGGATCGAATCTCGACCTCGGCGGCCGCTTTTCGTTGGAGGCGAAAAGCAAGGCGCCCGTGTGCTGTGCAATGTCAGTGCACGTTAAAGAACCCCAGGTGGTCGAAATTTCCGGAGTCCTCCACTACGGCGTCTCTCATAGCCTGAGTTGCTTTGGGACGTTAAACCCCCAAAAACCAACCAACCAGTTTTTATATCGCTGGCATTGGCAGCGTTTCCAGCGGAAAACCCCGAGCATGCCACCGACAGGTTGTAACTGGCACCTACATGGTCGTGCACTGATTGGTTGCCAGGTTATGTTACGTCACGTGACCGCATGTCATGGCCTAGTTGGCAAGAGCTGCCAAAACGGGTCCCGCGTTTGAGATTGGAGGGAGAGATAGAAATTGAACCCTCCGGGGACCTTGAATTCTGACACAGGCCAGGGCCAATGAGCAGACACGGGACTCTATGAGCACGCAGTTGTATTCGCACGGCTTGATTAAAGCAGGGTTTTATCTATGTCGGGTAGTATTGGTTGGTTCGGTTTGTGGGTTTAACGTCCCAAAGCGACTCAGGCTATGCGAGACACCGTAGTGGAGGGCTCCGGAAATTTTGACCACCTGGGGTTCTTTACCGTGCACTGACGTAGCACAGCACACGAACGCCTGGCTTTTCACCTCCATCGAAAAGCTACCGCCGAGGCCGGTTTAGATTAGGTCGGGTAGCCGTTCCCATAATTTGGTACCTTACGATTGCATCATAATGAGTATATGTAAGATAATAGAGACATAAATTAAGGACTGGATGACTAAAGGTGTAGTAAAGTGTGTATACGCTTAAATCCCAAAGAGTCGGAAGACGAAGTCATACCACATCTTAAAGGCGGAGTGTCAGTATCTTGCACATTTTCATACTAACATCACGCAGGTGCAGCACACAGGCATCTTCCCATTGATCCCAACGAAATGTGTGCCGCAGACGGGATTCAAACAAGCTACCATTGGGCTCAGCAGCTGAGCCAATAAGCAACAGTGGCGATTAGATGTGGCGAGATGATTAAGCTTATTCATTGCGTCTGTCCTCGCATTCACCTGCGAAAAAAAGAGGCCGTGACCGATACATTACAGCCATCGCAACGACACACCAAAAAAAAAAAAAAAAAAAAGCGTGCTGTTCGTGAACGTAGCTCTTAAGGTTACCGTGAGGGCTTTTAATACATGGCGCGACTGTTCAGCATGATGTCAATTTGTTCATGCATAGGGTGCAGTTGACACCAGAAGGTCTCTTAACCGTACAAGAGTCCTCCTTTTGAAAAAAGAAAAGGGGGGGGGGGGGGGGGGGGGTTAATTACTTGCGAAATGATAAGTTTTCACATCACCCCTCACTTCCTAATGTCCTTTTTTTTTCCTTCTCCACTATATTCCGCAAGTTTACAGTAGCCAACAAGAACCTATGTTTGCTCGCCACCCTGCCTTCCCATTTCCTATTTTAGTACTTAGGCTTCAGTGCCCTGGAAGTCGCCCCAGGAAAAAGTCTACTTTGTGGACTAACAGCGGTGTCCGGAAAGTGGGCACCAAATATTTCGAAGCATTTACATCCGTATTAGACGTTACAAATAAGACAGGCACTCCAGATGTATGGGCATTTAGAAAGGCAATCTCCCTCTGTATCTTCATGCTTTCGTACACTATAGGAGGGGGCGTCGAGTTTCGCTTTGCGCTTACCAAGAACTTACCCTCGCCGTTTCTCTTCTTCCCGCCACGATATGCATGCATCACTTTCGTAAACGATTGTAATTATCTTGATAAGCAAGGCGAACACTAGTCAGCTGTAGCTGGTGCACACGGTGGGGCTCGCTGCGTTCACTTAGTGGTAATAGCAACAGAGCTATGGTCGTGGGCACGAGTTCGCAGGTTGAAATTTCATCCATGGCGGCCCTATTCACTCCAGTAAGCGTAACTAAAGAGACAATTACCAGTCCTCCATTACGCCCTGGTTCAGCTCTGATAGTACACGTTGAATATAAGGAGCAATAAAAAAGCATCCATCTTAGCGGTTCAGTTGGAGAACGCACAGGTACACGCAAGTATATAAGCGTGTTCTACACGGCTAGCACGGCGGTGTTAGCCGAAAGGACACCATATGATGCTGAAACAAAAGTTCTCCATTGTGGTGGAAAGTGTTCAAACGAGGCTTCATCTACTCAACTGCACTTATCAGTAGCAGTGGAAAGTAAACATGCCCGAACCACACCCGGCACGACAGCGGCCACAATTTGTGCGGTGCGATAGGCTCACGTCACTGCAGTTCAAGAACAGACTTGTCCAGGCCCACTCGCCTTACCGTCGACCGAGACACGCCGGCTGCGACGGCAGCCCTCGCAAGCTGGGCACGTAAAAGCAAAAGCAAGAAGGCACACTTCGCGGATGGTCGTAATGCAAAGCAGTAAATAGGCTCTTGCGAAGAATTGAACTTAAAGCTCTTCTTGACAGCTGAAGTCGAGGTTTGGTCCTGGGGGCCTTGAGCGGCATCCCTGACGGCTTTAAAGATTAGATAACGTCTACGTGGAGCAGAGGGACGTTTCGAACCGGACAGCGCTCTCAGCTGGCGAGTGGGTCGGGTCGGTCAAGCGCGTGCCGAAAGATCGCCCAGTGGGTGAGCGACGCGTCCGGGCGCGTCTCGCAATCGGAAGCAACCTTTCAACAAAGTGCCCACCGCTCGTGCCAAGCCGGGGGCATCGCTTATCGGATGCCCGCCCGGGTCAACACTCGCGGGGGCAAAAAAACATGACCCGTGCGTGGCAGACTGGGCGAGAGTGACTAGATGCACCGGTTCTGGGCCGAGAAGAGGACGACGAACCTGCGACTATAAATCGGCGTCCCAGCGCAGCCCGGGCGCTCCTCCAGACATGGCTTCGTGTGGGCTGACACCGCTGCTGCTGTTGGCCTCGGCCCGTCTTCTACTGCTGGCACGGGCGCAGTCGACGCACAGTGAGCACGCCGCGGGCTGATTTTCAACTCGGGCCGCATGCCGGGCCGACCCCTCCCTTGCTTTGCCCCCCTTTGCTCCCTAATGGACCCTGCGATCATTTGCGAGTATACGTCGCCATTATCGCGCGCGATGCATGCGCAGCCTCCAATGCTGTGCCCCTCTCCTACTGCGTAGCCTCCGTAGAAGAGTTAATCAGGATGCGCGGCTGGCATAGGTGTGTATAGGTTCAGTGAACGCACCGCGCATTTATATTCCGCCCGTAGCGGGCGCTTCCCACTAGAATTGCTAAAGGTCGGTGTCGGTGCTCGAAGTTACAGTGAACCACTTGTGCCCTAATCCAGTTGTTGCAGTAAGGGTGGACTCGTCAGTAAGGAGTGAAGAAATTAGAACATGGGCATTGGTGGTTCCCAAGAAAGCCGCTCTTCGACACTGTGGAAAGAGGACGTTCTGGGATAAAGTTATGGTACTGGATCCTGTAAACGGTAGACCACTGCAAAAGGCAGACGGTGTGCGCACGGTGCAGAGTTCCAGAACCGATTCTTTGTAGAAGTCGCTACCATCTCTGGACACAAAGTAGGGCATTGTAGCGTACGTTGGAAAGCTGTTAGAGCCACTGTATTCACAATATTTATGCAAACTGTCAAGGATGCTTCTGTACATGTACAGTGCTGCGCAAAAATGGAAACACCACGAGAATGGACAAAACTTCATGCCAGCGTTTTCTGCTGGTACCGCGCTGCTATATTCAAGATCGGTATAGGGTACTCCCCCATGATATGCTTGCCGCGCATATTTGTACAGAAAACTAGTAACCGTAGCCGATAGCGTGGTCTCAACACTTTTGGGCCGCACTGTACAACCCTCGCCTTTTGTCATATACTTGGTTTCAACTTTTGTTTCTTTGTTGGTTCATAGCCAGAACTACTCGTGACTGAAAGCCGAAGCGAATGATGGAATTGCCCATCTACAATTCCTCCTATCTTCTTTGACGGAATTATTTTTGCGGTCCGAAAATAAACGACAAAAATTAAAAGGTTGGTTAAGTCACCAGCGGCCTGGAACAGTACATACACCTGAAGATCATCTCTCTAGGCAGATTTTAAGGCGCTAGAACAAGGCGCGGGCCACAGACATCAGCCGTTCCTGAACTAAAAGCACACGAAGTATCCTTACATGCTGTAGAACACTGAAATTTACTCCCATTCATAGCATTGCACGGCCGCGCTCAAGAACAAAGTAATAAAAAGTAAATGATGTATAACAAAGCGCTAAAGCGAGTGTGATTTGCCTATACGCTATAATATGTGCATACCATATTTGCACAACCGCCCCCAGGCCGCAGAGATGGCACCTATTATATTTCTAAGTTTCTCAAACACCCAGCTTTACGGGCACAAACTGAGCATACTCGTGAAAGCATGCATTCTGCCTTCACAAAGCCTTACAGTCGGCACGTAATTGATCCATGGCGACGATGAGATATATCACTTCAGAAGAGCATTATGCGCTACCTCGCTCTACGCATTAGGACCCGCTGTAATGGCATAATGAGACGTGAAATCTAGCTGCCCTGCAGTCATCTTCCATTCCGCGTCCCTCGGCAATTAGTGGAGCACATTTGCCGCCTTCTGTTAACCTTGAAATGCTTTGATGCGTTCTGAAGTGCCTGAAGCGCTTCGTCGTCGCCGTGGCGACTGTGCGTTCCCGTTGAAAGCTGAACTACTCGTAATGGGACAATTACCACTCGGCTCCTAGGAGGATGTTAATATGCGCACGAACGAAAGCGTGTTATTAGTGAGCTGGCCGGCACCAGTGAACAATTCTGCGTTTTTTTTTTTTCATGCTACTGTATATCGTATGTATATATATATATATGCTTCTTCCTAACCGTCTCTGTGTTACAAACACTCCTTCGGGGCATTAGACTCTCGCCGCTAGTCTCGGCTAGTTTCTCATAAAATTCTGTCAAAGTGTTTACGTACTTTGTTAGCGTACCTCGCCTCTTCCTCCTCCCCTCATTCCCCAAAGAAAAAAAAAACCCCTCAGAAGGTCAAATTTCTCGCAGGAATATCAATGACTGTACGCCAATTATATTAAGGAGCAGCAGTGAATGGAGCTGTTTGTTCCAGAGCGAATGATGGAGTAACAGCATTCGGCTTCGTCGTTTAATGCAGCCTGCGGTATAAGCTTCCTGAACGAGAAGAACATCGAGCGCATCGTCGGTGGCCAGCCCGCAGACCCTGGGGAGTGGCCCTGGCAGGTACGACTGCGTAGATCACGATACCTCTTCATCGCTGATGATGCGCCAGTTAACTGTGCGCACAACGCGCAACGCCTATTTTTCGTCAACACTAAGCCAAGGTCACGCCTAAAATCAATCAGCGTTCTCTGAAGTCTGATGCTTCTAATCTCCTTGATAGACGAATGCGAGTTATCTGTATTGTCTGAGACACTGAATACAACTTACTGAAATAATTAAGGCATAATCACCACCCAGCTTCACTAAGACTCTCACGCTCCTCATTCCCTTCTCATGGTCCCTCTCTCCATTTAGTGCACTATGGAGGCGCGTAAGCGTTCTTAACACTGCAACTCACTAAAGTGTCGAGCGGTACTTTTGTCGCTTACCTCAATGTTTCAGTAGTACATGGGTAACAAGAGCGTGACAACACAGCGTGTAAACTATTTCACGTATTAGTAGCATGGCGTCTGCAGAGTGTATATTATCTCAAAACAATTAACTAAGAACTTTGTTAATGGATTCACATGAATGAGTAAAAACCGGTGTGCAGAGGTGATCTTTTAGAAAGTAACTCTAAAATCTAAATCGATCGCACCTGTTCTAGCCGGCCGTACAAACTAGAATGAGAAAAACAAGCTGCTTCTCTTTAGATGCTTGCGAACGACATGTTCCCATATATGTAATTCTCACTACGTGTGTTCTAACGAGGGCATCATCTTGCATGCTGAATAAGCCCTGCAGAGCACGGAGTTGAGTACGGACTAAGGGAACGCGACTACGAAGCCGTCAAGTTCAGCAGGCTTTCACGCCCTTCCCCAATCCATATCTGTGAGGATAGCAGTGTGTACGCGACACCTCAGAACTCCTTGCCATGAGTGATTCATTGGAGGGAATTACGGCGTCGTTAAGCGCAGATGACTCCTAAATACAACCTCTGAGTGGCACACGCTGAAACGAAAGATGTCGAACCGAGCAAGAGACAAGCTATTTGCATTCATTAGCCCCTGTCACCGGCAGACGCTCTTTGTTTCTGTTTACAGGATTAATGGCCAAAGCATCCTCGTCGGGGATTTCTTGTTGGCCCTTTGTTCACGCTTTCGTGGAGCGAACGATTCCCGCGGAAGCGGAAATGTACTAGCCCTGTCGCTGGTGATATATGACGTGGCTTGGCCAAATAGCATTAGCGATCGCTGATGCCCGCGAGAAACAAACGCGATAAAAATCTCGTCTTCCGACCCAACAACGGCGAAAACAATTAACATACCATTTCACGAGCACTATTTTCCTTGTGATCTCATCAATCACTGCGACATCGAGAATCAGTCAAAATCTGGCAATGGCAGGCTCAAAATTAGCAGCTTATACACATTTACTAACCATAACAATAAAAAAAAAATTAGAAGACTCACAGCCTTCATCGCTATCTGTGCAATGAAAACCAGTAATGATTTATGAAAGTTAAGAAAATTAATTTCAAAAAATACTGTAACACCGAGTACGTGTTTAGGACGGCGGTTATGCGGAATCAAGCAAATCCCCCCAAAAATGGCGAGTTTCTCGTAGTCGACACAGAAAAATTTGTAAAAATTCACCTTTAATTTCATGCTGTTGGCGCCAGAGCGTTCGGTGCTTCCACTGTGGGTTTATGGTTCGTGTTCCTGAATCATGCAAGAAGAGAGAAAAAAAAAAATGAACGATAGATAGCTCCCTAAGCCAGCTAGAAGGTCAAACATTAGCAGCCATGAAATCTTTATAGGGAGCATTGGAATCGCCCTGGGACCCTGTCGCGCGTTTAGAAAGCGGAAATCGAAAATCGCTTCCGAAAAGCTTGTCTAAGGTTGTCCTGGTAATCTAGATTCTTAACGTTCCTAACTGCAACATAATTTAACTCATTCAAAACAAATGATAAAATTGGAATATCGTCACGGCGGCCCACATCATAATTAGCTAAAAGTAGTCGTAGAGTGCGCTGCACAGTATACTGTTGTCATAAAAGCACAAATAACGCTGTCTGCCCTTGTCCCGCAAGCAGGCAAAAAAAAAAAAAAAAAAGGAGAACTCCACGCTGTTAGGAAGAAGGTTAATTTGCGCGCCATCCTTTTTTTTTTCTCGGTTATCAGTACGCCCCCAGATGTACGTGCAACTCATTTATATTTGCACCTTTCTGCGGATGCCCTGATGCCCTGGATAAGCTATGAAGCGGAATTAGTCCCCTCATCTACCCGCCACTGTACACGCATGCACACACGGCTTCTAGCGAGGACTGTTCCTTTTTCTTTTTTGTTTCGGCTGCGTCATTACTAACTGCATTTTACTTCTCTTTTTCTCTCGTAAGTACTACAATGGGTAGTTCGGTGCAAATCATTCGCCAGGAGCTTAATGTGAGGAGTATTGAAAGGGTAATAATTCAGATGCTGTCACATCGCGAAGCATTCGTTTTGCTTGTAACCTGCTTTCCGCGTTCCTTTTGTTCACGTGATCCCAATGATAGTCGCTGTAGGTGGCTGTGTGCAGCATTTCTTATCCCAGATAAATTGTTCGGTGCCACGCGAGCCGTGTCCAGCGAACTTTCTGGTGCTTCGCCTCACGGCTGAGAGGATGACGGTGAAGGCTATACTAGTGATATATAAACACACAGGAAGTGTGTGAGCTTGTAGGAGAGAAAGCTCGGTCTACTTTTTCTTAGTAAAACGAACGCCCCTGAGGATTGTTTCGTTTAAGGGTACATTTCTATGGTGCTATCTTTACTAGCACATTGTTTGTCATGTGGTGAAATATGGTATCTGATGCAGCATTCAACTTATTTCAGTTTGTTTCACATCGATGCTGCCCAGTGATTTGGTTAAATACCTTGAGGATTATTCTATAGCCCTTGAATACTGCAGTTAGTGATCACTAACATGCAAGCTTTAGTGAAAGTGATATTATTAAATGTATGGAAAGGGGAGAGGAGGGGGTAAATAAAATGGCGGGTGGTTTTCTTGGTGCACTTGGTGCACTTGAACATCTAAGAGTGATTTCGAAAAGCAAATGACCTTAAACAATGGGGAAGAGGGGAGGGGGTAATAGTTAGGCTTCGTTTTCAAGCGCATGAAGCAAGAAAGTTAACTACTCTAGGCCGCGTCTCCCCTCATGGATTCTCGTTTAAGAACATTCACATTGGTAGTCGCTTAATCACTAATTAATTCATGTGTGCCTCTATTATCTGACACGTGCGTACAGTCATAAGCTAGTACAGTATGTGAAAAAAACATAACGCAATGTGATAAAGAGCTGTTTTAACCAAGCTGAAAAAACGTGAGTGGGTAGCTTATGACTAACGTGCCTAACTCTGGTTCCATAGGTCCTGGATATATCGATTCTTATCTCGCTCTCCCATCTCGAGGGAGCTGCCCGATTTGGCAGCAGATGGCTGAGGCGGCAGCTCCGCCATTACAATTTGTCTCATGACGTCACACAGCTCGCTAACCAATAAGTGCCCAGCCATGCCACCTGCCAGCTTTCACCTGCCACAAGCATGCTGACAATTTTTCGCTCAGGATGACAACGCGGAATTTTCAGGCGACAGGGGCCTTTAAAGCTATGGCGTTCAAAATTCCACTGATATGGTACGGCCAGCGTCCCTGATTTCCCTCCTCAACTTCTTATCTCCCCTCCCCACCCCCCCCCCCCCCCCCCTCCTTTTTTTTTTTTTTTTTTTGCTCCTCTCACGCGAAGTGCTCATGGAAGCCACCCACGGATAAATTGTTCTCACCGCTTCTCCGCAGCCCGAAAGTGTCACAGCGTGGAGTCGTAGTTTGGGTACTGCGTGTTTTCTTATGTTTCCACTGCACATAGCGGCATGAAATACCTTAGGAATTTCTTTTTGATATTCATCAGCTGTCGAAATTGAGTTTCGTATTCTGCGTCCTTCTTCAAGGAATGAGTGACCGAAAGGTATTCCTCTAAGCACATTGCAGGAACACTAATTCAACACTAAGCTGACATATGGTACTCTCTGCAGGTGTCCCTCCGTAAGGCAGGCCGCGACGGCAGGACGCGCCACTTCTGCGGAGGCGGGCTCATCAGCGACCAGTGGGTAGCGACGGCGGCTCACTGCGTGGTCACGTAAGTGCACAATAATTTCTTTATGTGTAAAATCACCATTCACCCCCCACTTTTACAATGACATGCAGTCTTCGTCAAATGTAAAGAGTTCGCGGGGATTGCTTCTTGACAATGTTCGCAACTCTGATAATATTCGGGAAAGTTTTGGAGTTGTGAAAACAAGAGTTATGTCTCTTCTAAGATTTTTGAAACGCTGGTCATGCCCAGCGAGACTCAAAGCAAAGCTCAGGCTAAAACCACTCTGGCTCATTTATACCAATTTGCTCCTTTATACTAATCTGACAGGCGACCGTCGCAATAACTAACTTAGGAGAAACGTTGTTGTTTAGTGTCATACCTAAACTGCTTTAATTAGAGGAGATAGAAATGAGTAGGTTTGAATATGAGTACGTTAAATAAGCCAGCCTGTTTACCACAACGCAGTACCAGTGGCCCTAACACATTTGAGCAGGAAATTATTAACGCTTATTAAGGGCCAATGAAGCTTGTTAAAATATCCTCTAGAAGGAATCGGCCCGCAGTTACGTAAGCGAGGAAACGCGTTCCTCAGTTTTAAATGCTGTAGAACAAAAGTTAGATAAAGGCGAAACAAAAGGCGCCCGTACACTATGCGATGGAAGTGAACGTTAAAGGCCCTCAAGTAGTCGAAATTATTTCGGAACCGTCACTACGACGTCCTTCATAGCCCATGTCGTTTTAGATACCATATCCAGAACTAATAGCAGGAATGGGAATACAACCAGCAGGTGGTCTTGAGCAAGAAAAC
This sequence comes from Amblyomma maculatum, assembly GCF_055883805.1. NCBI lineage: Eukaryota > Metazoa > Arthropoda > Arachnida > Ixodida > Ixodidae > Amblyomma > Amblyomma maculatum. The sequence goes on along the minus strand of NC_139349.1, from coordinate 29,223,946 downwards.
AAATAGCAGCATTCAAGCTATTGAGATAGCTTAAAGTGACCACAGGTACACATAACTTCATGGCTCACACTTCATGCGACCTTCTTTCTCCTGTTTAGTCTAGAGCAGCGAGGTACGACGAGCACCGCGAAGTGGACAGGTGGAATAAAGGAATTCAACGTGCAAAAACGTGCTATGGAGTGACGTTTAGTACTGGGAGTTTGTGTGCGCCAAACACGAATGGCCTATGGAAGACGCTCTAGATAGCTAAAATTGTAAAGACCTGGCGGCGAAAGCAACTGAGTCGTAATTGGGGAATTGACATCGCTATTACTGTCTTCCAGCCAGAAATAGGACACTGCAATGAATGTAGTTAAATTATAATTATTAGGAATGATTCATTCGCTAGTTAACATCATTCATCTTCATTTTTATGTCCACCAAGAACGTCACGGTGAAGTCGTAGAAGCAAACTTCAGGTACAGTGACTGCCTCCGCTGAAACACCCAACACAGTTTAGTGAGATGCCTCTGAGAGCAACATGTAGCACATGTCACTGTGACACTCAATAGTTGTCTGATAACAAGAAATAAATGTATGATTGGAATGTATCGTATACCCCATGTAAAAGGGCATAAACTCGAGCTAACGACATTCTAGTCGAAGTAAAGAAGAAATGAGCATTGCCAGGACATGCAATGTGAAGGGAGGATAATCGATGATCACTAAAGCCAACAAGCTGGATTCCAAGGAAAGGGAAGTGTAGCAGAAAGCGGCAAACATTAGGATGGACAGATGAAATTACGAAGTTTTCGGGGGTCAAGTGTATGCATGTAGCAAACGACCGGGTCAATTAGACGGATATGGGAGAGGCATTTTCCCTGTAGTGGGTGTAGTTCGGTTGCTGATGGTGAGGGCAAGGGCTGTATTTTAAAGCTGAATAGCAGAGCTTCCCTGCCTGTCTGCGTAAGCACTGTCAACGCATTTACGTCAAACGCTGCTTGTTCAGAAGAATGTCCGCTTTTCCCGCCCCGCAGACAGCATGGTACGGTAATACAGCCAGCAAGCACCATCAAGGTGCGCGTGGGAGAGCACGACCAGAACGTCCTGGAGGGCGAGGAGATCCAGGTTAACGCGCGGCAGATCTTCAAGTACCACGGCTACCAGGGCTACAACAACGACATTGCGCTTATCAAGCTGGCCAAGCGGGTTCGGCTGAGCCGGCGAGTGCGACCAGTTTGCCTGCCGCACCGAGACGAGGTCTTCGAGGGACAGAACTGCGTGTCCACGGGCTGGGGTGCCACCACATCCGGAGGTGAGCACTGCGGGACCATTCTGACGATCGTGTGAGCAGCTGCACAGTTCCAGCAGGGAGATGAGTCATGCGCTGTGTAGACGAGCAAGCGACCCATTTTTGGTGCGTTTTTCAGTCAGTCAGTCATTTTTTATTTGAAGGAAATCACTCCTTCCTGCGGGTGGCAGAGACAAAAGGCATGATTGCCTGACGAGGTCTCTGTGCGCATTCTTTGGAGAATGCTTATGAGCAGCTCGAAATGCATATTGATAAGCCGAAGAGAACAAGTATTGAAATCACGCAAAGCAGAGCGAAATTTGAATTCTTTTATTTGTTTTGATATGGAGGAAGGTAAAAACTGTTGCGCTTTGTGGTAAAGTGACCTTGCTCGACCTGCCGGCAGTGGACTTTCAGACAACTATTTTGTTTGGGTATGGAATATTAGCGCAAATAAATTACACGTGGTTGATAAGCGGACGTGGCAGCGATATATGAAACGAGGTTAAGTGCAGTCCCGGTCATTCTGCTTTTTGGGCGACTCTGATAAGCGAGCTTCCCAAGCATGCTTTCCTGTGCCCTTCTACCCATCAGCTGAGTGCTGTGCACTCTCCAAGCAATGCTGCCTTCCCTGCAGGTGGTGCTCCCTCGTCCGTGCTACGCGAGGTCAGCGTGCCAGTGTACAACAACAACGTATGCTACGCTCCCTACGCACGAAGATTCCGCATAAATATCCGCAACTGGCACTTGTGCGCCGGAGCTCTGGAAGGCGGCCGCGGGTCCTGCTACGTGAGTTATGATCCCTCACAATGTGGCTTGTAGCTGTGGCAAAACTTTAGTGTCGACAACGAAAAAAAATTGTCATTGATTCTCTGACTTAGTGTTATCCTATAATGATGAACAATAAGATACCAGGCACTATCATGTGTATCCTCGACGGTTATGGGAGTATGAACATTGCCGTTATGAGTATGAGGAATGGTACTCCTATTCCTATGTGGGACGCAGTGGGCTATGAGAAACACTGTAGTAAAGGGGTCTGTATTGGTTCACCCGCCACCGCTCTCAGACGTGAAATGACACAGCTTAGTAGACCGAAGTTTTCGCGTTTATTCACCCCTTAGGAGATGCAGCCTCCGCGCCCGGGATTCAATTTCATGACTTAGGGTTGAGAAACCGAAAGTCTTAACCACTAAGTCACTGTGGCGGATAAATCTTGGAAACTATGGAGGAAGCCCAGAAATTCCCCCCACTCCTTCTCATTCGCTCCTCTTAAAATAGTAAGCCCCACATACAGCCTTTTCAAAAGTTCGAAACCCAAGTGGTCTGCAGTTTGCTTGGTAGTGCCTCTTGTAGCATATTGGAACTCCCAGAACGAAAACGTTCTCTCCTTCAAGTTAAGAGGGAAGCTGGCTATGCATACAAAGCAACACAGCGTAGCCTCGAAGCGAGCTGGTTCAGGTCTTCACTTTTTCTACCAGGATCTACCAGGAGCATTCACCTCTAAGAGTATTCACTTTTTCGCAAACGCGCAAATGTGAACGCTCTCAGACCTTGTTTAGGCTTTGATGACTTCAATCTTCGCATCTACGCGGGTTCAAGTGGGCCTGTTTGAGCCACGTCGTGCTGTCTGGCATGTCTGTCTCGCAGGGCGACTCCGGAGGACCCTTCCAGTGCAAGCGTGCCGACGGCAGCTGGGTGCTCGCCGGCCTGGTGTCCTTCGGGTCGGGCTGCGCGCACCGCGACTACCCTGACGTGTACACGAGGGTCACCGAATACCTGGACTGGATATCTCAAACCACCGGAGGAGTAGTCGGCACATGATGACCTCGACAGCCATATTGGTTCAAGTAAGTGATGCTTGAGTCATCATTCAGTGCGCCACTTTCCTACCTTTCATGGCCATTCCTCAATATGAAATTTGCTCAGCTATTAGACTCACACGGCTTTGGAAAGCTTTGCACGGCTTTGCAAAATTGCAAAGGTTCAACGTTCTTTGATCCAAGTTTCACGACCGGTGGTCATTGGAAGCTGCTGTGGCTGCTTCAATCCTGGCTGGCACTTAGCCTTTCGGCAATAAGTTGTCCGGTGGTCTTGGTAGCCTATCTGACACAGCTGCGATCTCTGCCTTTATGAGATCACGCATGCGGATGGCGTATTTATCTAGGTTAAATGAAGGGGTGGCGCAGACGGAACGGGAAGGCGACGATGTTTACTACAGTGTTGGTTTATTGCATAGGGTGAGAGTGCGTTGCATTTTTACATGAAGCGTAATCGGCGGTGGCGATAGTGTAGTGCTCGTGATTGTCCCGACGTTGAAAACGACGATGTTTGCCGCACAGCAAAAGATGAAACAACATGCGGCGCACGAGTACGTAGCGCCATCCGTGGAACGCATGAGGCAGTAGGTCCAGGAATAACGTGAAACTTGCAAATGAATGCAATACAGCAAACGGTTTAAAATAAAATTTTGATTACACCTGTCAGCGCTGGACGTGGTTCTCTGGTCATCAAGGAAGCATCGTGGGAGTGTACGAAATCACTAAGGGCATGAACTAGCTTCATGCGAGAGTCGTGCTACCGAAACTATATGCCTACTCCGCAAGAGAAACACACAGACACACAGAGAGAGAGAGAGAGAAAGAAATGAAAAGTGGGGAAGTTAACTAGCCGATGCCCAGTATGCTACAATACGCATGGACTTAAAGACTTCGCCAATCGCAAGTTAATATTTCGGTGAAGTTGGCCTCAAATTTGAAAAGAGAACTCTATTTTACTGACCTTGACAAGGAAGTTTGAACGACCTATGAATTTAAAAGCGAATAGGGGGCTCTTCACTTACACAAGCAGTGCGTAGCAATTGACGATGAAATTTTTCAAAATAGTACATTCTTCTTGCATCTGTTTCGTGAATGCTGCACTGTACTGTTTGCTCCAGAACTGACACTGTCTGCCATCATCGTCGGTCAGCAATTGTAACCTTTGAAATTTAAAAGACAGTATTGGCGCGTCGAATTCTGCCCTCAACGTGATGGCCGCCTCGGGAAATGAGCATGCATGTATAAAAAAAGACCGCAGCAGACTCGTGAAATGACCAGCGAAGCGCTAGTCTCTTCGCGCCGAAGCGAAATTGAGACACTATTTCCTTCGAGGTCAAAGGGACAGGCATACATTTTCAGAGACAACGGCTTTGCAGCGGAGTAGAAACCCTAGAGCTAGCATGTTCACACGTATGTCTAGCACGTAGGCGCCCTGTGGTATGCGAGCACTAGTCCTAAGTATGGAACGTCGATTATTATTTAACGTTCGGCGTCCACGTTTTGCCTGCTTCCTCTGCGTTGCTAGCATTTAACTCAATCGGGTCGTCGCAGCGCTGAAAAGAAAAATGAATGAATGAATGAATGAATGAATGAATGAATGAATGAATGAATGAATGAATGAATGAATGAATGAATGAATGAATGAATGAATGAATGAATGAATGAATGAATGAATGAACGGCTCGGTCTTACCAAGCATCACTCCTCAGTTCTGTTGCGTGGGGGCCGCAGCGTCGTCCACACAGATCGATAGACAGATTGCGAGGAAACACATCAATAGACAGGATAAATACGCTGTCACACTCTCGAAGTAATATCCCGGTAAAGTTATTTCACTCGAAAATCTTGCCGAGTTTGTAACTGCACGATCAGCAGTCACAAGAAAATCGTATTCATAACTGCTGTCATACTGATTGGTAGTTCGCATAAACGGCCACCAACGAGCGGTTTGCGTTTTGTCTGCGTTTTACGTTGGCTTTCTTTTATTTTTAGATGTACTCATTACTTTAGCATCACACGGATTTTCGGATTTTCGGTACTGCTGTCCTGCTCCGGCAGTGTCTGATGCTCTTCCAACGGCTAGGCAACTAGCTGCACGGCAACACGTTTGCGAGCTTCCTTACCGCTCCCCTACCGCAGCAGCACGGCACCCTCCCTGTGTCTGCTGAAGGGCTTCATTTCGCACCCCTCTCGCTTTCACACTCGTGGCACCACACCGGATAAAAGCGACCGGTTCGCATTCTGCCGAGTGCGGTACCTCCGTGCGCAACCGAGCGCGTCGCTTTCGAGTCACGCGATGCAGCGTCACCAGGCCGGCGCGGCTCAGCCAGAAGAGACCGCTGATCGGATTATTGTTCTCCACTGCGCATGACGGCGGCATGCAAAGCCGCTGGGATATTTTTGAGCGCTGCCATGTTTGGTGTGAAAGGAAAGCTATCATGCAAACATTTTAAAAAGCGACTACAAGGCCGCAACGCCGAGGAAAGAGAAAAATGCAGCACATAACTTGTTGCAAGCGGTGTGATGTGCCCTACTCCTCTATCCGGTCTTGCATGGTCAATCCTAAACACCTTTTACACACACACACACCACATCACCAGCGTGCCTGGAGCGCAATCCTGGTATGGCATCCCGGCAGCTCTGGCTGTATCGCCCCTCTCTAAACTATCGCCTCCCCTCCGATTCCAGTTCATGGGAATCACACGAGCGAGCCGGTATGGTACATTATTCGAGAATGCTAAATATATGGTCCTTGTATCTTTTACGGTCCAGATAACGTTGACAGGATACTCTTTGTCTAGCAAGGAATGGTGCTAATGTCTAGCTAAGACATAACACCTCCACGCTCACGATAACACCGTACACTCCGCTGCAGGTAGAAAAGCTTTGAGTTTCAATCTTTACTTACCAAAGTATTTCACAAGCAAGCATGGGTTAGAACCAGTAAGGAGCAGCTGTGGTAGTCTATTGGAAATAATGCTTGAATATCCATGTCTACGCGCCTACATTTACGAGTGAGTAGCAATACAGTGGCAGGTAGGCCGATCGGGGATGTACAAAAAATATCAATCACTCTGATAAGCGAACGAGGATCAGATGCATAGAAGAAGATTAGTTTTTTTTTTTTTTTCTTCACCATCAAGTGAATCCAACTAGCCAAACTGATGACTGATTTAAATAAAACGAGCGCTGTGCCTAATAATGCGAGCTGTACTACTAACAAATGTAGGCATTTCGTTACATAGCATATTATTACACTTCATGACAATATGGGGAGTGAATGGTTGTGTTTCTGACTTCCCAAAGGTATACCGAAGTAAGTTGACTTCAAGGTGGCCCCTGTAGCAAACGCCTGGCTGTAGCGAGAGGCCCGGGGCCTTTAAGTCGAACGTAAGTGGAAAACACTTAGACTTCCGGACTAGGGAACTATTAAGTCATAGAAGAGTCGGGTAAAGGCTCAGAAGAACTAACCTCCGGTAGCCCGGTGATCTCAATTGACTCGGAAACAGCTCTGTCTGTTAGCCTTATCGATTATTATTGAAGATTACTTCTGCAGCATTATATACTCTAAACTGATATTACCCTATGAGGAATTAAAAGTCAAGTAACATGCATCCTCAGCGCACTCTCTATAGGAGCAGGATATTATTTTCAATGCCAGGGTATATGTTCGGCACTGACAAACGGAATGATGTACGGTTGGCAACATAGGTACATTCTCCCCCCAAACAACATTTATTGGATATAGTTATCAATTGCAGAAGATATTTAACAGTGACACCGAATGCCTTAAGCTTAGCAATTAAAGGCTATTCTCGGAAGCTACATCTGACTCGCAATGTGCAGTTGTTTTTCTTGGCTCGGCCATATATGCTTCGCGACATGTTAACGTCGACAGGAAAGTGATCGAATTTCCACGAGCAAACGCTCGTGCTAGCTGTGTACATAAACGACAGACGCCCTATCGAAACACTATCGACGGCGGAGCAGGAAGCCGCCTAGATCTCAAAGCTCGCGGCGTCTACTAATCACTGTGGCGAGTCATCGATTATCGGCTTCAAACTGCGCCCTACTAATTGTTTTCTTCCCCTCTCGATACTCTATTGGTGCGCTAAAACAAACGCATGCATCCAGAAGAGCTGCGATATCTTTGCTAATCGGCAGTGAGTGTGAGTACAAGAGCTTGTCGAAGTTTCGAACATGTTCACCGTGTATCCAAGTGTGTATGACCGAGTGTTTGTTGAACGTGCATGCTTATACAGGCGAGAGTGCATGCATTTGTGTGTACGGGTGAGAGTGCGTTTGTGCGTGCGTGACTGTATGAGTGTGGGGATGCGTCCGAGTGCGCATGCGTATGTGTACAAGCATGGTGTTTGGGGGTGCTAGCGTGGTGAATGCTTTGAATGTGGCATTGACACATTGACATTGTTTATTAGAAAAAAAGTAATGCACAAACATATATTATACTCTGTGGATATTGGAAAGATGAGCGTTTAGGACGTGCATTGGGCTGCACTTCTAGTTCGCTCGCATCATTCGTTGTGTTTCAGCCCATCAGGATGTTTTTATGGTGAGCGCCCGTACACCATAACGTGACTGAGTGAGAATTACCCTGCGGCCGTGACCTCGTCTCGCTTATCCTCACAGAGACTTCTGCGAAACCACTCCCTGGCGCTGCTCACACCCAGGAGAGGGAAATAACAAAGCAGAAATAATAAACAGGATCTCCGTCGCTGAACTAAGACGTCGCCTGGCGTCCAAGGTCACGCTGCTCCGTCACGGTGAAGTAGTAGCGCAGGGACGGTGTCTTCTTTTACGAAAGTGAAAGGCTGACGTCCACCACTCGTCGTGATTTCAGGCGGTTGAACTTGTTTTCTGCAGTTCATTGTCGCGTTTGGATGGCGCAATCATCTGGAGCACTCGATACGGCACCGCCACCCAGAACGTTCCTCGCGCGCTCAGCCCCTATCGCTGATAAAAGAGAGCGCGCCATAGTCCGGTAAAGGAAGAGGGCAGAAAGTGCCGCCGCCTGTTCACGAGGTGACACTACAAGGAAGAAACCTAATGATTTCACCAACAACTAGTTATTTTTATGCATACATCTATACCAGTAAGCGATCTTCCACTAATTTGCACAAATAAAATCGACGATCATCGTACAGATCGGTGCGAAGCAAATCTGCACAAAATTTGCCGTAGTGAAACTGTAATTGCAATGATGGAATGTTTCAACACGCATCAAAATACCGACACTCCAATCCGCGCACTGCGTTCACCACTGTTCGAAAACTTTAGCATAGCTATACAGCTTTACCGCTAGCGTTACATCATTCGTGTCAATAATTAATCGAGCTCCAGATCCCGCAGTAGTAACAGGACATCCCACAGCTCGAACGGTACCCGTGCACAGAATGTGTGTAGTTCCAGGAGAAAAACAGCAGCGGTACTGTATGGAATAGTCGGTCATTGCACACTGCAGAAAAGGCATTCAACCAGATACCTGCGAGGAAATCGGCTGCGAGATACATTCATCCTAAATGCCTCCCAAGGTAGACATTCTCGCAGGAAGTTAGGGCAGATCTGGGAAGGTTTCATCCTGAAGGGGATTGCTCTACACAAACTCCCAGCAAAAAATAAGTGCGATCTAAAGGAGCTCGACTACCTCAGCCTAGTGAAACCAACTGAGTTTCTTAAGAATCAGGTCCCCTAGGTGCAGTAATCTTTACACTTCGAAGTGAGTTAATCAGGCAAGAGTAATTAGGCGTTTATTTAGATGTTGCTTTCAATGCAGAAGTTATAGCTCGCTTTAAGAAACAACCGGCCGAAATGTTTGCACCAAGGTGCCATTTGAGAAACATTGGGTATTTACCGCGGCATTAGAAGAACGAAGGCACGTGACAGCTGTTGGCATACATATCTGGCCCGGTGCACACGCAAACCCCGTCGAGGACTGTCCTCCGAAGAAAAGCGGATTTTGTACTAAGCGCCTCGAGACGCTTGAGTAGCACCGCTGTCAAGCGGAAGCTTTTGTAACTTGCAAACATCCTCTTGAAGTCGGTAAAAGAGCTGGGCCGGCTTGCACGATAAAGTCCGAGCTAAGTCCAGACTTAAATGGTATCTTTAGAAAGACCAAGCTTATTTAAGACGGCTCGTGTTCCGAACGTCAAACTCTTCGGGTTCATGTTCACCAAAGTGGCTTCTCAGAACGGCCTCAGCAACCACTTGGGGCATTTTTCCTCGTAACACAATCTTAAGCCGCAAAAAGCAATGGCACGGATTTTACACAACGCAAAATTGACGTGTACACCTTACAGCAGGGACAGTGCCAGCGCATCCCTGTATTTCCCTAATTTCTCTACTTAGACACCTGGCGTCCTTGTGCCTTAACCAAAACAGCACTAGAGTCGTAATCATACAAGCGACTTATTCAAGTCAGGACTGTTGCCCAGTTTTGACTCCAGTCTTAAGCAGCCATGCTAGTGGCCTATTCTTTAGACTCCAGTTAAGTCTGGACTTAGCTAAGACAGTCTTAAGATTGTTTTGTGCAAGCGGGCCCTGGTTTACATAAATTGTACTCCGATGCAGACCCATCTATCAGCTGATTTTAATGTTGACACACACATTGCGTATTAATACTGTGTCTGTCATCAGTATTTAAATAATTTTATTAGTATTTATAGTTAAGTTTACCGAGCAATAAACCGCGGACTACGTCATCCGAATGCCAACAGCACCTTAGTAGTTTTTCTCGTCCGGGATTCTTTTTTTTTTTTTTTTCGTTGTGTCAGAAAACATATTTACTGAAGGTTCGGTTAAAAACAAGGCAAATCAGAAATCGTGCCGACGCATGATCTGAGCTGTGAAGCTATTAGATGCGCGAGGAACAGAAACAACAGAATTGCACCTAATATGGCAAGCGCTTGTTTTCTGTGCCTTTTTGTTGTGTTATGTTTTTAGCGGAATTCCTAGTGGCTGCGCAATGCGATGACCAATTAGCACGACAGCGTTTCCTAAATCATGATTTAACGCAGATGAGCACGTGACCTTCCGCCAAAGTACATGGGCTGCAAGCGTTTTTCTGTAAACTGAAGTAGGCGTAAGCAGCGTGAACCCGGGAGATTATCGGGCAGAGAGGATCTTTCGCAGTTATATATAATTTTTCTGAAGGCCCATGTGTTTCCAGTCTTTTATTAAACTGAAGCGGTTTTAGAATTAAACTAAATTGAAGGAGTCGCATATGTGAAGGCGAAGGTTAAATCTTAACAAGCTGGTTTGCACTACCATTTAAATTGACGATATTATCGCTGAACAAACCTATTTCGGTAGTCAGGCTTCTCCACAGTACACGTTGACGAGTAGGAATACCAGTGATGACGCCATCTGTAGAGATGATACTTTTGCAACGCAGAAACGTTTTTTCCGAGGAAGAACACCAAAGCCAAGGAAAGTAATGGTTTCGAGGCGTTGTTCGGCGGCATCGGGCGACTCACTGAAAGGAATGGGCGAAAGCTGCTGAAATTCTACGCGTCCCCCATAAGTACGTCATCCTCTAGTTTCGCCGCACTGCTGCAGTGCTTAGAGGAGGAGCCTAAGAATTGTTGCGATTTTACAGTAGATTACATCATCACTTCAAATGGTAGCGCGAAACCACTTCGCGAGCTTAATATTCATGTATCTCAGGAAATTGTCGAAAAATTATTTCAGCTTCCCTTTAAAGCTCAGCATTGCCATAGGCGCATGCTTTCGGCTATTGATACTGGATGATTGTCACTCCGGCATTAGTAAAGCAACAAACCAGTCCTCTTTCAGAAATCTGAAACATGTTTTAGCCATCAGAGACTGGCAAGCAACGAAAAAAGTCGGGGAGTTCGCTTCTGGTCAGAAGAGACTACTTCAGTTCTGGAGCGAAGAAAAGTGGAAGCTTTCAATCGCCGAGTTTGGGTGGCAACATCAAAGATGCAAAAAAAAACAAACATTCTTCTTTTGACCCTCTGTGAAATATGGATCGCTATAGGACATGTTCTGTACGTTTGTAGTAATGCAGCACTGAGAATGAATTTCCGCTGGAATGAATTTTGCCTCCAGCACGTTCAGAGTCGCTTGTAGCTCGCGCCGTATCTGTGACAACATAACGCCGTGGTGACAGCAGCCATCATAAGCATCCTTTGTGGATGGATGGACTAGATGAAGTTCATCAAAGCTCCCTTCGAATAGAGCGAACCTAGCGCCCCTTGCACAAATGTTCGCGTACATACGTTATCCAATGAAGCGTTCACATGTGGCACGCTACTAAAATGCGAGTATGTTGAAGGAGAAAGCTTTTGTATTAAAAATTGGCTTACCATATAATGCAACACCATCAAGATAAAAGGCTCCCTGAAGAAGGCTTCCCTTTATTAGGAATCGTTCAGGTCACGTGAGAAGTTTTTAACCGTTGTGCGGAAGGCCGAAAAGCCTCCAAAACTGAGATCGAAGGTTCTCTTCGCGTATAGTGAGTTCTAAGGAAGCCGTAAATACTCGAATAACTGGATGGAGAGCCATACTGCCTGATGACTCTTGACCCTACGTTACCAGCAGCATTCTTCGCCACGTACTTTAGTTTTTAGGCAATAACTCCCTCCTTATGAAGGAATCTCCACTGCACCCGTCTGCGCTACGTTAAGCAGTTTAGCTAGGGGCATATAACCACTGCTTGGTAAGCTGCAAAGAAATAATACTAACGTTAGATTGTGATTCGGTTTTCATCGTGTGCAGTGGACGTCACAGTCGTGGCGCCACCAACAGCAGGACTGTTCTACGAGTGGCACTACCGCGACGTCGAGACGAGCTGACAAGAAGAGGAGTCATACCTGCCCGCCGGTGTTCTCGACGAAAATAAAGACCAGCCTTTTGTTTGCCCACCAAGCACATCGTGTCACGCAATTCTTCCGGCCTAATAGAGCCCGGCGGCCGGAAGGCGGTCGCTGATGAGCCGGGCATTACGGCGATTGCCTATTGCCGAGGGCAACCACGTCCGCGCAAAGATGCTCGACTCTCATTGACCGCATCCGTACGGTCACACATGGCATGTATATATACGTTTTGCTAGCAAAAGACTCGCTGCCGTTTACATCGACTTCAGACAAGCACTTACCGGCCTCGAACGACTAATACAGAGCCAGGTTCTAATCGATCACGCGCCGCACTAGTGGATAGAGCGCGCGTATACGCCAGCTTATTGGGTGTTCGACGCACGTCTGAGGACCTTACACCGGACACCGGGAAATAACTTCACGTTCTTCACGAAGCAAGACACATCTTGCGTCATTGTGGCAGCAAGTCCAGGATTTTAGGGCTCGTGCGGACCATTTATTTTGTTCTTCGTTTTTCCCTCTCCCTTCCTCGCCTATTATTGTCCCTCCTTCGGGCGTGTGGAAGCACTCTTGTTTGAAAAGCGCCCGCGCTAAAACGCTTTCGTAACGGCTTGGGTCCGCTGTTTTTAACTGACCGAGATGTTTACAGTTCAGAAGCCAGCCGACAGTGAATGAACGCACAATATTCGATTGGTTGGTGCTTGACGGACAACGGAGAATGTATACGTCTCTAGAAATGAACAGAGAAGGCCAGATAGGGAAGAAATGAAAGAGGCAAAAGTGAATGGTCTTGCCGAAGAAAGCCAGTCTTCTCCGTAGCTCAGAAATGTATCACGAAATAAAAACCGCACAGCGTCGAGCTGCTTCATCAATAACCAAAATACGAGACATCGTGTTATCACCTCCTTTCAATTGAAACAATAAATGCGAATAAGTGACCCACTGCTCCTGTATCGAAGTAGAATGAATAGAAACTGAACGTGTGGTTAAGTCCTTATCCAGTGCATGTAGGGGCAGACGCATTCGCCCCCGCACTGCACGCACAACGTGTCTTCGGCTTGATCACCAGTTTTGTACGGGGCCAGTAACAGTAAGACAGTGCGACCGATCGTTGACCCTCCGGCGAGTCCCGTTGGCTGGCACAGTGTACTGGCGTCCGGCTCACCTGGTGCCTTCCTCCGGGCGTCGCTTGCCGTCTTGGTCTTATCGGCCTTCCGCCGCGGCGCCGGCGCCGAGGTCTCCGCGAGGTGGCGCCTGCGCCAGCTGTTCCTGCGGGGCAAGGGCGGTGCACGCGGGTGCGTGCGCGCTGGCGTCCGGGGCTTCCCGCACGTGCCGTCCGACGACACCCGAACTCCAGCAGCAGCAGCAGTCGACTGCGGCGGACGCGGCGGCACAGGTGAGTTCTTCCCGGATGGCTTCATCACCGCCGCCTCCTGTCACTCACGCGGGATGGACAGCAGGGACTCTATCGACTGAACACTGTCCATGATAATCATGCTCCGTTAAGCGCGTTCTTCGCTGTTGCCTATTCACTGTCGAACAGTCGGAAAGATTTCGGGCACTGGAAGGTAGTTTTAGGGACTGGTCGTCTTGATCTGTGTCAGAAAGGAGGCGCATAACTTAGCAAAGCATGTCCCCCTGATACCAGTATTTAGTTTGTGCCGCCTAGTTTATCCAGTTCTTTAATGTTATGTGTTCATCCTTACGCGGTACACTAAGTTTCATCTTTATTCTGCCAGCAGCTGCTGCTTTTTGCTCGTTGTCAACATTTCTTGGATTTATGGTGGAACCTCCCTTGTGGATACTCCCTTCTGTCGAAAAGGGGACGAGATACGTAACGTAGCGTGTATCGAAGGGGAAACTTCTGGCTCATTTTGTGAAGTTCATTCTGTTCTCCAATTCTACATTTCTCTTTCTTTTCCAGTTCGCTGAGCTTGCTTTCGATTTTATGGTGACGTTAACTAATGTCTTATTGTTTAGAGACGTTACGCGCGTCACTTATCATGTTGGCAAAAGCTGTGATTTTTCCACATGAAGTCCTTTTTTGTTCTTGAGGAAAGTTCTTCAAGCAGAAGGCAGCTACCGAACCGCTGTCACTTCAATGATGTCTCAATATAATTCGAAACTCGTTTTCTGTGAAACGAGCAACGCAGAATATGGCGCAGGATGCGCAGAACGGTTAACATCGTTTCTTTCTAAGCACCATTGCATTAACTGGACTTAAACGTGTACAGCTTTAAATTTCTCCGTTCCTCCACCTTATCATTAGTGCAGCAGCTTTTAAAAGCATATTTTTCCCGTCCAAATCTCAACAGAGTTGTCTTGCTTGGAGGTTCCGTCACCTACCTCAGATATTATCAAAGAAGCATGTATATTCACGCATCATTCATGCCTTCCCCAAAGAACATGTAGTCCCTCTGTTCAATTATGCAGCGCGTATTTAAGCCGCCGCAACCTTTCTCTTAGCGTATCTTTCTTTCTTTTTTTTTTAGTAATGTATTAATAGCTTTAGCGGAGGTTTCTACGAAAGTGCGCGCCTTAAGCTTTTCCGGCAGGAGATAGCTCTGTTGACAAACGTTGAGCCGTTAACAATGACTCCAGCAGCGTGTCGGCAAGAGCGCTTAGCCGTGCCCTAAAGCGTCGCCATAAAATTGGTCGTTTCCGCGCCTCGCAATTTGTGGACGGGACTCGTTCTGCCCTTGAAGCATAAAATGGCCCAGAGAGGAAAGTGCGAGGTGCCGCGCTTTAACGCGAAAATACGGGCGCCGCTTTACGGCGTGTTGCAAGACCAGCGCACCGCGAACACGTGAAGCCTCGAGAAGGCGTGTCTTGCACTCGTCGCTTGCAAGCGTCAACTTGCAACACAGCAGCCCGCTTTGTACGGGATAATGAAATAACTAGAGGGTTAAAAGATGTCGGTGAAAAATTCTCAGTACAGGTGCAATGTGCACGCACTGATGTCGCCTATTTGCAAAAGAGGAGCGGTTCACGGGTATAAAATTTCTTACGAGACATATGCGAACTTGGTAGCAAAGCAAACATTAAAATGGCGACGTGGATATGAAAGAAAGGCGAAAATATCGTTGTCCAAAGGTGCTTAGAACTGTACTGCGTGATCTAGTTTTATTGCGATGTGTTGCACAGTTGCGACTATCTCTTTGTCGAATTATATCGGAGTCGAGAGCATTATATTTAATTATAGATATGGCGGAAGATAACAGGTGATATTAAAGCTAGACACCGCAGCCCGTGCACGAACGAACTTCTTGATTTGCTATCTCCTGCAAGTGTTTACATTAGCCATCTGGTCGGCTGTAATCCTTGCATGGCGTAGAAGGTAAGTGGTGCTTGAGTTGCACGTCCATTAGCCGGATATGGACGTTATCAACTAAAGACTGCAGTGGCACACGCATAATTATGTCGTATATAGTGGACTTTTGGGTTGTTGGTAGTTCATGACTAAAAAAGAACCCTAGTACAATAAACCACAAAAAAAAATCGTAAAATTGGCAGCATCCTCTTCTCGTTCCTGTTTTCGCCCTAGAATAAAGCTAATCATGGGTCGAAATATTGGTGTCACTATACGTCTCATTATTAGTAATGCAAACCTGCTATAGGGAAGAAATAAGCATCGTGTTCAGCTGAATACGGTCTTAGCGTTTAAGATATTTTAGGCTATGACTGCTTGCGACCGCGTAATTGTGTGTGATGAATTCGCTGCATACGCAATGCCTGGTGTAATCGACGGTGACGAGATCATGAAAGAACGCTAACATTACCTTTTTCATAGGAAAAAAGATGCTAATTATTTCGAAAATTACAGACCAATCAGCTTCCTATCCATTACGTACAAGGTAGTTACTAAGGTAATCGCTAACAGAATCAGGACAACCTTAGACTTCAATCAAGCAAAAGATCCAGTAGGTTTTCGGAAACGGTACTCTACTATCGGTCATATCCCTACCATCAACCAGGTGATAGAAAAATGTTCGGAATAAAACCAGCCTTTATACATAGGATTTATTGATTATGAAAAGCGTTTGACTCAGTAGAAACGTCGGCAGTCATGCAGGCATTGCGAAATCAGGGTGTAGACGAGCCATACGTGAAAGTACTGGAAGATATATATGCAGTGGCTGCACAACAAGCATTGTTCTGCATAAAGAAAGTAACAAAAGTCCCATAAAGAAAGGGGTCAGGCAAGAAGACACGATCTCCCTTGTACTGTTCACAGCTTGCTTAAAGGAAGTTTTCAGAGACTTGAAATGAGAGCAGTTAGGGATAAGGGTGGATGGACAATACCTCAGTAATCTGCGATTCGCTGATGACATTGTCTTGCTAAGCAACTCAGGGGATGAACTAAAAATAATTATTGATGAACTAGACAGGAAAAAAGATAGGTGGGCTTAAACATGAATATGCAGAAGATTATGATAATGTTCAACAGCATAGGGAAGGAACAGCAGTGTGCAATAGGTGGAAAAACACTGAAAGTCGTAGATGAATATGTCTACTTGAGGCACGTAGTGACCGCAGATCCGGACCGTGAAAGAGATATAGCTCAGAGAATAAGATGGGATGGAGTGCATTTCACAAACACTCGCAGATTATGAGTAGCAGCTTACCGGCATCGCTCAAGAGGAAAGTATATAACAGTTGCATCTTACCTGTACTCACCTATGGGGCTAAAACGTGGAGGCTAACGAAAAAGGGTTCTACTTAGGTTAAGGCCAACGCAGAGGGCTATGGAGCATAAATTGGTAGGTATAACGTTAAGAGGTGGATAAGAAGCATGCAGAGTGGATCAGAGAAACAACTCGAGTTAATGACATTCTAGTGTAAATCAAGAAGAATAAAGGGCGGGGCACGTAGTGCGAAGAGAGGACAACCGATGGTCGCTTATAGTTAAGAAATTGGATTTCAAGGGAAGAAAATCGCAGCAGGGGGCGACAGAAAGTTAGGTGCACGGATGAGATCAGGAAGTTCGCAGGGGTCAAATGGATGCAGCAAGCTCAGGACACGGTTAATTGGACAAATATGGGAGAGGCGTTCGCCCTACAGTGGACATAGTACGGCTGGTGATGATGATGATTATGATGATGATGATGATGAATTCGCTTAATTAAAGAAGGAATAGAACGCTTAGATGTGGTCAAGTAGAAAGCAAATGGCAAATTGACTGGGAGAAGGGCTTTATTAAGCTTTATGAGTCGCAATAATACCTTGAAGTAATGGACTACGGACAATGTTGCTATAGTTTCTGTAAAAATGCGCAAAATAGGTACAAAGCACAGGTGCCTTTAGAAGCCTCGTATTTATGTCTGAAGTCAGAAAGAGCAACGCACCAATTCAGATGTTCAAATACTTTCCGGTGTTTACGCTTTCGTGTGACCTGTAAGATGATTACATACGGTAACTACGACTTCAATGCTGGAGCCTTTGTGCCCGCGCCGCCGCAATTTTTATTAGCAGAAGCGTTAAGAAGCGAGAGTTTGATAGCGACCTCGCTAAAACTTAAGTAGCATTTCAAAATGGCCGGGGAAGAAACGGTGGGGCTTGAAGAGCTGAGGAATTTGTACAGTATTACCTCACTCTTTACTGCGGCCGCTTGACTTCCATACCATGGCAACGACTGTGGTTTCCTTTACCATCGGAGGTGTATAATTTATCAGGCAATTTGTGTTATATCTAGTGCAACAAACCTGAATATCTGTTTTCTTTTTTCGAAAGTAAATACAACGCGATTGCTATCCTTCATTATGTTCGTTGAGCATAAGTGAATCCGTCCTACAAGTGTAGGCTTCAACCCAATGCATTTCTTTTCCACAAGTTATTTTGTCACATTTGATCTTATTGCTCTCTTTTACCACGAATAAACATAAATCCTGTTGCATGGTGTTGCCTTCTCCCATGCTGCACATATCACAGGAAAAGCCTCCAAGTATAGATAAATTAATTAGCTGTGGTTTAGCTCTGGTTAAACCTCGATGGAAGCGGAAGCTTCTTTTGCCTGGCTACGCCTGCGGCGAATTATGGAGGACACTTAATCCCCGCCTTTAAGCGTATGACTCAATAGCGTGGGCTAGTCTACTAGCCTACATACAAGGCCCTGCTTTAACCAAGCCATATCAACGTGTCTACGTGGCCTAGTGATAACGGGAATGCAAGGGTCCTTGCAGGCTCAGTCTGATATCACTCTCCCATATGAAAGCAGAGGCCGAGTTGGCAGCTCCGTTCAAACGTAATGTCAGCCAACGTTAAGTAAGTGCGCCGCCATATCAGCTGCCAATGACCCTAATGACATCTACCGATACTGAGGCTGAAGGCTCAAGCTGGCTGGTGTAGTGAAGCTTCCGCCTCAAAAAATACTCGAGCGCTGTCTCTCCAGGACGGGCGAATGTAGAGCATGTTATAGTAGGAAAAGAAACATGTCTTCTTGTGGAAATCTGCCGTAATGCGTGACAGCAGATTTGTCTGTTCCAATAGAAAGCAGAGATTTTCAATCTATAGCTCCCCGTCGGGCTCTGAAGCAGTGGTATGCATCGACCGCTGGCATAATTCTTCATTTCATGGCTCTCTAGTCTTGATCGAAAAAATACGGAGCTTAAAATTACAAAGGTCTGCACGAATCACCGAGTGCAAGGAGTTACAGTCAGAGTTTGATGTTAGACGTCACGTAGATCGTTTTTAAAATTTATTCTTTCAAAGAAGCACTTCTAGAAGATTCTAGAAGCTTCTAGAGGAGCACTCTGTTAAAGACAAATTGTAGTTCAAACCATAGCGCTGCTATTTGCCTACGTGCAGCCATGCTTAGTGTCGCAAACAGTTGAAAACGCGCTGTATAAGACTTTTCACAGCAAAAACAGCGACAAGGGAATACTGTGTTACAAGGAGCGTCCTGATAAGAATTAGCTCCAGTCGGGCACTCCTTTTCCGCTTTCGTTGTGGTGCTGCGGTGCTTTTGTGCGGCAAATGCTGTCGAAGGCCTACTTGCCAACGCTGGTGTACACTGTCTGGGGTGTGTTTTTCCTGATTTTATTCTGTTGTACTTTCCACACTCCGGTTGTTTACATTGTAAGAGGCGAGAACGACCACGCGAAAACTATCGTGTGTACAGTACTCCAGGCTTCGGGAAGTGGAGACTTCCCCAGCAGCCAGATATCGCAGGAAGTACACTATGGGCTGTTTGTTCGGTACCTCCATTGAAGAACTGCTCTGAAAGCCTTCTTTGTAGTACGTTGGAGCTCACTTCAGAGAGCGAGCGTGTGTTGTCGGCAGGTGCATCACTAGTTGTGTTATAATCTAAATGGGACAAGGAAGGAGAACGAATGGAACTCATAGATTGGCAGGCGCGAACTAGCAGCTGTGTGTTCCTTGCAACGTCACCCGCCTTATGTAGAGAAGAGCAAAAGGAGGCGCCACATGACATAGCAGCACAAATCTGATACAGCTACTTGGTGCAAATACGAAACGTCTAAAGTGCAACATTTTTCTTTATTGCACGCATATTCTTCTTTTTCACAAAATACTTATTTCCTATTTCATGGGACAAACGGGATGCATGCGCACATGCTATGTCTATACGGAACATCTCTAAAATGTTTCTGATCGCTCCGGAATGTGACGGCTGTGGCCTTATCGAAAAGTAGTTCACAAGGGCAGCCTTATTCGCCAGTTCAGTCAGTTCTCGCGGAGTTTGCAGGTGATAAAATTGGTTTTCCGGGTCTTAAGGCCTGTAAAGATCTAACGGTGGTGGCAGGGCCCAACTAAACGCCTTTAAAGAAATACGTGATTTCAATAGGCATCGGCAAAGCTTTCAAGACCCAAACTTTTATTTCAAAATTATACGGCATTTCTACGCAATGCGTCATAGACATTGTAAATTTTAAAAAGAACGAGAAGGATGGACAATGGAGAAAGTAGTGAAGTTAACGAGCCTCCTTGTGGCAGGTGGTCTGGCGACACTTTATACACCTTCGAGCGTCATTTACACTTAAATCAAGCGTAATAACTAAAAGAGCGCCGAAGGAGTGCATAGTAAGATGAAATTGACGCAAACGCTGATTTCTTCTATTTGGTCTTCTAATCCATTATCAGTGCGGTTTTAAGCAATATATAGCAAGAAAGCGGCCAACTGGCGCATCTAACCCAAAAAAGTCCGCATGTTTTTTTACGACTGCGAGCGCATTACAGAAACTGCGACAACTCTGTGATAATCAGAAGAGCGTGGATTCATATAAAATTATGCTCCTAGTTTCTGACGCTCTTTCTCAAAGACGAAGATCTGTCGCTGCAAAGAACCTAAACGTAACTGCAGATGACGCACTAAGGGTCGCTAAACTATGTACTTAGTTGATAAACCTGCCAAACCTTTCTGTTCGCCTCTTTAAACGTGTGAGCAGTCTTCCCGAATTGTTGCATTGGGATAAAAAGGGCTCGGAAATTACACTAAAATCACTTGCTATACGCGCTTCTTTTTGCGTCTATATGTGTTAGAATGACACTGAAATAGTAAAAAGTGCAAATTGCGTTTACGCGTGCATTAGTGAGAGAAAAATATAATTGGACACTGTCTTTCTATTTTGTTAGCGCCTTGCGTTCTCCACACGTGCTGTGCCGGCTTTTCCCACCAGCCCTATAGATTGTTCACTATACTGCGTCATAAGAAAAAATGCATACCGCCGCGTCTGATCAAGTGGATGGAAGGTTACTTGAGCGATCCTTATGCCTGAGGCAGCGTCAAGGTTCACTGTTCACGCCAACCCTCACGGCTGCGTGATCCGATTAACCGAAAATGAGCGGAGCATGATCGAACCAGTTTACTGTTCAGTCTTAGCGACACCCACGCAGTGTCCTTCCCTCCTCTTATATAGCTGCCACACATGAATGGCATAAATATAGTCTTTTTTTCTGATGTTAAAGCAGAGCACCAGTTCTCGTAACTAGCGCGCTAAAATGAATAGAGCACGAAAATGGGCAAAACTACATATCAATGTTTTTTTATCGATGCAGCGACGATTTTCGAAATATGCATACAGTGCCTCGTATGATATGCTTGCCTGCTCACCTGAGAACTTCTTTCAGGCATGCCTTTTTATACGAAGAGTATAGCAGCAGTGGGAGCTCTCGTGGTTCCTCCAATTTTTTTGCATGACTTCCGCCTACACACTCAGTTTCAGTTCATATTTCCAATTATAAATTGTTGCGCTTCATTTGGTGCATCGATCTGTGGTCCTGTACGTGCCACCAGGTCTACCTTCGGCCGCGGGCCAGCTCGAAAGGCTCCTTCTACTCGGTTTGCGGTGAAGGTGTTGGCCGCGCTTTAGATTTTGTCAAAACGCGAAAACAGCCCATATATGGCTGAATCGAATTACAGCACTAAAAATAATCTGCTAGCAATGCTACAGAAAATAACGAAAGTTAAGACAACCTTATTTTTTTTCTGTGAGGATGCGTATTGGTCACTGAGGACTGACACAAAAATAATGAAGCAGCACATGCAGTGGATGAATGGCGGCATTTGAGTGCACATCCTGCTTTTTTCTATCGGCTCCTTGTGTGCGTACGCTCCAGTGATCTCTAGGTGAAAGACAACGTCAAAATCAAAAAGAAACACAATGGATTCAACCGAAATTATCAGCAGGAAAAAGAGAAAAATGACGCACTCTCCAGCTCTCTTCTTTCGCGTTTTGGAAAGCAACACGTGTCAAAAATGACTGCGCAAGGCCGCCTTATGGCGTTGTGCCATTCGCACCCAAGTTTTAGGGTATTTCATGGATTGCGAGATACAAGCGCCTTCGAGACTAGACAAAGCAAACATCGACAAATACAGCTAACGTTAACCAGCAGCTGGAACTCGGTCCGTCGATTGCACAATATATAGGCATCTTCCGAAAGAAACAATAAGGTACAATGGCTGGATCCTAAGATGAAAAATGTTCAGCCGAGGCTTTCGAAAATCTAAACAGAAAATATCCGCTACTGCTGCAATCAACTGTCTCAGCTTCTCTAGCCCTTCATAATTACTACTTAGTAGTGATAATCAAGCACCCAGAAATTTTTAAGGAATGAGATTTCCTCTTGTTAAAGAAAGTGCTACGTAAATCGCATAACCACCTACGACATGCTTGCAAGGTCGACAGAGATTACACCTGCCTTATTTCCTGAATTCAAGCACGCAGCGCGCACATTTTAGCAGTGCTAACTAGGCGCGAAGATAGTCGTAGGCGGTGGGTACCTGATCAGATCCGCCCGCAAAAGCCGTCGCCACGACCAGCCGAACTAAATCGATTACATGACAAAGACTCTCAAGTAGCCATCCAGTTAACTATGCACTGCAACAGCTGCGGCATCCCACTCCCTGAAATCTTCCTAAACATATATGCCCGTCTGATTCCATTGAGCCTCGTACTCCATATATACCTTTTATGTCTGAGCTCGCTTCGTTACTCAAAGAGAGCAGCGGTTATCTTCTCTTCACATTACATGTCTTGAGCACGTTCATTTCTTTTTCCGCATTTCCGAAAGGCTATAATTAGCTAATTTTGTTTCCTAACTCAACCTGCTACCTTCGTGCCACTTAACGTCATCCATAGTTCACTACGGTGTCCTCATTTTCATCTCAAAGCCCTTTTGCTAGCCGCAGATTGTCCTGTTGTCAACAGAAAGACCAAAGCCAACGCTTCTGTAACGATGACGCCGGCGGAAGGTTTGAAATGTTTAGCCCACCAAAAAGACGTTATGTTCGCCCTAAGCGGTACAGCATTCGTGGCGGCAAATTGAAGGACTCTCACATATTCGTCAACAATTCCTTCCACTGGGGAATTTCATCTGGAGCGACGGTAGTATACGTTACCTAAAGATAACTACCCGGCTTTATAATGAGGTAAAATAAAAACATCACCTAGCATGACACCGCTGAGGAGAAAAACGGCCCACATTATCAAATTAGGGGCGCAGATAGCACGAGGATCGAGACACATTCCACTGACCTACCAGCGAAACTAACTTTCCACTGCCTCGTTGTTCCTGACGGTCAGTGCGGTGATCGGCGTCTAACCTTCAGCTCGAGAGCCCGCATAAGTTGAGTAAAGCTCGGCAATATTCTACACGACTGACTCGCGAGCACGACAACGGAGCTAGGATGTAGGACATAACGGCACGTTAAAACAAACATGAATGCAGGAAAAGTAGTTCATTGATTGTGGAAGTACGACAAGTGACCTGGCCAATCTTCACGGCTATTTTTGCAGCATGATGAGCTCCACTGTTCCATTCCCTGATTTGTGAAGGTTAAAAAAAGATACTGCTGTAGGCACACAGGCTTGAAAGAGGCGTCATTTCCACGGAAACATGGGTGGCGGCCAGCCCTCCCAACGTATAGAATCAAAGTACAGAGAGACAGAATGCTTGGAACTCTAAAAAGTCATGCAGAGCAAGAGAATGACGCACCACGACGGCGTGGCGCCAGATGACAAGTGACACACCCGACGGAGACGGAGGTTGGCAACTTAGTGTCGTCAGAAGCAACATATCAAAGAACGCCGGAGAGAAAATGGCTTCAAGAAAAATGCTCCGTTCTTACCTGTCAGCTTAGCTGTTCCATGTCAGTCACATTCATTGCATAACGGCTAACGATGTTGACCTTGCCGCTGACGGAGAAACTTAATGTCCCTTGAGTCGACTGAAGAAAGCAACCCTTTCACAAAGTCGTCCCTCAACTGGGCGTGGCCAGCGAAAATCGTCCTTGGCATTGAGCACAGGTTTTCCACCTTGGTAAACCATGCGTATAGCTCAAAGCCCCAGCGAATTCAGATAGGAATGGCTACCGGCGTCAACTTACACTCACTACCAAAATTGGAGACAAGTTGAAGTTTACCATGGGAAATGAGACACAACATTCAGCCATGCCCTGTAGTTACCAGAACGAGCTACTCAAGTGGACTGAAATTTATTAGAAATTATATCTAGGTTGCTTCCCAGAATGACCAATGTGGAAATCGGGCACAACTCATAGCTTCCCTCTTGTATTTTCAATGACGGGAGCAAACTATAAGGACAAGGTTTTCATCTGATGTTTGACCGTCACCGGCACTTAATCAGAAAGCACCAAAAGAGAATATACTCAGAAACGCATACGGGATAGCTGGAAAACACACTCATTTCACAATTGCATCGCTTGTTATTATCGCCAGCATAGAGCTAGAGTACATTTTTACCGCACGAAAAAAGTTTAGTTGTCTATAAAATGAATCTCGTTTTCCAGTTCCTGTTTCGAAACACCCGAATGGATTATTTATTTATTTATTTATTTATTTATTTATTTATTTATTTATTTATTTATTTATTTATTTATTTATTTATTTATTTATTTATTTATTTATTTATTTATTTATTTATTTATTTATTTATTTATTTATTTATTTATTTATTTATTTATTTATTTATTTATTTATTATTCCTCAAAATGAGAGGTGGGCTGACAAAACATCATTAATGCGGATACAGATGATATTCGATGGCAGATTTGAAGTGAAGTGGATTGATGATAGTTTCCACTTCGAATGGAAGGCCATTTCAGTCGTTGGCTGTTCTGACGAAAAAAAGACTGCTGATATATTACAGTGCGAGATTGCTCAGGGTAGACAGCATTAGGGTGGGAATTGTGAGATATTCTATGAACGCTTATATATAAAGGAAACTTTCCGTAACGCTGAATGATCAGCAATTACAGTCGCTAAATACTGCTACTCGTCACAGCACGTTATCTATTACTATGTCGCACCATAAAGGCATTGTGAATATCTTGCCAGTATCACGGGATCTGAGTAAGTGAAATAAATGAAGCTACATTAATGTTTCGGAAATACGCGACCTTATCCCTCAGTCGTAAATAAGCATCATGCTGTCGCGTTTCATTATTTCTTTGCGCCCCTACATTGGTGCCAAG
This sequence comes from Amblyomma maculatum, assembly GCF_055883805.1. Classification (NCBI taxonomy): domain Eukaryota; kingdom Metazoa; phylum Arthropoda; class Arachnida; order Ixodida; family Ixodidae; genus Amblyomma; species Amblyomma maculatum. The sequence goes on along the minus strand of NC_139349.1, from coordinate 29,199,055 downwards.
CGCGTGTCTCAATAGTAGCTCGGCGTCTCCCGTTCTCTCCTTCGCGTGGTGATCTTTGCAAAGGCGGAGTGCTATCACTAGTGTCTCGTACAAATTCTAAGAAATCTAGCCGATTCGCTCACAAGTAAAAGCCATCTTCTTCCTGGTTTACGGTTGCGCGTATGAGCCACGACGACTGAAAATGGGGCGTTGTGATGTTGATGATTCCCAGCAGGACGCCGCTGCCTCGTTTGATAACCGGATTCGGAAAATACGGCGGGTCAAGGATAGCACACACATCTGCTTTCCCGTGGAGGACGAGCTGACGCTACTGAGCGCAACGTGATGGATGAAGCGTAGAAGGGGAGATTTCGTCTAAGGCAGCGAACCAATTTCTTTCGCCTGAAATGTACAAATACCACACGTACAATTACGGAGCAGATGCCAGCGAAAATAAAGCGTTATGTACATTCAAAGAATAGGTGCTGTCCCTTTTCGAAGATATCCCGACGGGAGAGCACCCGTTTACTTTCATCCAGGCAAACACTTAAAGGCTACCGATCACAAATTCTAATGACTGGCTCCAAGACACAAAACTGGAAGTAGGGGCTTGAAAGTGGGACTAACTTTACAATAAGAAGAAAGCAGCAAAGCGAAGCACTGTGTGCACGGTGGTCCCCTTTAAGTATGAACACAGTTCAGCGTTGCCGCGCTCAGCGAAGCGTCAACGCATCCGGCGCGGCCGCGCATCGGAGCAAAGTGGCGCAGGCGCACATCGGCCTGGAGACAGTGCATCGTGTTGTCTGCTACAATGCGGAAGCGCACCGGGCTTTCTTTACTGAGGCGCATCAAACTGTGTGCTGGCAGTGTTCAAATGCGTCGAAATCGTGTTATCGCACTTTAATCATTGTAGCATATTGTTTAATCCTATGGAAGGTTGTCAACTAGCGGACCACGCTAGCTTCGCCACGGCAGTCTCTTATCCACTGGCGAGGCTCATAAGATCCTGCAAATGAGTGCCAAGCTAAGCGGCTGGTCTCGTATAATTAATGGAAAATTACACATTATTTACGTTCGTAGTCCGACAAACGACCCATTACCATTTTTAAAAGTACCGATGCAACTTTTTTCTTTGTTGCTTTTTTATTATATTGCCTCAGTGATAAAAACGCTGTAACAGTGCAAGCATGAAATTAGAGTGGATCACCTTGTATGTACCTACGTACAGTCAGGGACAAAAGTTTGCGGAACGCGAGTTCGTAGAAAAATATTTATTCCGGTGTAATTGGGCAAACATAAGGAATGAAATGTGCTAAATCACGGGAAAATATACCCGCCCCATCCAGATAAAAATATCACAGGAAAAACTAACGAAATGTGTGTGTGTGTGTGTGTGTGTGTGTGTGTGTGTGTGTGTGTGTGTGTGTGTGTGTGTGTGTGTGTGTGTGTGTGTGTGTGTGTGTGTGTGTGTGTGTGTGTGTGTGTGTGTGTGTGTGTGTGTGTGTGTGTGTGTGTGTGTGTGTGTGTGTGTGTGTGTGTGTGTGTGTGTGTGTGTGTGTGTGTGTGTGTGTGTGTGTGCGTGCGTGTGTGCGTGCGTGCGTGCGTGCGTGCGTGCGTGCGTGCGTGCGTGCGTGTGTGTGTGTGTGTGTGTGTGTGTGTGTGTGCGTGTGTGTGCGTGTGTGTGTGTGTGTGCCTGCGTGCGTGTGTGTACTTGCTGCGTCTTCCCATCATCAAGCTATATATAAAGCAAGCCTCAGCCCTAACACTTTTTTTTAGTGTTCCGTGTGTGTTTCAATTTGGGCTACAACATCCTCCCGTTATATGATCTCCCTGAAAAACGCTGCATTCAAATGAAAGTTCACCCTCATACGAGAAGCACGTATTTTGATAGCCTCTTTCAGCATCGATGCTCCTCTCCACCCCGGTACCTTCCCCTCTAATATGTGTAGTCTTAGAACTAAACTGACTCGAGTAAATTAACACCTTCGCTTGCTCGAAGATGCATCTAAAAGTCCGATGGCATGACGTATCAGCTGTAAGTTTAGAGATTCGATCAAGACACTGTTCTCACGTCACTAGCATTGACTGCAACTGAAGTGTGTCCGGGGAAAGGAAAAAACCAGTTTCTCTCGGAGCATAATTCATACTTTTGCTCCAGCAAGATACGTGCTAGCGCTAGTTCCCTCTTTTTTTTTTTTCTCGAAGTGTTTGACACTTCCATCGCTTTCTTTTAACATGCTATCTGCGACAAACAAGTAGCAACAATGCACGTGGCTTGTGACACTCCACACCGATTCCTTGCTGTATACGCCCACGAAGTGTGGCGGAGGCGGACAGCATTCAAGGCCATTCTGGGTAACACGTACCATGACGCCGTCGCTCGCCCTGCGCCGACTTTAGCGACAAGAAACGTCGGGATCCATTTTCAGACCAGATAACTTGTCAGTGCACGATGTGGCAGACAGAGGGACAGCATGGAGTGCCGTCCGGAGTAACAAGTACAGTCTGCGTTTGAGTTTAAAAAAAAAACGCTATCGTGTGACCTGCGACGATTTTGTTGACAGGAAACGGAAGGATCGGTGTTCAAGCCTTACAAGTGACCTATGGAGGGAGCCTAACATGCCTTCAACCGCACTAGGCCGAGGAACAGCCGCGAGATGGTGGCTATTTTCAGACTAATGCGCTGCCATCAGCTCAGTGAGCTATTTGACTCTTTACGCAAATATACGCTAATATTTGAAGCGATTTTAAGTATAGCAGAGTGCTGCAAAAGGGCATGTTCACGCAACAAGACATCAGGCCATGGTATAGAATAAATACATTGCTACATACACCACCCATCCTAAAGCGATGTCTAATACTGCGATCAAAGTTTCTTGAGCGTAGCGATAAATTTAACGTACAGTCAGTGGCGAGCATTGAACTACAGAATGTAACAGCCACTCGAATATAAGCACTTGCATATGCCGATACATGTTCTATACACGTCAAGGGCATTGCCCACCGACTTCGCTCTCAGCAGCCTAATGTGCCAAAGGACAAAAGGCATGCGTAATTAAAAATACAAGCGTGCGTGCCGGCTTTGCGTCCGAGGGACAAGCATGCCGTGAAAAGACTGCTAAGCCCCATGACTCATGTCACGTGCTGTATTGCAATGTCTGTTTGCTAACGCGATAGAATTAAGATTCCAATGTAAGAGAAAAGCAGGTGTCATCAATGTCGGTGTTGACAGCCGTGAACGGTAAATCCTGATGGAAGCAAAGAATTGTTAAAATTCAGGAACATGTCAAAGAATGTTCTGACTGATGTCAAAGTTCCCAAGGTGGTTCCTGTAGTCGAAGGAGAGTAATGAGCTAAAAGGAGAATTGGGTCAATCGCGGATTCGAACCTAGTACCTCCGGTTTTCCAGGCTGGTATACTGCTCATAGGTCAAGACAGCTCATATAGGTCAATACAGTGAAAGCGCTGTGGTCTTTAATCTGGTTAATTGTCTTAGAGAGACATACTCATGCGTTCATGAGCATCTAATGAAAAGAGAGAGAGCTCTTTAATGAAATAAAGATTTTAGCCGGCGACGATATTCGCTGACATGCTAAGGAAGGGGAGGAGGGAGGTGGGATTAGGGAATAAAGATGGAAGAAGAGTTAGACAAGAGAGTTTTCAAACAAGGCATTCGGCCCTTGAGGAAAAAGATCCCAACGCGAGGGATAACATGATTCGTTACCAAATTGTCTTTAAACCAGAAGAGCCCGCCTCGTCTCCACCCGTAGACGCTAGAAATAAAATTGAAGTTACCTTTGAGAAGCAAAAGGCGCAAAAACGCTCTCATTACTCGGTGGACTCCTCAGAGGACTGCTTTCTAGCAGTTTTCCGCTGGTGCAGTGTGGAATAAAAAAAAATAGAAGGCTGCGTTTAAGTCTGCTCAAGAGCGAAAAAAAAGCGAAAGCCACTTTAAAGCACTGTTGTCATAAGCTGTGTCGTCATTGCCACGTCCATTTCTTCTTCTTGATTTCCACTAGAATGTCGGTAACTTGAGTTACTTCTCTGACCCACTCTGCACGCTTCCTATATCTTAATGTTACCCTTACCATTTTTCGTTCCATAGCCCTCTGCGTTGTCCTCAACTAGTTACTTAGTTACTTTCTATTCCAATTACCCCCCTCTTCCCCGTTTTTAAGAAAAAACAAGCGTGGAGCGCCTAAAGTGATGTTGCAAATAAACTATGTACAGGTGCTCTCGATGACCCTTATTGCGGCTCGCGTGCATGCGTCTTCATTTTAAAACGCGCCCACCCAACAAGCATATATATATATATATTTTTTTTTTTTTTTTTGAAACGATGTCATTTAAGCATTAATTTATTGCTACACAATTCGCGCTTCTTTTCTCTTAGTGGAAGCATGCCGAACATTTTGGAACGTCATATTGTTCAGAAGTACTGTATATTTTTTGGGAGTTAAGTTTAATCTCAGATTCAGAAAATGGCTTCATCATGCGCCACAGAGTTAAAGGTCATCACATGTAACTCTACAGGCAACTTTAGGCCACTATAACATTGCTGAACTCCTGCACATTTGCAGAAAGCCTTCTTGTAAATCAATATTTCTTTTAAAATCATTGTTTTGAAGGAAGAATTATGTAAAATATGAGATTTATAAAATTGTTTTCGTGAGTTCTTGCAGCTAAGGCGCACTGATTAAAATGTAGAGCCATGGAGCAACAGCAATGTAGCGTGCGGTACATTCTTTCGGTAACGGTAACCGTAACATGTTGCTTTTTTTTTTTCGCTTTTTTTTTCTAGCTAACGTAGGCCGGCAATGCGTTCTTTCTTTTTAAAAAGCGTAACGAATAACATATTCAGTTACGTTGTTTTGTTTTTTTTCTGGTAAAGCCTACAACACTGATGCACCGCACGTTGTCGAAACCATCATGTTTCATCTTTGTGAAAAAGCTTTAGGGTGTCCTACTCGGTTTAATCACGTTAAAACCGCAGCATTCTTTCTAAATCTTAACTTAAAAGATTATAGGTTTTTTTTTTTCTTATTGTTATCTTTTGTAGCATTGTAACAGAGATGCTGAAGCGCCCCCCCCCTCCCCCCCTCTCCCTTTCCCCATCTTAGGTTAAAAAGAAAGTGTAAGTAAGGATAGACCCATTTGCAACGTTTAGCATCAGACGGGGCATTAAGCTGTTACTTATCGCGCTCCGAGAAATGGGCACTTCGCGTCACAAATCAAAAACAGTCTTTTGAGTAATGACATCTCGAGGCAGACAGTTTTATACAACAAACGCAGCGCAGGCAGCGCTGCTTCTCCTCTGGACATAACGAGGAGAATGGCGCGTGCGCTCGATAACGTCGCGACGCACCCCCGACACAACCCCGGGCCTCGGCCAGACGCTGCAGCATCACGGCGCCACTGCTCATCTGGTAGCAGCGAGGTGTAGCCGTAGCTTCTGCGACGCCTTCAAATGGAGCGCTTACACCGCGCCATGCACCGCGCACTGCGCGCTGCACTTGTACCGGCTGCGACCAGAGCCCGCAGAAGCCAGTGGATTGGCGACGCGCCAACGGCGCACTCCACAACCGGAAAACCGGTCCAGTCCGCCAGCTGACGCTGTGCTCGACCGTGTGCTCGAAACGGGGATGTTGTTTTTCCTTCTGACGTCATCACACACCGCCGCGCTCCCAACGACGGCTGAGGTCAGCTTGACGCTGTGCAAGCCTGTTTACACTCGCCTCATCCCAACGCGCCGCCGTCGCACCGTCCGCGAACCCCTTTCTCAAGCGCGCGGCACTGACGAAAGCGCATTTGTTGACCGAGGAGAGCGAACACGCGCTGCGCCCCAGCCACCGCCGCGGAGAAAGAACCCTGTAGTTCGATCCCAAGCATCCCAAGTTTAGACCTCAGCCTTCGTCAGCCATTCCCCGACTACGCGATGCGCCGCGCCTCCGAGAGTTTATTTTCATATGAGTTTGGAGAGCTCCCTACCAGTGATCGCGTTTACCCAGCCGCAGTTCTCCGGCAGATTCATGCGACAGTTCCAGCATGTTATTACAGTGCGCAAAATACTAAGGACGAACATTGCCACAAACAAAGGCAGTGTGGTAAGCGTGAGATATCAATAAAATAACTTCACGCAGCCTTGATAGTGAGAAGGTTGAAAGGTATGCGGGCATTAAAGGAGAGCAGTGAAATGAGGCGTGAAGCGCTACAGAAGTTGGTTGGTTTGGTTTGTGGGGTTTAACGTCCAGAACCGACTAAGGCTATGAGAGACGCCGTAGTGGAGGACTCCGGAGATTTCGACCACCTGGGGTTCTTTAACGTGCACTGACATCGCACAGAACACGGACGTCACTCCGTTTCGCCTCCATCGAAACGTAACCGCCGAGGTCGGGCTCGAACCCGGGTGCTCCGGCACAGTAGTCGGGACTCTTATCACTGCACCACCCCGGCAGGGCCGCTACAGAAGTACTTCAGATCGAAGGATCAGCGCCAGGCCACTGTCCCTTCCTGACAATTTGCAATGAAAATAAAATAGACCAGCTGCATCGCAAAACGACGCATAATTCGGTACATTGAAACAAGAAAAATGTTGTTTTGTTTTGTAGTCGCCAAATGTGCTAGCGAACGCTAACAGCCAAAAAAAAAAAATGTAATGATGAACACTCTGTCTGTGTGCGTGTTAACAGCCAGAAGAGAAAATACGGTTATGTTATGTTTTGCTTCTTAAGCTAGGAAATGTTCATTGCCAGGACATCTATCTACAGCAGTGCGGGTATTTTCTGTTCACAGTGTTAGAGCCAAAGGGCGCATTTCGCATAAATGTGCAATATTATCAACTCCCAACAAATTAGTAATAAACAAATGACCTTCATGCATTTCGCATTGCGACCATTGAACGAAATCAAGCAAACTTTAAATGTCACGAGTACCTTATGAACAGACGCCATTTGAAAGCTAACGGCTGGACACTCTGAGCGTGCCGTTTCGGCAACCAAATGTTCTCTGTTACAGTGTTTCCAAGATACTCTGTTGGGCTAGTTGGTACACATTCATTCATTCATTCATTCATTCATTCATTCATTCATTCATTCATTCATTCATTCATTCATACACATGCATGGTGTTCATGCTGTTTGAATTAATAATGACAGTGTTTTACCCTCTTACCTTTGTGCAGTAAACGTTTTGCGGGATCTTAGTATTTTTTTGTACGACCAATAACGATTCAACGCTCTTATAAGAGCAGCCTTAAATCACAGCTGTGATAATCGAGCCTGAAATAAACGGCGTGCTTTGTGGCAAACATTAGCACCACTATAATGCAGAGGTGGAACTAGTGAGTTCTGACTCGAGAAGAACTTCACTCGTTTGAGGCGAATTCAAGATTAGAAACCGTCACTATTCTCAAAACGTACTCGCAAAAGGAAGTTCGCGCCAGCGTATTATTTCTTCGCTGGCTATGGCTCCAGCGGTCATTAGCAGTCTTTGTTCACAGAACTAATACTTCTGGGCTAGCGCACGCATGCAAATAAATGTATACAGTTTAATATTTGGTTTAAATTGACTTTATAAGATTATCTGTCTCACAAACACAACAAAAAAAAAAACACTCATGGCTATGAAGTGAGACCAGGTATTCAATTACATCATGCCAATTTCCTCGACACCTGCACCTTCTCACGAAGGCTGACTCCGTCCACCAACCAAGCAATTCCAGCTTATCTTACGGTTGATACTAGCACAGCACGACGTACTACAACGGGAGTGTATGCACAGCCTAGGATACTGAAAATTCAAAATAGTGTTTCCTCTATTTTCCTCTCTTCATCCCTCTCACTCAATCCCCTTCTTATTATTTTTTTTTTGCCCTCTCACTTTCTTACACTTGCCCAAACTTCTTGAGGGTCATGCGCTTTTAAAAACTGTATCCTGGACGAGGAAAGATTTCGCGTTCATTGCACCAACTAGCGACGTCCGCGGCCTTCGTGAAGTCACGCTTATAGAGCTATAGTTACAGGTCTGAACAAAAACAAGTGGTGCAGCCGCGCTGGACAACACTCGTTATTCACATAATGATCCCGCCAACCGTCGACATAGTCTGCAGATGTTGAGCACAGGTTGAAAAACGCAACTGTAATGTGGTATTTCAGACCCTCATTGATTGCGTAAGAGGAAATCTAGAGTGTCATTTTCTTTCTTTAGCCAATAGCAAGTAATAAAATGATCAAGCTATATACAAAGCCTCATGATCCACTGCATTCAATCAGTGAAAACGAGTTTCGCCGTTTATTATGACAAGCTCAGGCTAAAACGACCTCAGAGTATGCCACAAGACCACCTGTCACTCATACGAAAAAGAAGGCACGAGCACCTTCGCCAAAATAAAAAGAAAATTATAGTAATAATAATAATAAAAGCAACGCTACTAATACGTTAAATACCAAACGCGTCACCAGAAGTTTGTTTTCTGAGCCTATAACTGTGTATTGTTAGCCCCGCGCTCAGACGCTTTCATTCGAGTAGTGCTCCGGATGTCCCTATATTCCTACGATAATGAGAATTATGAAGCCGCCGCAATTTTTTTTTTCACCATATGCTCTTTATACAGCTCCTATCTTAACTCCTCAATCCAACTAGAACTATTTGAAGTTTTCATGTATTTCAGATGGACCTCCGACACATCCTTAAAGATATGCTCGGACGCGAGTTGGGCTACGCTAGCTATTAAGAATGTGCTGAAGTGATTTCTGTACAGAATACTACAGCATCCAGTGTCGCAAAATATGCTAAGCTGAAAGATATGAGCATATAAAATGTATCTGTGTGACTAAACAGAACTTAATGAAACCACAATCATACTTGCTCGTGCGTTTGGGTTCAGTCGTTAAACACGAAAGCAATGTATTTTTATCGAATAATATTCAAACTATCTTGCTGTTAACCCGAGAAAGTTGAGTGTGCATAATAAACCCGGCGTAATGTCACCAAAACCGCCGTTGCCTCCCGCTGCCCGCTTCATAGCGTAATTCTAGAGTAGTTACTATTGATCCTTACTCCTCTCGTTAACTTTAAATCATATATTGCAACTTGACTGAATGGATCAAAGCTTTAATATCCCGTTGTTTTTTAAACTGAAGCCACAATAAACCGCTGCAGAAGCAATTAAAGCAGCATTGCTCTTGCCTCTCACAGAGCAGCAATATGAGAAGCTTCGCCCAGTTGTTTTTCCTTCCTTGTGAAGTGGGGATCCTTTTCCTTTTTGTCGGCTTTATTTTCGGTTCTCAAAGAAAAGGTCTTCTGCCTGTGCCAACTAAATGAATCCCTGCTCGCTGCTTTAAGATGCAGGGGAAAATTGCTGCCCACTCTAGAAGAAGGGGGCGGAGGTAGAAATGATGGCATGAAATTAGTCAAAAACCACTTTAAATGGAAGAAAATATTTTGTTCTTTATTTCCTTTATTACTTAGTGACCGTAGAGGCATGCTACACCTGCGCACGCAGCGAAAAGCCCGTAACCTTGCCTGAGAAAGTCGATTTTCTTTTCCACCCAGACGCCTCAGATCCCTGCAATCAACCGTGCGAGACGTGTATGTGCCGAGAGGTGTTATTAGCGGGCCTCTTTGAAGCGTTATGAAAATGCTCGCATAAGAGCTCACAGCCGGGAACTATTATTAACGGGCCATTTTGAAACGTTATAGAAAAGCTTGCAAAGAAAGGGTTCACAGTGCAAGGCATTGTGAGAGAGCGTACTCAAGGAGACTAATGTCTAACGGAAAGGCAAGCAAAAATGAATAACACAAGGGCAACTGTTCCCTGCCGCGGGAGGAAGTAAAAGAAATGGAAATACCAATGACGTGACTCAGACAGAGCAACGAGTGCTTCACAAAACATCACGTTCGTCGACTAATAGACTCCGTTTCTATAGTGCTGGAAATGACTAGTCGAAAAGAAAATTTCATTTCATTTCAAAATCAAAGCCAAAATGCACTGCAACAATGTGCGTACAACAAAGATATTGCGTGAAGAGGGGGGAGATCTGTAGTGAGTAGTGTCTTTTCTTTTCCAAGGTATTATAATCAACCGCTAGAAAGAGCTTTGGAGCCTGCCCAGCGGGTGTACTCACTGTCATTATTTTAGTAATGATCATCGATAGTCAATAGTCGTCAATAGTATGCACCAAATAAGGCCGGCCATGTTGTATCAGCCCCACTTTAATCCTCTTTCGCCGCATGATCCGCACATGCACTGCCGGTAGCACAAATACGTCGGAGCGCTAGGTGATGCTGACGGACTCGATGATTACAAAGCTGGGTGTCGATCTATGTGATCTATATATGTCAAAGATACTATACTAGTTAACAGATCGTCAGGTGATTATCGGTTTCTTTATTAGCTCACTGAAAACAAAACAAGCTTTTACCGGGTCCTGTAAACGTCTCGTCGTCAATGAATTATACTCATCTATCTCTTATAAGCATTGCACATTTTAGCATAAAATGAATCACTTCCAAAAGATAGCCTAATAGGCTGCACTTTCGTCAGTCATCCATTGTCTTCATCTCTATAGGGAAAATGTCGATGCGTCGATGACTGCATACGGTCAGGCTGAATATTTCCTGTTAGAAGTAATTCCTAAACAAAGACCAACCGTACTTTGTTTAGAAACTGCCTTCTTCTAAACAAACAGGAAGAGGCAGATGTTGTGTGGTTCAGCTTTCGAAATCTTGTGTGAAGTGATTTCTTATTGCTGTATTCGTTTTTCGCATGCCCTGGGCTTATAGGTTTCAAGTGAATGCGCTCTCACAGGCGGTTAAAAAGCCGATATGTTTACGGTAAAAGAGTGGATTCCTAATAAGATAATCGCCGAAGGACATGGTAGAGAAAGTGAATAGATTATGCTAAGAAGTTTAAGGCTCCAGAATGGTCGTAATTGGACAAAAATTATTTATTTGCAGATCACAGAGGAGTCTTTATCCTGCAGTCAGTATGATAATGATGATGAAGCTCCTAGGCAGGCGCACTATAATAATGGTGCCAAAAGCAAAATTAGCTCTGCCACCGAGGATACATGATGTGACCAGGATCTCACGGACATCTGGTAACAGATCCTGACACGGGAGTCATTAGTGACGTCACTGTGTAACGGATGGGAAACGATTCACGAGCATGACTAACCTTTCTTTTTCGCTAACTATGGGTGTGGGATATCTCCGAAGGAAAAACGCAAAAGCGCAGCAGGGAATTCTTCGAGGAAAACGGAAACAGGAGTGAGACTCGGTGCAACCCCTGGAGAGGTCGTTTATTCGCCCTCTTTCGAACACATCTGAAAGACGATGCGATGGGCGGAGCGTAGCGTTAGGCAAGTGATAAATGGAGAGGACAGTCGGGCTTACCTGAAGAAAAAGCTGCGCGCGTCGGTATACCGAAGACTGCGGAGGCGTGCGTCGGATTTCAAGCTGCGAAGAAGCCTCTATAGCGGACGGTCTTCCCTAACCTCAAGACGGCCGAGGAAAAGCATCACTAGTTGTTCAAGCGAGAAGCGTGAGAGCAAAATCTGGAGGGAGTGACTCGGACTCGGCGATATCATCGAGAGACAAGTGAGGTTCTTATATTATGCGCTAATAACTCCCATGAGCGAGAGGAAGGGCTCATTCCGTTTGTAGGCTTAGCCGGAAGGAACGTTTTTCAAACATACATGACCAACCACGAGCTGGTTCCCTCAAACTTGGTCATTGTTTATGATGCGATTTACGTAAAACTGTTAGATGGAAAATTTTGTGTCGAGACGTACGAGCAGCACCCGGTTACAGCGGTTCTTGCTCGACCGCTGCTTTTAGAACAGCGATTTGAGCGCCTTTTTTCGACCACGCCTCGCGGAAAACTCTTCAAAAGATTTGCGTACCCACGAAAAATGCTATTGGTAAGGTCATAAACGTAATCGGAGTCTTGTTCGGGACTCCGCAGACAAGTTGAAAACGCACTGATCCGGCTTGGTATGCTTTGATAGAGAAGTAAAATTGTGAGCCGGTTTTTATTTCTGGAGTTCCAAAGCCACAATTGGGACAGGGTTAGTCCAGAGAAACTAACTTCATCACCACGACCATTTATCCTTTCAAAACGATTATCATTACTCGAAGCAAACAGTACTTTTAAGGCAACCACCCGGGCAGTTTGTCTTCGCATGCTATAAGAACTTAGTGACAAACGGTAATTGCTGCAGTAACACCTCGACCTGGCTTCCCTCAGAGTTCTTTGCCCGCTACTTCTGGCGTCAAAAATTGGTTCTCTGTAGCTTCCGATTTATGTAGAAGCGTGGTTCAACTTCTAACATAGAGAAAAAGTGTTCCCGACCAGAAAATAGGCTAGAAACGCTGTGATGAACCAAATGTAATTTAACCCACCAAATTTTTATAGCCTCCGGAAGCTAAGTCACTGCCATAGCTCGTACGCATTATTTATTTATTTATTTATTTATTTATTTATTTATTTATTTATTTATTTATTTATTTATTTATTGTTTGTTTGTTTGTTTGTTTGTTTGTTTGTTTGTTTGTTTGCTTGTTTGTTTGTTTGTTTGTTTGTTTGTTTGTTTGTTTGTTTGTTTGTTTGTTTGTTTGTTTGTTTGTTTGTTTGTTTGTTTGTTTGTTTGTTTGTTTGTTTGTTTGTTTGTTTGTTTTTAAACTCGCGGGAAAGGCAGCTGTGTTTTTTTGTTTTAACGTCATTCACGGGGAGCCTAAAAATGTGTTATTTTACAGACCAATCTTATGTCGGACCGAGTGCCAAGTACGCACACCGAAGCGTCCATTTTAATAACGCGCGTGACCTGTATTCGCTGAGACAGATGCGTTCTCGGAGCAGCCATTACGCGCTAAATATCGGAACAGGGAAGGAGTGCCTTCGGTATACCCCTGGTGAATGCTTCAGCTGCGGGGCATATATACGTAATACTCATTACATGGGGCCTTTGAGGATTCAATAAATAAATGAAAAAGAAAATACTTGGCAGCGCGCGTGGCAGACTGTCACCATACGCTCGTGTACGTGACGTAGCAGTCAGCGCAGTAACATTAATGCAAGCGGACTTGCCCAGCGCATTTGGTTCTGTCATGGGAAGATTTAAAGCATGCGGGATGCTAAGGTCAGATTTATGGGAGCCTATCGATGGCAGCAAACCTGATATAAAATGTTCCTGAACATTCTTTTTTTCAACGAAAGAAAATGGGGCCACTCTAATCTTCCTGCTTTTAATTTCAAGCTGGTGAAAGGGGCGGCGGGGACGCAGCGTTCTCTATGGCTCCCTATCTCGTTCGGTCTCGTCGTTCGAGCGGCGACGGTGAGCGTAAAGGGAGCTGGTATTTCATTTAGAGCTTCAGAGATATAGCTAATTGAGGTACCCACTCGGGCCCCTGTTCTTTTTCTTTTTCAGAAAAAATGTATCTCCACTTTAAAGGACTAATTAAATTATATAACGGCCAATATATTCTCAAGTCTCGCATTCGGGTTTTTCAATGAAAAAGTATACGATACACTTTAACTTGCCGTGCTTTCTGTCCCCCACCCCAACATACTATTAAGTGAACGAAAAAAAAAAAAAGACAGCATTCACGAGTGAAATAGATGACAGCAATGCAATTATGTTTTCCTGGTCCAGCACGACCTATGCTTGACCGAAGAGTAGTAGAACGGCTGCCTACCTCTTTCTATTTGCCTTCGGTGATCGGCGAATTCTAAACGTCTCTTGGACGGTAGCGTAATGATGCCACGTACAAAGATTTAGAAAGACGATCCTAGAACAAAACACAGGCTTATACTTCAGACGGGGCTTCTGGATACTGCCTGGCCTCTAGATACTGCCTGTAACAGATTCAAGTCGCGGATCCAGTAATGTTTTCCTGACGTGTCGGTATAGTTCTGCGTTGATAAGGGTGCATCTAATGACGGCTTCGTCTTCTCACACGATGACATGCGCAGGGTATAAGCGAAGGAGTGAAGCCACCCCCGGACCATCCAGTGTCCACGCACTCAGCCCTACCCACATCAAGGAAAACTAATCGAGCACTCGGCGCCCACACCATGGGCACTGCGGGAGTCGTGCTGGCGCTGTTTACCCTGGCGGCGACCAGCACCCGCTGTCTGGTCCAGGCGCAGGGCGCATTCTCATTCGAGTTTCCGGAAGACGATGGTTGCCGCACACCATTCAACGAGCCAGGAAGCTGTCTTGAACTGGCCCGATGCCCTGCGCTGCAGTCCGTCCGAGACTTCAACTTCCTGCGCCGCTACATCTGCGGCTTTTCACGCAATGTGCCACTGCTTTGCTGTCCGGGAGGCGGGCAGCCGAGGCCACCAGTCAGGCAACCCACACGGCAGCCTCCTACACGGCAGCCCCCTACAAGGCAGCCCCCTACCAGGCAACCGCCCATAAGACAGCCTCCCACTAGGCAACCACCCATTAGGCAGCCACCTACCCAGAGTCCGCCGACCCGAGATAACTCCGACCTGTTCGCTGGGCCGAGAATCGCCAACTACCCTCGCTTCCTGCCTGCTGGTGAGCAGCTAGCCGTTATTTTTCAGTTTTCATGAAAACAGAGCGATAAACGCGAGTGCTAAAAGAAAGGGAAGCATACTACGGGCTGTGGTCGTAGTGTCTATTTCTTCATTTTGGTTCGTATATATTTTACACTGTTTTCATGAAAATTGATAGTTATCAATCGCCTAACTCTATTTACTTCTACGTTATTATTTACCACCTACATCACTCTACCATCAAGTCTTCTAGATTTCGTTTGGCATATGCTGTTGAAGGAGCCCACGATAGTTGCAGCACTAAGCTGATGTCTGAGGCTTTTATTTTTTTCTGGTCCAAACAAGTGGAGATTAGGTTCAAGAATACAGCTTCAGGCCGAGTGCGAAATTCAGTTTTCTACAGGATTTTCTCTCCACCTCAGGAGTAGTTTGCGGAGTTGCACACTTATATGTCCATACATATAACCGCAACATTTTCCCAACACATGAATGCAATTTCCGACGACGTAATGAAAGCCTCCGGACTCACAGCTAACTCCCGAGAAGAAGATTCGCAAGTTATTTTACAGCAAAGCGAGGCAATGCACTTGTTTGCGGCACTCTTTTCGGGACACCGGCTGGTAAGAAGAATGAAAAATGATAAATTATCTCGCTGCATCCCAGTCTTCTCGACACCTTGAAATTGGCCAGTGTGCAAGCAGAGCTGATCTGAAGCTTTAATACGAAATAATGACATTGCACACTCATATTTAGAGAACGACAAATGAAATCATTCCAATCACACAGTCGTAATTTACGAGTAGCTGGTGCACAGACTTAAATATAGGCTTTGGACACATTGTGCACGCGAATACACTGACCGTATTTTTTTTGTAATCGCTCCATACAGCTTGCGGTCTTACCAACGTCAGCGTCAGCCGCATCGTGGGAGGCCGCGAGTCGGAGCCTGGAGCATGGCCATGGATGGTGAGTTGCCTGCCTCAGCATTACGCTTGCACCAAGCCCTCAACGTGATTTCATATATTTTCCTTGATCATTCCAAAACTCAGGCTGGGCGTATTGTCAGAAGACAAAAGATGAAGCGTTTTCCTCTTTAGCCTCGTGGAAGAGGCGGAGTAGATAATCACGGGAACTGTTTCTTGCTGCTGCTATGACATTTATTCCGTAAATATCCTGTACATACAATACATTAAACCTTTGCATCACATTACATTACATTGAACGCATTAAGCGCCAAGTACACCGTAGTCGGCTTCTCACTTGTCAGACTTCTCAGAAGCTGTGTCTCCTATGATCTTGGGTCCCTGGCTCTTCTATGGTCCTCTGCATGCCGCATTGGTCTCTCAGAGAGACTTTTGTTCCCATACAGTGGCCCTTATCCTGCGGTGCGCCAAGTGCCGGTATGACGCATGTACTTGCCCCTTTATTGCCTGCGTCCTCGCCACCTCGCCATCTTGCCACTGACATTGTACATGTTTCCAGCCTTAAGCTATACCGAATTGTTTCTTCTTTGCAAGTTTAACGCCGGGACGGCGCTTGCACCGCTGGTGGTCATGTTAGGAGACGACGAAGACGAAGTGTTTTCCTCTCTGGCCCAGAATAGGGAGAGGTAGATGACGACGAGTAACTGTCCCTTTTTGCTGCTATGACATTCATGCTGTAAATATTATGTAAATGCATTAAATCTTCACGCAGCGATATAAACTTTGTGGGCTTGGTCACTCCTACTCATCTTGGTGTAAACGATAGGGTTGTTGCACCGTTCACTAACATTGTGCAGTTATCATCAACAACCACCTATCAGGTCCTTGTCCTAAAAAAGACTTTCGTAACGGTATTTCGCCTGCAGGCGGCCATCTACATCAACAGTGGTGGAGTCAACAGCGCCGCCTGTGGCGGAGCACTGGTTACTGATCGCCATGTGGTGACCGCCGCCCATTGCGTCGTCGTCGGACATCGAGCGACCAAGTATGTTTTGCTTAATTGTCGTTAATTGTCAAAGCAGATTGAATAACAATCGATTGCTTGTGCTCTCCTGTTACCGGTCCACAATACGCAGAGATGCACCTACGCATGCCACTTGTCAACAGATATGTGCCCGGGTGAGCTGACTGCATACCCCTCCTTTCCGTTATTTTGACCAGTCCTGCTCCCTTTTTCATCACCTAACCACCAATCCCTAGCAAGGAGACACGCGTCAGCCTTACACCATTCAGTCAATACCAGCCCAAAAGCCATACAGTGAACTTTTCGCTAACGTAGTAATGGCCCTGACTATAGGAACAACAATATAGCCGTCAAGCGAGGTATTCTTTTCTCTCTCCATTTCGGCTCATAAGCTTATATGACACTTACCTATCAAGAATGCTCACGATATAATTTTTCTGAGACTAACAATGACTCCAAAAGTTTTGATATAGCTGGGTACATGAAACGTCAACTGTGAAAGTCTATCGCAAGCTTGCGTCATTACGTGCAGAGGCGCTTCGCAAATCTGGGATCCGACCCAGCGCAGATAGAGATTCAAACGCTGCGCAGATGGCTTGCAACGAAGACGAAAGGCGGCTTACCTGCTTTCCAGCTAAACATAAACTCAAACAATCTGCTAGGTACTAACGTCTCACGCTTTCTCTCGAATTGTGGAAGAGACCTCCCATTTTCAATAGGTAGTTCAGCGCAGTCACATTCGAGTTTACGGATTTTAAAGTATGGGTTCGTTATCAGAAAAATTTACTCAGGACGACAAAGTTTTCAGCTATCGCTATGCCGCAATATGAAGCGTAAAGATCTGCGAGGTTATTTATATACCTTGAACTGTTTATTCATTCTTGTAAGCGGTGATATAGATAGCCTTGCACTCTACGTGCGGCTATAGTAAGTAAGCTTCTTTGACATTCTGAAAAAGAACACATTTAGCAGCGGGCGCTAAAATTGGCGCTGCTCATAAAAATGCAGACGTATATGAGGAGTAATTGTGTCGGCTTACACTTATTATTGTTCACGTGTAGAAATTAAGCCACAAGCATGCGGCACCAGACTTGTCTTTTCATTTACAATAGTTGTTTATTTGAGGGAAAAAAGGGCAAAGGCAAAAAAGCAATGAACGAAACAAAAGCGCGACCAACATATATGCTAAGGTAACTCTTACACTTCGTCCACTACCACGCGCATAACTATACGTAAGTCAATGTGACAGCATATCATGTAATGCATATCTGTCTCCCCCCCTCCCACCCTGTCGTGTGGAACAGTGATTGCCGATGACGCGTTCAGAACGCACAAGCTGCATGGGAGCGTGATCCTAACCGTCAATCGCTGTTTGACACGCCGTCCCACCGCTTCACACTCCCTGTCCAATACAACAAGCGTCGTACCCATTCCCACAATACCCTTCACCCCGTCAGGTCACCTTCCGCCCTTGCTTCATCTTCTCTCCCTACTACCCTCCCCCCCCCCCCCCCCCCCCCCTCGCTAAAATTGGAGAGGATCGTTTTACATCTTCTTTGCCACCTGCCAGCAGATGCGTCAGAGGAGAGACGGCTGTCTAATGTCAAAGCATTTCTTGACTCGTAGACGTAAGTGGCGTGTCATCAGAGCTCAACAGCATGGGTAACTAACATAACCCTTGACTAAGGACATATGTACATAGCAGGGATAATTTATTACCTCAGTGAAACATATAAATGATTGCTTAATTAATTATTGAACCAAATTAAGTGATGGACGGGAGCTGCGGACAGAGCGTGTCCGCATGAACAATCAGGTATTTTTGATCAAATTTGGCACCCAATAAACCCTGACTGCTCATTGGAGGGTCAAATTCTAAAGTTAAAGCTCAGCTACTTTGGTCATCTGATGAGAAGAGAGGAGTCGCTGGAGAAAGATTTGATGTTGGGAAAGGTTGAGGGTCGCCGGAGAAGGGGTAGGCAGCGAACGCGATGGTTAGATGGCATCCTCGAGGCACTGCAGATGAAGTTATGTGATGTTAGGAAGATAGTGAGAGACCGGAAAGCGTGGCGTGACATGGTCAATAGGGTCACGAAGAGTCGGACACGACTGAACGACTGAACTGAACTGAACTGGCACCCAATATAGTTAGAGTACGTCTAACTCGATGATGACCTCCATTTTTTTTTTTGGGGGGGGGGGGGGGGGGGGGGGGAAGGGGGGGGGGCATTTTCAAAACTTGGCCCCTGGACTAATTGAACAAAAATCGATTTACAACTTAGTTCGAATGCATGTTTAATTCAATGGCAACTTCCAAATTGAAAATGTGGCCCCCTGGGCCTCCAAATTTAAAACTCCTAAAAATTTCATCAGAACTGATGTCTAACGGAGTGCGAGTAGAGCCGATTCAGTGGAAACCTCCGAATTGGGATGAGCCATTCTCAAACATTTGAGCCCTGGATCCTAAAAATTTGACCTCCTCACAATGTGACCAAAATTGATGTCTAACTTAATTTGAGTCTGGCCAACTCAATGGTGACTAGTAAATTTACTTGAGTCACCCCCAAAATGTGGGTCCTTGACCCCCAAAGTTGGCTTCGTCCGACTTAGACGGAACGAAACGGCAACTAAGCAGCGGTACTATGCAACGAAATGCGCAACTTAGAGCGTAACTAGGCGCGGAACTTGCAATGCTTTCGAAATAATTAATTAATTAATAACTAAGACATAATTTATTTATTTATTTATTTATTTATTTATTTATTTATTTATTTATTTATTTATTTATTTATTTATTTATTTATTTATTTATTTATTTATTTATTTATTTATTTATTTATTTATTTATTTATTTATTTGAGCATACTGCAGGCCCAGTGAAGGGTCTGACAGAAGGAGTAACCATTACAAAACAAAGTGCAAAATATGAAATACAAAAACAAGAACATAATGTTCGACAAGTGCAAAGCAAGATGCAGCGAAACAGCAATTCAGTAAACAGCCTTTTTAAGGAATCAATGTGAACGAGGGGTGGTAGTAGTAGCTGATTCAACGCGGTTATGGGGAGTGGGAAAAAACATTTGAAGATATTTGTTTTGACAAGTAAGGTGTTCTATTTCTTGTTACCCTAGACGTTACCGGTTTAAGATACAAATCAGGAGCCTATCACAATTTAGTAATTTTTAGTATAAAGAGAAGTTTTTTGCCTTGTAATCTGCGCCCAAGTTCAAGGGACTACATGTTATGTTGAAGCATTAGAATAGATGGTGAGTCAGTGGTGTGTTGTTTAGAAAATATAAACATCACTGCACTAAAGTTCACCCCTATAATTTTTCCAACATTGCGGTTCTAATAATAACGCATCATTAATGCATATCTGAAAAAAATCATTATGACCTGCAACCTCTCAATAGGGATTAAATTCTTATTGACTATCAAGCGAATGCGAAGGTTTTCGGCCGCAGCGTGTTACGAGCACAGGGAAAGTATTCGCTTTTTTTTTTTTAAGCTCCATATGCGCTAATGACCTTCCCCATAACAAACAGGACCAAGTCGTGCTATGTCCCATTTACGGTCATAACCGCCAGTCTGGATTTCTTTTTTTTTTTTTTTTTTTTGGCGAAGTGCTTTCCTGTCTGGCGCCATAAAATGGTAAATAATTATGGCTGCATAACGAGTACTTGGAGCCGTGTAAACCGATATTACACTTAAAGGAAACAGAGAGCGAGTAGTTTGCTCTATCGGCGCCTAGCTCTAACGAGGGCTGCTTACCGTAACGCAGCCTTCCGGCATCGTCGTTCACGGTGCGCGTGGGAGACCACAACCTGGTGCGAAGCGACGACAATGTCATGCCCGTCGACGTGCCTGTCGTCAAAGTTGAGCGCCACGCGGACTTCGTGGCACGCACCTTCAAGAACGACGTGGCTGTGCTGACCTTGGAGCGCCCGGTGACCTTCAACAAGTTTGTACGTCCCGTGTGCCTGCCGTACGGCGATGACTTCGCCACGCGTGACCTCAATGGCTACCATGCGTTCGTCACAGGCTGGGGAACCACAGCATTCAGTAAGTGTTATTTGCGCCAAATAGAGCACGCTAACCAGCCAGTTATGTTGTTTTTTTTTTCTTGGCCACTTATTTAAAAAAAAAAAAACAACTAAGAAGCAGATCTTGTAACGCATTGAAAGGCTATGCGCAAAAACGACGACACAAAGAAAGTACACGACAGGACGACCGCAATGTTCAATGACATTTAAATCCGAATGAGGCGTGCACTAAACCAGAAAACAAAAAATTTGGCTATTGCTGCTTGCTCAGAGCAACTATTCCAAAATCCCCGCAAAAAGCCGTACCGCAGCAAATGTGCCAAAACGCACTGAATAAAAGGACTGCACTAGAATTTCTTGTGCACATTAAATGCGGGCTGCTGTACATTTGTTGCGCTCTTAGACCAATGCACTTATCAATGCACAGGGCCTGAGTGTGTTTTTTCTGAGCCAAAAATGGTAAATGTCCGGATTATGGGCTGCGCCTACTTGATTCTGAGCAATTTTCAGGAAGATAATATTGTCCTCACTCTGGGAGCTCGGTGGCAAAGCTGAATTGAAACCTGCGTCTCTCGTAATATAAATTTATTCTCAATGATGCTGCATTGCAATCATCTGCCGCTCCTACTAGCCGACGGCGTTTGATCAAAGGACAAAATAAAAAAAAAAAAAGGAAAGAAAACGTAATAGAATACGAATACAATCCTGGTTTGGTTCCACAACTGCGCCCCGCCATAGTTCTCCACTACGGCGTCTCTCATAGCCTGAGTCGCTTTGGGATGTTAGACCATAAAAACCAAACCAAAACATAACCTTGGCATTACTGTGTTTCTTCAGGTGTGTGCTGATATATCGTGCTGAGAAACACATCCGCATCATATTTAATACAACACTGGATGTGTATGATAGCAGGTTTGATCCTAAAAAGTATAAACATGGGAAATAGAACCTCCAATATGGATTGTACGGTAATTACCTCAGATGTTCATCTTGCTTTTTTTTTTTTTTTTAGCGTTAACAATTATGATTTATTTTTACGCAGACGGCGAGTCTAGCGACGTGCTCAAAGAGGCGCAGATCAAGATCTGGGACGAGGATACCTGCAAGAAGGCCTTCGTGAAGGAGGTACCGATTTCCAAGGTGTATTTGTGCGCAGGAGACGGCAACGGACGCCAAGACTCATGTCAGGTAACTTCCCGAAAGATGCCCTTTAATAGAACAAATTACAAATTTATTTCAGCGTTTTAGCACTTGAGTGCATTATTACAATGCGCATCATTACGCAATCTGACAAAATACTCATTGCCAAGTTCGCTACTTATGGTTTGAAATATATTTCTCTGGGGTCGTTTTGTATCGACCTCAGATGACCTCACATTACAGCCTGTCTCTCCACTCAATCAGAGATAGTTATCTTTGCTGTCTGCAGCTATTTGTTACCTGCCTATTCAGAGCTAGTTGACGGCAGTGCCAGCCACTGATGCCCTTTCCTACATTCTTAAATCCTCAATACAAGATGGTGAAACGTTATCCCCGGCGTGGGTAAAAATGTACTTTTCCCATTTTGCTGTCACTGGCTTGTGAGCCCTACATCCTGCAGACTGGAGGAACTATTTCTCCCAAGACTCCCGCTGAAATCAGAATCGGTCAGTGGCAGAATGAAGGATGAAGAGAAAAATTTACGGGCTTGCTGGCTGGCACTGATCGGTCCACCTCTATCATTGTGGCGAGCAAAGTACTAAAAGGAACGCTGAAAAGATAGGAACTGAAATAAACAGTGATCTTCCTACACACCTGCTAGGAAGTGTGCGCTCGCTTCTGTATTTTTACGATGACACCCATTTAATAGGTAATTAATTTCACACTAATAAGTACTGAAAACGTCTACTTCTTCTCATCCACATTAAAAACCACCGCCTACACTAGCAGAAATTAAGTCAAATTTATTTCTTTGGAAAACGAGTGGAAATGAAAACAGAAGTTTAGACCTGAGTCGGATATCTCGTACGTGGCACTATCATCAAAGCGAGGGTTGATGACTTCGAACCCCCTTTCCGCCCCCGTCCTATGTGCCTTGTTAATAAGCGCACGACTTTCGAATTGCGATGCATTGTCAGAGACCGAGTCACCCTTGTAAAGGTCGCAAATGTTTTAGAGCTCTGTGATGTGATCTGGCCCAAAGAATCAGAATCGTTATCGGCCACTCTTTTCCTATCTGTGTCCTCGAGCACACTGAAAATGTTAAATAGCTGGGAAGTTCATGGTGCGGTCATTCAGGCCCACCGAATGCGTGGCGTGTTGAACATTTGCAACGCAACCTTGAACAAGGTATGTTGCTGGGCGAATTGGTTAAGAGACGAACATCTTGTTCGTCGTCTGCTAGCACTCTTTCTCTGACAACCTTGAAAAAAAAAAAAAAAAAAAACAGGAAGGGAGGTTCTGTGAATCGATAAACGTTCCACTAGAGCAATTGCGCTCTCTCTACCGACATGCGTTAGCCAAATATTGTGTTAGTAGTAGACTGGGTTTTCGTACACTGCAGGAGATTTAACGTTATATCGTGCACTACAACCATTACATCTGTTTGCTTTCAGGGTGACTCGGGAGGCCCGCTGGTGCTTCCAGATGAAGGCCGCTTCTTCCTCATTGGCGTCGTATCGTTCGGCAAACGTTGCGCGACGATCGGTTACCCGGGCGTCTACACGCGACTCACCGAGTTCCTCCCGTGGCTCAGCGAGAGACTTCAGTAGGGCACAGCATGTCACAATGGATGGAGTTCCAGCACGTTTCAGGACCGCTTTCTGGGCAGAGAAACGCTACATGTGTGCGTGTGAGCTCTTCCGGGATAGGCTGGAGAGCCCAAGATGCAAGCAAGATGGCGTCGAACATGGCGCCTCCACAGTGCCTACAGACTGGCGTCACAGCTCGGGCTGAGCCGTCTTATACTGTTCGAAGAGCTAAGGGACTTGTGATTATGCCCAAGGTCACAGGGATCAGAAGCTACGGTGTTCTAGAGACAAACCTTCAAAACTGCGAAAAGCAAAAACATCACTCTTCTTTTTTTTTTATTTTAGCAAAAACGCACAAGAGGAATGTTACTCCTCCGCTTCTTGAGCACCAATGCCGGCTGTATGTTTTGTGTGCTCTTAAAGTGTGCAGATAAGCTGTAGCAGGCAACCTGAATTGCTCAGTAGCAGCTGGCTCCCTGACCTCAGAATGTTTCTGCATACACTGACTACAGTCATCAAAATTCTACAGACGTGCTTAAGTGTTCGCTAGTCGATTACGTGGTAGTAAGCATCATTCGCCGCCAGCTTAAAAGAAAAAGTTTCAAGTGAACAGGCAGAGCAAATGTAGAAAGCATCTTTTACCGCGGCGCGGTTCCTGGCAGGCTTGTGACAAAAAGCGGCATAATTTTAGTCTTGTGCAAATACTCGAACAATTCTGGGCCAACACCAGTTCAGGCCTATATTTCACTCAACAAATATGCCAAGTATAACCAGTTTTACTCTTTTTCATAATTATCTGCTATTCTGGTATGATGACACAAAGCTTCATGAGCGCGCATGTGTTAGTTCTAATGGGAGCCATTGAAAAAGAAAACGACAGGCAGCAAATTCAACCCCAGCTTCCGTGTTACACACAAAGCAAGGGGAGGGAGAGAGGTTCAAGCGACTTCTTAATTTGGAAATTTCTGTACTTGCTCAGATTATCCCGACAACGAACTTCTCTCCGTATAATACCTGATAATAAGCTACTATTGTGAAGCCTTGAGGTATCACAGCGGTTTTTCGTGTAAACATATCGCTCATGCAGTTCTGGTTTTTGGTAATGTTGCTTGATATAAGCATACATGGGAGTACAAAAAGTGTACGTAAATAAGGCAAGCAAAAAAAATATATCAACAACAAAGAGTATTTAATATGTGGAGCATACGCATATATTCTATGATCAGCTCATCTGTTATTTATTCGCACTGCCTTACTAGACGTACGTGAACATTTGTTTCTTTTTTTCTTTTGGTTTGCTTATATGCATCCGAGGCAATGGAAACATCGTAGGACGTTCAGCATTTTCCCGTGCTTCTGGCGTGCCATAATGGAACATCGCAAAGGGTGCCGGTATAGCACCACAGGTAGACACCACTTAGGAACAATAAATTAGGACGATCGCCACCATGTGGCAGTTGCCGAAGACTGTTTCTTGCCTACTTCCTACAGGTCGCTTTTAAACCTATACGTCTAGCATTAGTGCTTTAGCTGCGTCGGCCGCAATGTTATGTAGCTGTACTATTACCAGACACCTGTCCGCTTTGGTAATGCACGAGCGCTAAGCAAAACAAAGGCGCTCACTCAGCCGAGCACGTATCTCGCGCCAAAACTTTCGCTGCATATTCGTGAAGCGTGGTGCCAGATACCTCGCCAGAGGATGATCCTGGTTTTAAAACACAGCAAAGATAATAACGAAAATAAATGCTTCAGAAGTGTAACGCACAGAGCCACCGCAGATGATTCAGCCTTCGACAGTACAAGGACGGCGACGTGGTGATGTCCGCATGTCGTGTCATATTTCCGATACGCAGGAGCACAAACCCGCGAAAATATCGTTTCATCGGTCATTCTACTTAATATTACAAGCTCGCAGCGCGGCTATCAAGTACGGAAAAGAGAAAAAATAAATAAACATGAAATGTTCAAATCCGCCTTAACCGGTTGTGACTGTATTTGCATCGCCGTTGTTCTGGTCAACCTGCACAAGTTCTTTTTTTCAGTGATATTGGCTGTATGACTGCCGCAGTATAAACGAAAACACGTAAATAAAGTTAAATGCAACCAGGCACGAAACGTTGTGTTCAAGTTTAAGAACTGCAACATACGACACTGGACAGAACATGGTGTTGCCATACCTGTGCTGTCAAGTTCCCTTCGCTCGATAGAGCTCATTTGTCTGACTTCTCCTTTGGCTGCTTCTTACAAGCACACTGCGTACATGTCTTCGCTGTACTGCTCAAGGAAGGAACACGTACTGGAGTAAAAATGTAAAGCAGTAATTTTTTTCCTGCAGCAGAGCACTGACATTTTGCGCCATTTGTTGTCAATACGTAGACAAAATATAGACAGTTTATTTGTTTCCCCTGTGTACGGGAGACGCCCCAAGTACACAGCAGGCACGCCCTCTCTTTAATCTCTAGCATGGAATCAAATCAGTGTGGCCCGGGACATCTTTGAGGCTCGTTTAAGCGCTACCGCAAGTCTGGCCACCTGTCACCAATACCTGTGCGCCCACGATAAACACTATAATTTGAACAAAAAATCCCCCAAAAGATGCTCACAGGAGCTATCCCAGGATAGAAGACATGGCTATGGCTTTATAAGCACGTGCATCAGTTGTGGTCAGAAGTAACGGTTACTAAGGACATCTCCAACCGATTTTTGTTCTCAGTGTAAACTGACTCTGTGATTATGTCTGGCTACGTTGACTATTTCTTTATCAGTAAAAGACTCACTTATCTTCGCAAACACAGCTTTGAAAACGTTTCCCATCACTGAATTTAAATCCAAGTCAAGGCCGAAAAAAAGTGTCACTGAATGGTAGCGTTTCCTGACATCATAGATCAGCTCAGTGCAAAAAACATTGCTTTCTATTCTCACATTTCTTTGTCGTTTTCTTTTTTCTTCAAGAACAATCGGGGGTGGCGATATTTGTATTTAATTTCTACTAACGTTTCTAGTTCATTGAAAATCAGAGAACGTATAGCCTCTCCGTCATTAGAACTGGATTATCTACCCACACAGGTTCATGCCATTACGTCATTAGTGACCCCCTATGAAATATGCCGGGCTCTTAAAAATGGATTTGCACGGAAATTTGAATTATTTGGACACTCCAAGCATTGGTAAGTGAAGAAAATGTGCGGTGTAATCCTTGCTACCCCTATATTAACCACATTCAGGAATGCATGCCTGCTGAAAGTTCTGATCCCCTGCAGACGCAAGGAACAGCAGAAAGAAAGTTGTCATTAAAGAAACCTGTGGGCACTACTTTTTCATTTTTTTTTTTACGCAGTATCGGTGACGTATAAGTGACGTAAAATTCTTGCTTGTTATCATCGTCTCAGTAGATGAATTTGTTTTGATCTCTTTCATTATCCAACTGCGCCGCATGCTCCAGGTGAGGTACGTCTGGAAGACGCAAGCAACGAGCACACTACAGCGTTGGCGAAGGCGTACTCAATTTTTATGCGCGCGGCGAGCCAACCACACACACAAAAAGAATCATACCCCAAGAAAACCAACACGGTCACTGAAAGCATGTACTAGCACGGACAAGAGCAAGCACGAGGCAGACTTCGGCCGTACGCCCACGAACGCAACAGAGAACACAGCAAAGAACGCCTCACCAATGAAGACACCCTGCGTGTTCAAATTAAAATGATATTAAGCAAAGTTTTATGTAATAGCATAAGGGTGCCGTATCGCAGAAACGTCATCATTATCGGTGTCAGCGCATATGGCCGTGAGCGAATAATCTTGATTAATCGACGCGACCATGACGTCAGAGCCACTTGCGCGGGAAATTCAAACCCACAAAAATCACGTTAAAACGCGCATCGCCACTGGAATAGAAGTCATGAAGACAAGGTATGTAACGCAAATTAGAAATCGTAGCATTCCTGAAATCGTTTACCTTTCTACAGTAATTCATTTCACTCAGATAAATTTATAGGATTCTGGCAAATTACGGCAGGATTTGGGCAGGATTTGAGCCCGTGACCTCGCGTTCGCGAACCGGGCCCGCTGCCGACAAGGCCAAGTAACTTTTTTTTTCTTTATTATCAGCTTTATTTTTTGCTTGACCTGTGTTCTTTACAGGCTACGCAAATAATGTTCCGGCGCCTTAAAAACAAACGACAGTTTATATATGTCATGTGGTATATTTTGCGTTAGGATGGTATGTAACAATTGCATGTTATGACTACGTAATACAACAGGGCCAAAAGTCGCTATCGAGTCATACTCTCAAGGAGAGCTGAACAGTCTCGCTATTTTTTCAAGCAATCTCTTTTTGGTCGTCTCGCATGAATGTCGTAAATTTTAAAAGGGAAAAAAATTATCTCATATGGTGCCTCTTTCTGTACATGTCTGCATAATCGTCGAACGCGTTTGTGTCATCGGGTCCCTTCCGGTCGTAAAATGCATTCGCTAATCCATCTTCATTCAGCTTGAAACCAAGAGACTTCGTGGCTTATGACCAGCGCGCCTCTCTCACAATACTAAATTCATGAGTTAGATTTCCATCCCATCCGAATTAGTTCAATTTTTTTTTTAATTTAGCTTACCTTCTTTTGGCTATAGGCAGCTCCTTAAACATTTTTAATCAAACCCAGTATTTTTTACCTGTGCACGAATTTATATGACCCAAAATCCTATTTTCTTGGTGTCTATACGGACGGACGAACATACAGCCGAAGAACGGTGAAAATGTAGCTGTTAATTCTCTCTTGCCATAGACACTTAAGGCTGCTTAGGTGTATAAATGCGAAAGCACTATTGTTAAGTGAGTAAAATGTTTTTCGGTGCAGTTTTCAGCATGCTTTTAAGTTCATTCTTTTAGTACTGTACTCGGCGCGTGCGTTTTTTTCTTTTTTTTCGCCGAAACCTCGCCGAACATTCGCCGAAACCTCGGTTTCAAACAGGCAAATCAAGGTACATATGTTGTTGGTTGGAATCCCCGTCACCAGCCAGCCTCCAACTTCGCTAGCACATTTACACCACCTGCAGCGAGAAATCGTATGATGCCACCCGAAACGCTGCATGACAGACGGCGGGTGCACAGCTTTTGTACGAAAGTCGAAGCCAGCCAGTGGCGATTACGTCTATAGACGAACAATATGTACAGAATAACCTGAAATACCGGCAGCCTCGATTGCGCATAGGTCTGGATCCATCCAAGTGATCCGTGGTGATAGGAGAGGATAGGATATACGTTAGTTTCTCTAGGAAGGTCTTGTGCTAGTAGCAGAAGAGGTCCATCTTCCGTCTTCTCACAGGGTCGGTGCCCCTATTCCAGGGCTCCGCTGAGCTTCGCTGCTCGCTGGGCGTGCTGGATTAGACCTAGCTAGCAACCCAGATCGCCGCTGGAGAGCCGGCTCTCCCACTGTTCCGCACTCTGGTCTTTACGAAAGCTATCGTCATTTCTGCATTCCCACGTGATGTGGTATAACGAAGGTTTGCTACCACACCATGGGCAGGTGTCCCGATATTGCGACGGGTAAATCTTGCTAAGGATATGCAGGTTTGGGAATGTTTCTGTCTGCAGTCTTCGCCAGTACACTGCCTCGTTATTTTAGATCCCGATGAGGTGGTGGATAGGGGATCCGTACCCCCTTTTAGTAGTTCAGAATGTCTGAGTACGTAGAGCCGACTCTCTCGGTATATCGTCCGATTGGGAGGAAGCTCGACGCGTGTACCCTCGAGCTACCTCGTCGGCGCGTTCATTCGCCGCTGTGTCGGTGTGTCCTGGCACCCAGTATATATTGTGTGTGACTTTTGATGGGGTCACGCTCTTGAGGAGCCTGAGCGCGGCGCGACTTATGCGGCCGTTCATGTAGTTACGGCACGCTTCTCTCGAATCTGTAAGAATGGTGAGGGACGTGTTGCTTCGATACCCGGCTACCACTGCTAAAGCAACGGCCAGCTCCTCCCCTTCGGTTACCGTGCAATCCCTTACTGAGGCGCTAGCTAATTCCTTTAGGTTGGAATCAATAGATACCGCCACTGCGCTGTTATGTGAGCTTCCTGTATACGGAGCAGCGTCCGTGTATACCGTTGTGGATTTTGTAGCTAGATTTTGTTGTACATACTTCACCCGGGCTGCCCTACGGGCCACATGCAAGTTGGGGTCCATGTTCCGGGGAAGAGGTTAACCTTTAGCGTCTGGCGAATTGCGTCCGGTATGCTCGCAGTACAATTCTCAATTTTCGCAGTTCCACCTAGCCCCAGTCGCCTAAGAAACGAGCGCCCCATAGGAGTCTGCTGGACCATGGCTATCTGCGTGACCAGTTGGGCTTCTTTGACCTCTTCGAAGGTGTTGTGAACGCCAAGAGCTAATGCTTTTGCGTTGGAGGTGTTCATTGGTAGGTGCAGGGCTATATTGTAAGCTTTGCGGGTGATGATATCTGTACTTTCCCCTTCTCCTTTGTTGAGGTTGGAATACGGGAGGGCGTAGCCCACGCGACTGAACACCAGGCTCTGAACCAGGCGCAGGGTATCCCCCTCTCGCATGCTGCTCCGCTTTTGCGACACGCACCTGATCATCCTGGCGACCTGAGTGGTCGATTGCTTGAGAAGGCCGAGCGTATGGCCGCATCGCTGGTTGCTCTGGAGCCACATTCCCAAGACTCGTATCTTGTCTCGTTCAGGAAGTAACTGTCCCTCGAGGGAGACATTGAGGGTCCCTTCCTTGTGTTTCCCTTTGTGAACTCGCAGGAGTTCGGATTTTTCCGTGGAGCAGGCAATCCTTCCACACAGGTAGCCGCTGCTTGCAATCGTTCTTTTTTCAGGCCGAGCGACCCGGAGGCAACCCAGACCGGTAAGTCGTCAGCGTACATGGCGTGCTGTATGCCTTCGATCTTCTCGAGTTGTCTCGCGAGTCCGATCATAGCCCCGTTGAAAAGTAGTGGCGAGATGACGGATCCTTGAGGTTTGCATTCGTTGGGGGTCTAGATTTTATCACTGCGAAGGTCTCCTAGCTAGCCCAATTGTTGCAGTTCGGTTAGAGAGAAAGGTCTTCACATAGCTGTGAATCTTCTCGCCACAGTGGAGGTTGTCGAGTCCTTCCATTACAGCCGCCTGGCTAACGTTGTCAAAGACCCTTTAATTATCGAGGGCCATGACCGCGTTCTCGCCTACGCTCGGGACATTGGTGAGGACTTCCACTTTGAGTTGTATGAGGACGTCCTGGGTGGAGAGGTGAGCTCAGAAGCCGAACATGCTGTGGGGGTACAGCTCTTCGTCCTCCGTGTAAATTTGGAGCCTCCGAGTAAAGACACGCTCGTAGAGCTTACCTAGGCAAGCTCTACGACTCTACGAGCAGGTGAATACTCGGCTTGATTTATGCGTCACATGGCCTCATTTCTTACTTTGCTACGTAGCAGGTAATGACGTATACTTCTAGCCATCTCGTGAACACAACGCCGCCGTTTTTTTCGCGGAACGGGAGGAGTAATGCTGTCGCACTTATACTTCAGGTACGTCCCAGCGAGGTGAGTATTCTAGTGAGAGCTACTTTTGAGGTGGGTCAGTAATTTGAAGAAACAAGAGACCAAGTGAAACCAGGGCTAGTTGCTGCATTGCTCTTAAAAGGAAAGGTTAACAGTACTAACAAATAGACACTACACATATAGCGGCTGTCCTGTACGCCTATTTGTTAGTGTCTATTTGTTAGCGCTGTTAACCTTTCCTTTTAAGAGATCAAGAAAGATCAGTAATGTGTGCAAGGGTAATAATTATCCTGTTAATACAGTCACTAGGAATAATCATGTTGATAGCCTCATGGAAAACCATACGCGTTGCGTCGATAAATATAAATTTATAAGAGAAGGCTTGGTAAGAGTGGTCTCGAGAAGGTGAGACAAAGCCGTCCCTCTCCTATCGCTATACCTTTACGATCAATACTTCTGGCTTTTCACTTCTTTTCAATTTGCAGCAGAAAGCGACTGCGGTACAGGCTACTACAATACGGAACGCTTAGTTTCCGCAGAACTAATTCTGTCGTCATTTTTGCACTGAATTACAAAATGTGGCATGGTTATTATTTGTTTTGAATAAACCTAGGCAGAAAAATGGAAAGTGTCCTTTTTTTTTTTTTTTGTCTCTCGCACAAGCCGGATAATTCTTGTTTGAATGTTCATGGCTTTTTCACTTTTATTCTGCCACTATGTACACATAAAGAAACCCGAGGGTTATGAAATGTGTGTTCCAAGATTGTGGTGTTTGAGAGTTAGGGTTCTGTGGCAAATTGCTTTGAGTTAACGTTGCAGAAAATGCCGTCTGCAGATCGAAGGATCAGTTTTTTTAAGTGCCTGTGCAGAAAAACGATATAAAGGATGCTTGTAAAAATAGTGCTTAATCCCATTAGCTTTTGCCCATTTAAAGGGAAACTGCATGGAAGAACAGAAGATTGCATTCAGTGTGGCTGCGTGCTGTAAATAATGTCAGGCCGTCGATTGTATTGCCATGGTGTTTAACGTTTTCATTTATTTATTGCGATGAAATGCTCGCCGAATTTCTCGGATGCTACTTGAAATGAACGCCATGGACAGTGAGTGCGTCGGTTGACTCAAATAACTAAAATCAAGGCTCAAAATCAAACTAAAAGAGTGATCGCGGTTTTCTCCCATGACCCGGCACGGGTTACAAGAATGAATGGAACATTGAGGTTAACGAAGTTATTTAAATTACATGTACCATGCAGCATCTCCCTTCGGTGCTGACAATGATTCTTGCGAGTCTCGGCCATCATTTAGTTTCAAAGGCCCCATCAAGGTCTGGGTAAGGGGAGCAGGAATGATCTTCGCTAGCAGGGGATCCGCGCCGAGGGGGTGAACCGCGCTGATGTCGTACAACATCTTAAGTTATCACTAGCATAATTACAGTCAATGCATATATGGCATGCCTTAACTGAATAGTACTACGTCCAGTTGCTTCTGGTCAAGAATTCTGATCCCGTCTTGCGAATAAGCGTTGTGCACTCTACAGCTCCAATTTATGTGAGCGCAGTACAGGAGGGCGGCAAAACTACAAACGGTAGAGATGGTGCAGGGCTATGGCGAAAAGTCCAGTACGAGCTCGTAGCTTGGGAGGAAAAGAACGAAGTGGTGGCTTCCGACCGCCTCTTAACGTGACAACCGGAAACAGGGTCTCCTGGATGAATACTTCCGAGGATCGGGACTGCCTCAGTCAAGGTGCCGTCTCTCTAGAAAATGTTATTTCTTCCATTTATTATTATCATTGTAACCAACTAGCAGGGTGCATGCGCTTGTGTTGCGGAAGTGTGGGCAATTTACTCAATTTAATTAAATTGTGGCCATTGGTTGCCTATCGATCCTGCTAGAACCTTACCTCGTGGACGTAAGCACTCGTTCGTAGACCATAACCAACAAGGCCAGGCAAGTATCGCTTCTTCTTGAAAGCATGCTTCACCTGACCTAATCCCGTCATCATGCTGTCTTGCATGCACCAAGGGCCATTACCCAGATTTCAGGGAACTTCTATCACCGACAGGCCGCCCCCGGCTTTTTCCATGGCATCCGGCCGCTAATGGTTTCCTCATGTCCCTAACGCTTTAGTTCTTGTCTACGTATCTTGTCACGTCGCATTCCGCCTTCCTATCGATGCTCTTTGCATTCCACGGGAAATCCACGAGCAAAACAGCAGCAGCCGACTGACCACTTACGCAGAGTCATGCAAAGAAGGACGCGCACTCCGCGACAGATTGATGCGCTGCACACCCATCGTCACGCAGCGAGGCGCCCGGTCAAGACGAGTGGCGCTATCCGGGACTAGCCCACCGACACCACCACTAGTGGCGTCTACGCTGGTCAGAAAGCGCCCCTCCTGCGAGTGCAGCGCCCTTGTTCGCGTGGTGTGGTGGTCCGAGAGAAGGAACTGGCTGAGCGACGCCTGCAGAAGCTGTGCGAGCCTGCAGCTCGTCCCGAAGACTACGACACACTCTGTGAGAGTACGCGTTTTTGGTGGCAGGACTTCTTGGCTCGTTTGACCCTCTGAGCGTGTCGCAACGGCTAGAGTTGACAACGCGGACGCCCCGTCGAGAAGAAAGGAGGCGTCCTCTTCCCTTCTGCTGACGTCAGGAAGCCGCCAGCGCCGACGGCACGTGGCACGGATCCGGTTCTTGCAACGCCTTGGACGAGGAAGCGGCGCCTTCGGCTCATCCGACGTGCACCGTAAGTTGCGCCGCGGCAGCCGCTTTCCCCGGCGGCGCGCTCTCTTTCGCCTCCGTCGGCTTCGCGCGGAATCGCGACTTTCGCTAGGCCCGGGCAACGACGGCGCGTTACGGGCGTTTCTTTTGTCTTTGCTTTTCCCCTTTCTTCCGAAACAAAAGGAAGCTCCTGTCGTGGGCGGAGTGCTCGCGCCTAGAAATTGTGCGTCCGCGCAGGAGTGGCTTGCCAAGCACCCCTATCCGCAGCACCACCGTCGCCGAAAGCAGGTGATTGTCGGAAAGAGTTTGACTGGATCGCGCCTACGGGAGAGAGTGTATCATGTCGCGCAGCGTCCGTGAAAGCCCGAGTGCCCAGACGACTCGGATTTTCCGGCGTAAGGCGGTCATGGTACGGCCCGCGTCACGCATACCAGGGTCGCAGCGTACAGGTTGCTTGGGTAAAGGCCATACGCAAGGTCACGTAAAGTGTGAGATCACTCTTAGCAGTTGACGAGTGCCCCTAGTGCTCGTCCCCATTTCCTTACCACTGCTGCGACAGGACACGGTGCAACGGACTAAACGCGTGGAATTTGAAAATCGCTATGAAAGAAATGAACAATCGCGCTCCTGTCCGTTTCATCTCATTCATATAAAAAAAAAGTAATGGTAGAGTGGGACGCGCTTTTTCTCGTACTCTTGTTCAAGGCCATTCATGAAGATCAGAGAGCCATTAAAGAATTCGGCTATCGTTGTAGGCTTGTTTATGTCTTCCAAGTGTCGTTGTGCCTTGGGATGTTTCGCAGTCATGAAGCCGTCAGCATGCATAGTCCACTAAAACCAGTAATACTAGCTTTTCTCGGCGTCCTGCCAAGCCTTGAGGCGTAAACAACGCAAAGGGTTTCTTGTGACAGTCACTTTGCGTCACCAAGCGTCGACGTAGTTTTATTCCTGCCTTCCCTGCGAAACCCACGAGAACATATAACGAGATATTCAAGCCTCCGGTGATTGACCCTACTATGGGGGAGGGGGGAGGGGAGAGGGGGGGGGGGGGGGGGGGGGGGCTGTCTTTGTTTTCTTTCTGTCTGTACAGTATATATGCCCCATTTCCCTCATCTGCTCTCAGCAGCAAGCATTGGCGAATACGCGGCAACAGTCGAATGTGGCCCTCATCTTAAACCCTCATCTAGTTTTGACAAACTGGCAGAGTTGCGACTGCGAATTCGCGGTCGAACTTTTGCCGCACAAAAGTTGTTTCCATGAATGAAAGTTCTTTTTTCGTTTCATTTTCTTCAATCGAATCTTTGAAAACACAAATATTGTTATTGTTTCTTTACCGCCGGTCCATATTAAAGCATGTAGGCGATGGATGTGAAGCTGAATAGAATGTGTAACTCACTTACCAGACCAGGGATTGCTCATTCGCGCATATTCGGCGTTGCAGACTTGCTTTCTTGAAAAATATTTCCTACTGGAGATAAAAAAAATGGCAGGGGAGGAAAGATAGCTTGCTTTGTTCTTACTGGGTCGCCATTCGCACTTCACGAAAGCTCCGGCTTTCCTTTGAACTTACATGCACAGAGTATGCTGGGTCCATACCACAGTGCACATGCATCCCGATTATCGGCGATTATACACGGAGAGAGCCGTCCGAACTGGGCGGTTGAGGGTCCCGATCACGCCAGCCAAAAGGTTTCTCGTTCCATTTTCCTAGAAGCACTACATGGGTGGGCCTTTCGAGAAAGCGTATTCGCCATCCCAGGTCAATGTGTGCGCCGAAATCGCCTGCGGGAGCAGAAGAAGATTGAAGACTGCAGTCGGTCACCGCACCCTAATCGTGTGCGCACGCACTTGCCTCAATGACTTGAACTACTGTGGTTGGGCCTTTGTTGGTGGCAGCTGTTTCTACTGATGTGATCCCGAGATATCGGCTGCTGGTTTCAAACTGCAGGCTGCTTCAGGTACTATGGGAGAGGAATGCTAAGGCGCAAAACGACAGACCTCGTCAGAGCACTCCAAAGCTACACGGTATGACGCTGGCCAGGTTATCAGTAAGCTGTATCACATGGTTGAAGAAAATAGCGCAGAAGACGGGACAAGGAAGAAGACACAACACGAGCGCTAACAACTGAATGTATTCAAAGCTTGAGCGTATGAATACACTGAGCGACAGATGCGCAGCAAAGGAGAAAGAAGAACCACAACGTCAACACGAAAAAAATGCAATGCTCATCATTAAGAGTTAAGATAGGCCAGTTCGTGGCGTGATAACGAAACAGAAGGTATTCTTGAGCATGAAGCCCCTTTGCGGGCGGTGATAAGGGCTTCAAAGTTTTCGCTGGTATGTTTGTCAGGTTAACATTCTATAATGACGCACTGTTCATAAAGAGGAAAGCAATTCAGACAAGATTTACAATACAGCGCCAAGTTGCTTTTGGGCATTATGTCATCAAGGGACGATGCATGTTCCCTGAGGCGATCGTTGGTGCATCGGCCCGTCTGACCTACATACGATGCCCCACAAGAAAAATGCACCTCGTGAACAACGTGGATTCGGTAGGCAACAAAACGCTTATTATGCCTCTTGTCGCATGTAACCATGCGAGGACCTGAAAAGTTGACCTCCTTGCACATACGCTCCAGTTTGTATGGGGTGCTGGACAAAACATGTACGCCTAGCCTGCGCGCGACACGCTTAAGTATATGGGGGACACTTGATGCACGTACGGAACAACCATGATGATTTTCTGGTTCTTCGGCTTTTGTTTTTTTTTGTGGCCCAAAGAGTCCCGGAACTTTCTCAATAAACCCTCAACAACACTTAACAAAACAGGAAAATCTTTGAAGCCCTTATCATCGCCTGCAAAGGCGCTTGATGGGCAAGCATACCTTCTGTTTCGTTGTCGCGACATGAGCTGTCCTATCTTAAATCTTAGTGGTGAGCATGACATTTTTTGTATTGACGTTGCGGTTCTTCTTTTTTCCTTCCTACGCATCTGTCGCTCAGTGTATTCATACGCTCACACTTTGAATATATTAAGTTGTTAGTCAGCACTCGTGCTGTGTCTACTTCCTTATCCCGTCTTCTGCGCTATTTTCTTCAACAATGATGAATCACCAACTCGCCCAGTAACGCACTTTGATGAATATCACATGCATGACCCAGCTTCCCATCACCTGTTGATATATCTGCTTTTCATGAGGGAACTAATCGAACTCAATGTACCTCATTGCTCCCTCGAATATCCTCCGTACGAAACTATGCAAGGCAAGTATGAATGCTTTCCATGGAGGCGACGCACCTTGCAATTTTAA
The DNA here is from genome assembly GCF_055883805.1 of Amblyomma maculatum. Classification (NCBI taxonomy): domain Eukaryota; kingdom Metazoa; phylum Arthropoda; class Arachnida; order Ixodida; family Ixodidae; genus Amblyomma; species Amblyomma maculatum. The sequence continues at coordinate 29,162,311 of NC_139349.1, read as the reverse complement.
TATGTGCGAACAAGGGAAATCAGCACTTCTCCTTGAAAAGAAAAAAGAAAACGCGCAAACACTGTACTTCGAGCTACTGGAAAAAGCCTTTCATTTGTAGGCTAGACTAGGCAGTGCGCCCCTCCGCGGTGGCGCAGTGGTTAGTGTGCTCGACTGCTTAACCCAAGGATGTGGGAGCGAATCCAGGGCACGGTGGCCGCTTTTTTATATGGAGGCAAGAAGCAAGGCGTCTGTATGGTGTGCGATGTCAGTGCACGCTCAGCAGTGCATGTCAGTGCAAGAACCCCAGGTGGTCGACATTTCCGGAGCCCTCCACTAAGGCGTCTAGCATAGCCCGAGAACATAAACCCCATAAAACAAACCACAACACAGTACGAAACTTCCAATACCTGGTTATGCAAAGAGTATTTAAGCTCACTGAAGCGCCATCTTAACCCGGACAACTACTTAGCAATGTCACGCGAGAATTCACTGCTCGTTTGATCAGCGCGCTATGGTGGAGCAAACCGGTAAACTCGGGGAAAACTGTCACGTGCGCGCAAAGCATAGGATGGGGCGACCGTTATCCGACAGCTGTTGGAACAACACTTTCTCTGCTAAACCGAAACGCATGTTTGAATGGGCCGACTTGGAATGAGCTCTTCATTACTGATTTTACAGCGAATGTATGGTCCCTGGACTCCATACACACCTTGATCCCGTGAGGATTCGGAGAGCTGCTCCTGATCGCCCATAGAAATACTCCATAAATCAGCACGCACCCTCTGATTCTTTCCTTCGCTTATCGCGCCCATTTGGCACGTTCGGGAGAAGGCACATGGCATTAACCGCATGAAGTATGTCTAGTGCTTCAAGCAAATCAAGTCAAAGTTTCGCTGGTTCTTATATTGTTTCCATGTCTTTACTGGAAGAACGGGTCTGGCCCGCGTTTTCGATAACCAAGAGACGATAACGTGAAGAAAATAATTTAATATCAAGATGAACGTAACCTTATACGTCTACAGATATACGAATTTCCGTAGGCGGAGATGTCAAACATTGCGATAAGCGATGGAAGGAATCAAGGGATGTGTCTGCCTTTAGGAACAGCCTAGTAGGAGCCGATTCATTTATCTGAGCTTGGTGCAGTCAATCTAGTTCCATATACGTTTCAAGAGGTTCAACTATAAGTGGAACTTTTTTTAACTGGAAAGTTAGATATATAACTGTAACATGTTTTCAACCAGATTAAGGATATGCGCACGCGGCGATCTCTTGCCGTGTTGTTCTCCCCATCATGCAGCGCTGATTCACCGAAAATTGATATTATTAAAAATTCATGTAAGTAAAATTTATCTGTATGTATGTAGGTTCTGAATACATTGCAGCCTGTCATCTAATCGGGAGACAAAGAACTAATCTTCGAATGTGACCTTCACACGGTGACCCGAGACCCATCTTCCAAAGAAACCCTCTGCATATTTTTAGTCTGACCTCATAAACAAGTTGTGAAAGCAACAGAACCCTACGTGGATGGCAGTGTGTCGTCATCATGATGGGATATCTCTACGAGCGTCGCCGGGGGAAAAAGCGTAGTTATATGTAGGACACAGACGTCACGGCCCTGAAGCAGACGCCACGAAATAACACTGTTGCATTCTTGTCTTGAAACTAAAATCTGAGTCACGAAAAAATACGTATTTTAAAACAGCACATATTGTGTTATTCTCTGCTATAAAGGTTCTCGTCATTTTTATTCCTGCAGAAAGTTTTGGTGCTAGTTGTGTATGTGTAACTACATAAAAAAAAAAGATATGTTGCGTACTTGCCAGACCAATCAACGACATCCATGGTGCTTTTATTTATTGGTTTGGTTTATAGGATTGAACTTCCCTAAGCGACTCAGGCAATGAGAGGCGCCGTAGTGGAAGGCTTTGGATGTTTCGACCACCCTGGGGTTCCTCATCGCACAACACACGGGAGCATCGCTGCTCTCCTCCAACGAAAAGCGGCCTCTGCAACCGTAATCGACTGGACTTCGGCTCCGGGAGGGGTGGCTGCTCCTGGCCCTACGGGGCTGGGTCACCACGGGGAATAACCTGCCACCGGATTTCTATCTGTTGTAGGCCGTCATTGCACAAACTACCGTTTCGGTGGTGGACGACGGCTGTTGTAACACGCTTCTTTCTCTCCCTCTTCTTTTTCTTTCTTCTCTATTTTCTCTTCCGTCCGCACGAGGCAGCGGAGGTAGCTCAGCTACAGAGCCAGTAGCAGGCCCGTGCATTTTCTTTTCCTTCTTCCTTCAGTCGCAACAGCAACAACAGCCGGAATTCGATCCCGCATCCTTAGGTGCAGCAGTCTAGCTCCCTAACCGCTACGCCAGACCGGCGGGGCTTTGTACTATTTATTATGTCGCTTCTTTAGCCGTTCACTCCCTTTAACACAGGCTGAAGAGAAATGTGTCGTAAAATGTGTACCTGCGTCACGGATAGGTATTGCAACAAGGACACTATCCCGTTAACAAAACAAGAAATAATGCATTTAATATTTTAAATAATGCGTCTTTTGGTACAACATTAACAACATGTAGTAGCAAAGTAAAGTATTCAATACAAGAGGTGATCTCAGAAAAAAAAAATTAATAGAGAAACACCTTTCGTTTTAAAACTTCATTTCAAAGGTGATGCATCACCTATGAGCGCTTTCTCAAGCATTTCGACCGAGAATAGCCGAGCACCAGGCCGGGGGAAACTTTGGACCCACTGAAAACCGGTGGGTACCCGGCGGCATCAATTATCGAACCTGCTACCTACCGAATGCGAGGAGGATGCTCCGCCGCAAGATCATGGTTTCTTTTTTTTTTTTTTTCTTTTTTTTTATTTTGACAAAAACCTTGTAATGCTTCCTTTTATATTCAATGGTCCCAGCAGACAGATGCATAATCAAGTACCATCTGGACGCGAGTGAATTACAACTGTTCTTTGAGATGCTTGGGAAAACGGTTAAAATTTTTTAATAAACCTACGACCCTAGCAGTTTTCTTCGTGAAAAATACTTGCAACTTGGTGTTCACACACGTTGTCAGGTAGATGAAAGATGGCGGTAGTGTTTCCAGGCTCTCATATGTTGTCATGAAAGAGTATGCGCACTACCTTAATTAGGATATTACCAGCTGATTCCCAAAGTTTAGGCTCAACTATTACCTCACAAAGCGTCCGAAACATCTTTTCTGAAATTTCACAAAACCGTACTTCTTCAATTTATTGGCTTACAGTTTCGCTTCTGAAAACATTGAATTTCAGCTCACGAGTAAGCCGCAGTCTACGCTTCCGGTGACCGCGTAAATATGCAGGGTATATTCAGCGTATAGCGCGCGGCGTCCTTTTATAGACCTTTCGGGAGATAGGGTCGCGTCAGTCGCAGCATGTGAGATCTGAGCTAGTGGAGTAGCTCTTGTCACCCACCCTCTTGAGACGGGTGTCGATATGGAAGTGGAGCGATCGCCCGTCGTTCGCGGCTGCGCCGTTCAGTGCTCTCAAATCGACGTCCCGCCGAGCCTCTAACCGATCATCTGTCACCATTGCGGCGGGAGCAGAGAGCGTGAGTAGTCCTAGCCCTGTGTTTCCTAGTTGCGCCGGACATAATTGATACTGGAGTGACTGCTTCGACAGCCCTTCCTTCCGAATGCGCGATACGATGACAGCGGTAAGTGGCCGGTGCGCTTGTTCGAACTGCTTGGCCCTTGTTCACGCAAGCTCCCCGCTTATTTGCACGTATAACCGCGTGTTCCTCAAGAGCGCTTTATGCTCTAGGTTTCGCTAACGCTTCTAGGCCACATCATCGGCAATGTATATAGATAGTACCCACAAGAGAAAAAAGCGCACAGAAAGTTGCCGCTCTGCTCTTGCCGATTCCTGCCAGAACGTGTCGTGTACGGAAGACTGCGTAATAACTAGCGGGCGAAAGGAAAATTGGTATTGGGAACTGCACAAGCTTTGAAAAGAAAAATCAGGGAGATTAGGAAGAAACGAATGTAGATAAAAGACTAAAATTACGAGTGAATAAAAAATGATTGTGGACACGAATTACATTAAAAAGATAAAAATGCTCGCGATTACACTGCTTCCTAATGCGAAATTTGATCGCGGCTAATAAGCTTTTGAGCTTTTCGATAGATTGAGGCAAAGAACTTTTCATTTTTCACACATATTCTTTCTACAATAAACACTCCACTAACAGTTCTTGATGCAAACGCATGCCTTCACTACCACGGGAAAGGCGGCGGTGACACCAGGCGGAGAAACTGTGCACGCAGTGGCAGAAGCAGGGCATCCACCGGTTGCCTCACTCATGGCTTAGAAAGAACTGGCAGAGAATAAACTATATGTATAGGCAGGAGGTTCGCAGTGGCGAGCGGCGACGGCTACGCGTTTCGGCTCGGGCGGTGCTGGCTACCGGGCGTTGCATCGAACACAGCCAGCAATCCGTTGAACGCATCAAAGTTCTATGCCGGGAGCATGCGATGCCGGCAGACGCTTTTATGCCGAGAGCATACGGTGCGGGCAAACGCTTTCCTGCAAACTGCATGAATGCAAAAGCCTAAGCGTTGCTGGTGCACAGGGTGCATCACGTTTGCTTTCATTACCATTAAAAACTTAATGCACTATCATTATTATTGATACTGTCACTGTTGTCATTACCCTTATTTCAGCGTCAATGTCTTCGCTACTATCATCCTCGCGGTAGACAAGGAGAATTATGATCGTTTTTCACGATCCCTGGAGCTGCGCACTTGGTTAATGCTCCCGGCTGGGGATCCACGAGACGGAGGTTCAATTCCCGGTGGAGGCAGGATTCCTTTATTTATTTATTTGTTTAGGGAGTAGGTTACGAGGGACAACGGCGATGCCTCGAAACGCAGGAACGGGCGACAAAGAGCTGCGCTCTTAAAAGAACAGTTTATAAAAATGTAGCCGTCTCACATGCAGAAGACGTTTACGTAAGGTGGTGCAGGGACAATAGCTTTATGCACAGAGGTCTCGAATGTCACCTTACTAGAACCGTCTCTTAGTTTTTACCACTTCACTACTTTGCCCACATAATTCTTCAAAGCAAGAACTCGAAGGTGCTAGACGCTGCAAAGCTGGTGAGTCAAAACTGCCGAACCTATGAGTGGGCACAAGCACGCAAAAATAGCTCTCAGTAAACTTGGAGTTCATGGCGCAACGTACAGAAAGAAGGGGCCGACCGCAAGGCTACTTCTACGCAGGTAAATGTGTCTGGGATCGAAACGGCGCCTTTTCGTAAACAAAAGATAGCTACCTCTTTCCACTGAAATGTTCTTCGTAGCAGTAGATGTTGCTTACTCACGGCGGCTTTGGAAAAATTCTATCATTAGCGAATATGTCTCGTTGCCCCCAGCTCGTCTCTCACATTCATTCTCATATCTCAGTTATAGTGTACATTTTTAAGAATAGTTTATTTCCGGCTTTTATTTAAGTAATTTCCTCCTTGCCGTATAATAACCATAAAGTAATGAAATATCGACAGGCAGTCTTGCCTTTTGAGCCCCTCGCCCCATTAATGCGTAGTGCATAAAGCAGGGCAGTGGAGTACGCCGCGATTCACCGGACCAAAATCTTCAACGCGCAGAAATTTTGAGAGGTTGTACGCTTGTTTTGGCGGAGTGCCATATCACGCCTCCACCTAAGTTCACAGCCTGGAAAGATAGCGCAAAGGGGGTATCCTGCTGCGCTGATATGTCAACTCCCAAGGAGTAAACAGCGTAGATAGCCAGAGATGCCGCCCCTGCTCATGTTGTTCAAAAAGATCGCTCAAATTCTCCGTATCATATTATAGCTTCTTCCAATGAAACGCGACGTTAAAAGTTTCATGCGTTAAAAAGTTTATTCCATAATTATTAGTCTAGTGCTCCCGCAGCTCTTCGTACCTTAGCAATTTTTATGGAGGAGGTCACATAGTGTGTTCTTACCTTTCAGGATACCTCTGAGAGATGGGTGGGAAAGTTTAGATATACATTTTTTTTTTCGAACTTCAAAAAACATGGCAGTCGTACGAAGATAGCGTATCGCTAGCTCAACTATATCAACCTGTTCATGCTGCACTCAATCTGATTGTCTTGATAACGATAGCCATTTCAGCATTTTCGAAACATTAAGCAGCTTACATTTGGAAAATAAAAACTTCCTACAAAATATACTTTATCTATTTGGTGTACTAATAAAATACATTTTATGCAATCCTGGTTGGCATTACATTGTTAGCCAAAGCCCTGAAGCCAGAGTCATTCGCGTGAACATGAAGCTTTGGACGTTTACTCCATCCAGTCAGTAAATATATTGGCAGGAGTGCAATCGTGTACACAAGAGGGAGAGAAAAAAATTATGCGAAACACTTAAGCGCCACCTTCAGCATCATAGCATTATTGGCTCCCGTCTGCGACTCCCCTTGCTGTTCTTCGTTCACGTACGTGTATTTTCGCTCACTTAATTATCAATTACTTAACTTGTGCCTATAATATTTCAAACCGTTTTATTAGCATACAGTCTACAGCATGTTAGTCAGCTGCCGGTCATTAGCGACCAACCGACGTCGGTATAAAGCCTCACTTAAAAAGAAGCCACATTAACCTGGCTGCGTGGCATAGCAGTAGCGTACCTGACACGGCATCCAAGAGCACTGGAAGATCCCACCTTATCCCACCTCAGATCAGGAACACGAGTTAGCAGCTCCTTCCACCTTTATGATACTATATGTGATCTCGTTACTCCACACCACCCATCGAAAAATTGGTTCTCGGTCATGTCACTTGGCAACTATATACACCGGCCAGATACATGCCTATGATTTTCCGCTCACAACGCCTGCAACGGCGACGACATCGAATTGTATGCAAAATAGGGCGTTTAACCCTGTCGTATTAAAAATTATTCAAAATAAACAATATTGTAGATAATTACACCTGTTGCAATATATTACTCGTGGTGACAGCTTTTAGTGGAATGTCATCACTTGAGCACTAGAAACGAAACTACTGTCTTTTCTAGGACAGCGCAAACACTGGCGTTGTTCACTACATCGACACCAGAAAGGATCAACGCACAGTAAGCAATTTCGTTTTCTGCTTTGCAAGTGCTTCACCGTCATACTAACGTTGGTGTCACAGGTTTTCTGTAAATTTATTCCTCAATGCCACTGTTTCATAGATACTTGTGCGTTAACTAAGTACAATAGCCGCCTAGTGTGAGAGAGTGATTTTTGTTACGCTTGCAATAGCCAGAGCGCACGGGAATATGATAATTCTCGCTCTAGGAGAAAGCTTGCATGACCGTGGCAGAACGGTTCTTACCAGGCACTGAGCCTTTGACGTGTCGTGTCGTGGTAGTCGAGCGCCATAACCACTGCACTACCACGGCAGGGTTGATTTCAATCGAGTATTTGTGTGTCATTTTTATTTTGTGATGTTTGTTTATGGATATTCGTCTTCATCTGCACCCCGAATAAAAATAAACATTCCTGAATGCGTTTCTTGCTTTTATTGAGAAATGGCTTTTTTCATACGTGTGCCCTAAGCAGCCCTCATTTTCGTATACGCTCGTCTGCAAGACAAGATACTGTTGCTGCAAAAAGAAAAAGAAAAAAAGAGCAGTGAAGCATTTCGCTGGCGCATCATACTGAGTCGATATAGACAGTTGTTTTCTGAAATTATAATGTTATGTTTACTTGCGCACACTATTCTCTTATTCCGGTTCCACAAACAGGCAAAAAATAGTTTCACTTGTAAAGAAAATTTTCAAAAGTTTTGCTTATCACTGAAACTTGCGTGAGACCACTAAGAGCTGCACTAGGAGCTGCCAAAACCTCACAGACGATCACTGAGATCCATGTGGCCTGTACGCGATAGCGTTACTTTTCAAAGCATGTTACATGATTATGTCATCATCGAAGTAAAGATATGAGATACATAGCCTTTCAGTCAGAGAAGGTATTGTAGGAAATTGTAGGCGAGCTCTTTAACTACGACTATGCCAAAATAACCGCTTGCAGGTCCGGGCTCTTGCAGCTGGTGCTCGCGTCTCGTGTCGGCACGCTGGCGCCATGCCACCTGCTTCTTTACACACTAATTACGAAAGGTTCTTCTAGTATTTTTTATACTGAGCTATAAAGTGTCTCTTTAGTGAAAGCAGATCTAATATCGTTAGAAACATCTTTAACGACTTCCATGGAGTGAAATACAGGGAAATATATAAGCTTGATATGAAACAGCTGTCGCGTCGATAGCCTCATCGCAGCAGACAAATGATTTGATTTGCGCGAAGAATCAGCTCAACAAAGAGTGTCTCCATAGATAACACACTGAGGGCGATGATGTGGGGTGAAGAAAACAATGACATATTGGAGACATATGCACCAACGCTCAGCGTTGGTGCAGGATGTAGCAATAACGTCGTTACGAAGTACGGTATACATGACAAAGCGACAATGGCAACAAGGATGGACCGGTAAATGCAAACGCAAGGCAGTTTCCTCGTCAGTCAATGGCAGTATCTACAACGCGGAGTTGTGATCGCAAATATATAGGTATACTTGATCTTTTAGCTTGAGTTTGGCACACGATGTGTAAAAAAATGAATTATGAGGCAAGGTGCGAAAGATGTTTTGGCGGATCCAGTACATTCAAACAGGATTTTGTTTTCTTTCCTCCTGTGCTCCTCGTGTAATGACCATGATGTGAAGATATTGTACCGTCATCTTGGCAATGAAATATATCAGAGCAGTAATACGGACGTAAACCTCAGTGGTTGTAGCGACGGCCTGTTCCAGCTACGAAAAAAAACCTATAAGCATAATCTTTATGACTTATAAGTTAAAATGAACCTTTTCCCAATAACGCAACCCTCTTGCGGCCGCCAGGCGAAATACGTTTGATGGGACGCGTTACTGAGGCTCCTTTGCATATTTCCTGGAGAAACGTGTTGAAATAAATGGGGTGGGCTTATTTTCCGAACAGTGGATGAGTGTCGGGCTAGTCTCGCCGAGCCTGCATATGCAGAGCCGCTTGAGTCATATATAGACACACCGTGACACACCTCCCCCCCCCCCCCCCTCCCGTGTTAATCAACGACAACAGGACGCTGGCAAAACTGGGTATGTCTTCTCGCTTGAGGCGAGCTAGGGTAGGCGGGGACAATACCATGCGTACATTTTCCAGCGTTTAGAAGATGCTGACATTGCACACAAATATTGTGAAGCAGTTCATCGCGTCGAAGAAACGAGGAACGTCGTTTCCTGGAAAAGCACGTGCAGCGAACTCCTCCCCCCAATTTCGCCTGGCATCCCAGAGAGAATGGCGGTCGAGGAGGCTTCGCGCATGCGGAACTTCAATAGGAAAAGTCAGTTATGTCGTGGTGCCGGAGGCCGTCAGCGTGATTGTCAGAGTAATATGGTTGGCGGGCTCTTCTTGTGCCAGTTATCTATTTGATCTATGTGAGAGGCAAGGTTCGCTCATTTTATTCCTTGATGTTAACCAATCAGCAAATAATAATTTTACGCTCGTAGGATCTTCCCAAGCACTAAGAAAAGAAAGTTATGAAATCAGAACGCAGTGGCGTCGCAAGCTGCCTTGGCACCTCCCCAAGCCACTCTATGGTGAGAGGCAACATCTATTGGCCGATATCATGACACAGTGATGCCGCAGAGATCCACAGTGCTTTCACACTGTCAGGACACACGTCAGTGGTACGGTGCTGACACTTCACATATGGCTAAACGTATTCGGGCGGAAAGAGATCGCAAGCGCTTGCTTCGAGCGAACGGGTGGACCCATCGTCTGATCGACACAGCCATTTCAGGTTTTTAAGACGTGCTTTATATTTAGTACACCGCACGAAGTACGCTGTCCATCCGCAAGGAATAAATGGTTCTTTCTGATCAACTGCGTAGTACACTGGTTCCTTTCGGTGTCCCAGTTTGCACGGGCACCATTTGAGAGACACTCGTAGATTCCTTTTTATCTGAAAAGCGCTGTTAAAATACATTAGGGCGTTCCTAAGCATTTCACCTCAGAAGAGCTGCGCACCAGGATGGGGGAAAGCTTGTACTCACTAGAAACCGATGGGTACCAGGTGGCACCAGGTATCAAACCTGATGCCACCTGAATGCGAGGCGGATGCTCAACGGCAAGGCTACCGCTTCCCACGCTGCTACCCCTCTGGGAGTTTGCACGTGAGGCAGGCATTGACACCGAAATGTCGCCTCCCTAACCCTACTTGTCCTGTCCCTTGAATACGCCTTCGTGCCAGCTCCATTGATTATCAACTCATTCACTCGCTTGTTTTATTCTTGTTTTTTATTTTGTTGACAGCTGTATCTATATGTTTCTATCATTTATGCTCCCAACTTTACTTTTTGTGACTTGTGATTGCTGTCTGCGCCCCCCCCCCCCCCCCCCTGCCTTCCACCACCACCATGGGGCTCCTAAGGGTAAATAAATAAATGACGACAACAACTATTTCTATTATGCAGCCAAGGGTACGGGGACGGATCACAGTGTTACTGCACCATGTACCTTTTGCATATCCGGCCTCAGTTACGGTTTCGGTTTCAGGTCAAGTTTTCTTTTTGTTTTCGTTTATTATGTATGCAGTACACAAAAAATACTCAACAACTGTTTGCTTGAACTTATAGTTTTCAAGCGATCATCAATGCATAAACGACTTCCTTTTAATTACTAAAGGCCTAATGAATACCACGCGCTGAGTACGTTGGCGAAAGAAACCAATCGCGAAAGCGTGCAGAAAACGACCGATTGACGCAGCAGAAGTAGCCGACGTACTCTTCGAGAGATTCCCGACAGAAGGCGCAGCCATCCTGTTTGCTCGGCATAGAGTACTGATTTGGACCAATCCGCAAAATTTATGAAGGGGCTATATTCTGCTGCGCAGTGAGCCAATGCATTTCGGCTCTGTAGCTTTGGCTGCATAGCCAGAAAAAGCCGAGAGCATAGATAAAATTGCCACCCTTTACACAACCTGGCTTATGATCTCGTGCGTACTGGAACCTTGTAAAAAAGAAAACTAGAATCTTAATCAATTAGAAGCTGGACGTCTGGGACTTGAAAAATCGCACAACAGTCAGCTTACTACTCGATGTTTACATGATATTTATTAAAGTAATCGATTTCAGTCACCCGAAGTGTCAGGCTGGCTTTCAGAAATGCTGCTGGACAATGAACCTCTTTCACACCATGAAATAGACAATAAGGAAGTGCGTAAAATATAACCTAGCTCTTTTATAGCCCCCATGGCAATGAAAAAACACATTACTCTGCAGAAACCTCAGCGGGCATGAATAAATTGCATAATCAAGGTGTAAAAGATGCCTCTGTAAAGGTGCTGGAAAATATATGTAGCTATTGCGCAGAGACCATAACCGTTCACAGGAAGTGTAACAAAATACCGAAGGAGAGAGTTGGCATGCAAGAAGACACAATCCCTCCAGTACTATTCACCGCGTGTTTACACAAAGTACTAAGAAAACTAGATTTAGAAGAGTTAGAGATAAAGGCTGATCGAGAAATAATACTCAGTAGTCGCCTATTCGCTGATGACATTACGTTGCCGTGTAACTAAGGGGCCGAAATTTCATACCCAGATTGCACGCCTATCGACAGACAAGCAGTACAATGGTTCTAGACATTAGTATTAAGAAATTGAAAGTGCTATTCCAACAGTCTTTATCTATAAGAAATAAGTTTCCGATATGCATCAAAGCATTAGAAGTACTAAGGCAATTCACCTAATTAGGGTCATTAGTGACCGCCGCTCCCGTCACCAAAGTGAAATGACGACAAAAATAAGAATCGGGTGGAGCTCATTTTACAGGAATTCTCTGTTGATAAAAAGAGCAGTTTACCAACATTCCTTTATAATAAAATATATAAAACTATACCTTATAAGTACTAACATACAGGACAGATGTATGGTGGCTAACGAAAGGGGATGTGACTAAGTTTTGGACAACCCATATGCTCTGGAATAGGAAATGGTAAGTGTAATGTTAAAAGACAGAAAAAAAGCACAGTGGATCAGGGAACATAAAGCAGTTAATGTCATTCTAGTGGAAATCAACTGGGATAAATGGAAATGGACAGGGCGTGTAATGCGAAGGAGCGGTAACCGGTGGCGAATAAAAATGATGGAATTATTCGTAGAGAACTCCAGCCCAACAGAGGACGCAGAAAGTCAGGGTTTGGACGAAATAAGGAAGTATGCGAGAATAAGGTGACCGTAGCTGGTGTACGACCGTCTTAATAGCAGAATTATCGGAGAGAGCTTGGTCCCATAGTTGACGCAGTCAAGCTGGGGTTGATACTGACGTGACTTGCACGAGCACGTTGTTGTGGCGCAACCAGAGCTACGTTTGTAACCCAGATTTTTTGTTCTTTCACATCTACTTCTATTCTTATTTAGCATCCACTGGCTGCGCATCTGCCACCAAAGCCAGAGAGTAACGTGCTATTACAGGGTAAAACTTTCTTCAAGACATTGAAGCTGTCAATTGCACCAGTGCCGAGCCAGCTAGGTCCTGTGGGGACAATTGGACGACAATGAAGACACATGGGCAACTAGACCAGGCGCCATTCTACTCCTGTCCTGCTTTCTATACATGCGTCTTTATTTTCGCTCCCTGCTCTTTTCTTGCTGCTTTCTTTCAAAAGAATCAACATTTCAATGCTTTACTTTATTGAACAAGTCAAAGATATAAAAATGCAAACCTTTTACTTTCTCCTCGTAACTAACTTTAGCCTCATACGAACAAAAAAACCTGTCATAACGACCTATTTCCTTTTCAGGAGAATTCACGTCCGGTGGTTATAAACGTCAGCAGGCCATTACTGAGAACATCAGTCGCGCCCGACTTTAACTACTTGCAGATGCGTCATAGGCAGTCAAAAATTGCACAGGAAAAAAATAATAAATCGAAAAAAAAAAACACTGTTACAAGGCGCTACGATCTATAAGGGCGTCGGTAAGAAGGCTTCCTCACTAACAAAACAGCGTATTTGAAGATTGATACGTGGCATCGAGCGAATTCCAAGTGTTCTGAATTTATGCTATTAATTCATCTCTATGCTTCACGGTGGTCAATCCGGCCGCTAGCAACTGCACACTGTGCATGGGTGAATTCAAGCTTAGGCGTTCGCAAGCACCGCCAAGAAAGGAATAAGAGAACTCAAAGAAAAGGTCTCAATTGGCATCTTCGATATAGCTCAGCTGTGCGTTGTACTCAACAGGGCTGACATATGCAGTAAGAATAGCTTTGTGAGCGTGTGGGGTGCTTTCTCGCAGATGCTGCTCTGGCTGATGGTGGTGGCGCTTGTCGCGGTCGGGAACGCAACCAACTCCAGCGGTGAGCATGGACTGATGTGCCTGCAGGCCACGCCCCTCGCTTCCGTATAGGTCACCATCCTCGCATTAGAAACCACGGAGTTCGGTGACGTAAAAGAATTCGTAGCATGTTCAGCCGACAGGTCCGACTATATCATGCTTGCTATCAGCAGTGCACAGTGTTGAATAGAGGGCAATAGTGGAGAAGGCAATGGTTGTAACTGGTAACAAGTTATCTCTATAGTAACGCTAACATAAGTGGGCCGAGTATGTCCCTCCACGCATATCTTTTAAACTGGAGGGAAAAAAAAAACTAAACCAAAGGAGGGGAGAGAATAAGAGGATAATTGCGCTGGTGGCCCTCTTACGTTTTTTCTTTTTTTTTTTTTTTTCAGGGGGGGGGGGGGGGGGGGGGTTGGTCTCTAGAGGTATGCGAATCAGGCCTATTCGATGCTTTTAACCGATGATTTCGTCCAATGGCTTCGTAGAATGGAAGATGCTCCCATGGCCTTGGAATCTCATGCAAACACCTTACGGTATATTTGCGTCCTAGTATGCAACCAGGCACCAACAAAGTAGTTCACGTCTTTTGGGGTTGCGGCAGGAGGTAACTCTAAGCTGGATGCATTCACTGGTGTTTCTTAGGGCCCAATTTGAGAACGCTCCTTGGCCTACGCTATTTCCTCACCTTCCACGAGGAGCTATCCATGCTTCCTCAACTCAATGAGGCGTTTAAGGCAGGCGTCAAATTTTCGAACCATCCTTAGCGGCTCCTTGGCTAAGGAGGCACTCAGAGCGACGAGGAGCCGCTTGTATCCGTCTGGTGTCGGGAATATGCGAATAATGTTTGAGGTACCAAGTACTCATTTATTACGTTGTGTTTCTTTCGAGATGCGCTCCTATGTACACTTGTTTTTTAATAACACATTTTGTTTCAAAGCTGCACTTGCAGCGGTGGCGTAGAGGTAGAGCGTCTGCCTCGCATGCAAGGGGACCGTGGCTCGAATCCCGGCACCGTGCAATTATCCACTGGATTTAAAAAAAAATAAAAAAATCCGCGTGTCGAAGCAATTGCATGAACAGGTTTGGGGTGCGACCTGATAACGGTGAACACCTCCGGCAACGCACTGGCCACCCTGGAGCAGTAATTGACCACAACCTGCCATAATTAGTCCTATAAAATCCAAGCCATCAGTCGCCAGCGGCTGCGGAGCAACAGAACCACGGCGGTGGTTAGAGCTGTGCACGCATATGGGAGTGCTAAGAATTTCTGGCTCCACTCGACAGGCTGCCATTGGAAACTGACCCTGGCAGCGTTTAATAATAGAACCCTAGCTAGTAAGGCTATTTTAGCTGCTGTCAGAGGAACTAGAGGGTATGAAATTTGATATCATGGGGTTAGGAGGCCAAATGAGGTATATATATACTGTACTGAAGGAAGGGCATGCACTGTATTACAGAGGTTTACCGCAGAGGCGAGAACTAGGAGTACGTCTCCTTGTCAATAAGTATATAGCTGGTAATATAGAGGCATTCTATAGCATCACAGAGAGGGTGGCAGGAATCGTAATTAAGCTTAATAAGCGGTATAAACAGAAGGTTGTGAAACATAACGCGCCTCCATGCAGTCATGTTGATCAGGCAGTCGAAAGCTTCTATGAAGACGAATCGAAAATGGGGAAAGGAAAGACGCAATATTCTGTACTAATGGGCGACTTTGATGCCAATGTGGGGGAAAATCAGGCAGGAGACCAGGCAGTGGGTAACTATGGCATTGGCTTTAGGAACACAGGGGAGAGTTACTAGTTGAGTTCGCAGAACGTAATACCTTAAGAATCATGGATACCTTCTTCAGCTAATGGAAGAAAAGGAAGTGAACAGGGAAAATTCTTAACGGGGAGACTAAAAATGAAATTGACTTCATACTGTGTTCTAGCCCTGCCATTATGCAGGATGAAGGTAATCGGGAAAGTGCGATGCAGTGAATACAGGATGGTAAGGTTTCGAATTGGTCTAAATCTGAAGAGGGAACGAAACAGATTAGTAATAAAGAAGTGCATCAACGAATTAGCGGTGAAGGGGAGGACAGGAGTTCAGAATCTCGGTACAGAATAGATATTCAGCTCTAACCGGTGACGAAATTAGCCTAGAAGCAATGAACAATAATTTCAGGGATATCATTACTGAATGGGCTGTAAAAGTAGGCGGTAAAATAGTTATGGAGGACAACGGTAAGCCGTCTACGGAGACGAAAGATTTGAGTAAGAAACGCGAAAGTATGAAAGCTTCCCACCCAACAAACCAGATAGAACAGGCAGAGATATCAAAGCTAATCAATAAACGTAAAGTGGCTGATATAAGGAAGTATAACAGGGAGAAAATTTAGCATGCTGTTAAGAACGGGGGAAGCCTTAAAGCGGTGAAGGAGAAATTGGGCATAGGCAAAAATCAAATGTATGGGCTAAGGGTTAAGGCGAGCAATGTCATCACGAATATGGACAAGGTTGCCACAGTGGCCGAGCAGTTTTTTACCTATCAGTATAGTAGCCGAAATAGACAGGACGATAATGAGATTGGCAGTGGAGAAAAGCAGTCAGACGTTACGCCATTAACGAAGGACGAGGTTAAGAAAGCTTTAGAAACTTTGAAAAGGAGTAAAGCCGCTGGAGAGAATCAGATAACTGCAGATTTGTGGAAGGATTGGGGGGATATTATGCTAGGAAAACTGGCCACCCTGTATACGCAGTGCCTAGTGTCATCGACTATACCGTAAACATGGAAGACCGCAAACATCTTAATTCATAAGTAAGGGGACACTAAGAACTTGAAAAATTGCAGACCAATCAGCATACTATCTCTTACATGTAAGGTATTTAATAAGGCCATCGGTGATATAATCAGCGCAACCATAGACTTCAATCAAGCAAAAGATCAAGCAGGTTCTCGGAAAGGGTACTCTACTATCGATCATGTCCGTACCATCAATCAGGTGATAGAAAAATGATCTGAATATAACCAAACTTATTTATGACATTTATTGATTACGAAAAAGCATTTGCCTCAGTTTACACCTCGGCGGTCATGCATGCATTGCGAAATCATAAATCATGGTGTAGACGAGTCTTATGTGAAAGTACTGGAAGACGTACATGGAGGCTGCACAGCAGCCATAGTCCTGCATAAGGAAAGTAACGATATCCCATAAAGGTGACACGATCTCTCCAGTACCGTTCACGGCTTGCTTACAGTAAGTATTCAGAGACTTCGAATGGGAGCAATTAGGGATAAGGGTTGATGGAGAATGCGTCAGTAATCTGCGATTCGCTGATGACATTTCCTTGGTAAGTAACTCAGTGGATGAACTACAAAGAACGATTAATGACATAGACAGAAAAATCAAAGGTAGGCTGGAAAATCAATATGCAGAATACTAAAATAATGTTCAACAGCCTCGGGAAGGAACAGCTGTTTATGTTAGGTAGCAAAGTACTGGAAATATTAGGCGAATATTTCTACTTAGGACAGGTAGTAACCGCAGATTCGGATCATGAAAGGGAAATAAGAAAGAGAATAAGTTTTGGATGGAACTAATTTGGCAAATACTCGCGCATTATGACTAGCAGCTTATCGGTATCGTTCAAGAGGAAAGTACACAATAGCGTCATCATACCTGTACTCACATGTGGTGCTGAAAATTGGAGGCTAACGAAAAGGGTTCTACTTAAATTGAGGACAACGCAGTGGGCTATGGAACGAAAAATGGTTGGGATAACGTTGATAGGAAGCGTGCAGAGTGGGTCAAAGAAATAACTCAAGTTACTGACATTAATTCTAGTGGACATCAAGAAAAATACATTGGCATGGGCAGGACTTGTAGAGCGAAGAGAGGATAACCGATGGCCGCTTAGGGTAACAAACTGGATTCCAAGGGAAAGAAAGAATAGCAGGGGCGGCAGAAAATTGGGTAGACGGATGAGGTCAAGAAGTTCGCAGTGGTCAAGTGGATGCAGCTAGCATAAGACCGGGTTAACTGGAGGAATATGGGAGAGGTCTTCACGCTGCAGTAGGTATAGTGCGGCTGATGATGATAATTGATGATGATGTACTTGGCAGGGATAGTTGGTCTGGCAACATGCAACTGTTTGCGGTGGTGTGGGCTCTGCAAGAACAGCAGCGAATGTCTGCTCTGCGCGCTTTTCCACTCGCAGTGGGTGTCGCCCGAGCCCCCAGAGAGGCCCCACTGCGCAAGCGAAAAGCGAGTTGTTGTGCAGGGAAGCGTGCGTTCCAGTGAAGGAGCGACAAAATGAAGTATGAAGGTAGAGCAGTGGCTACCTAAGGGAAAGGACGTTCCAAGAAAGGCCTCACTAAGCGCTCCTCAGTAAGGCGTGTTTATAGATTGACCGAAGGAAGGCGCGTCGCTCTTACGGCGTTCTCAATCAGGCAAGGAGCGTTTCAAAATCTGGCCCTTAATCAACTAAGGCGTCTAAGATTCTGAAATCATCGAGTGCGGAGAGCTATTACAAGAATAAATTGACAAAATTTGTTTTCAACAAACCTCCGAAAAATACACAAACACCCATTTCGTTTCCCGTCCGATAAATATTCGCATCAAAATGGTGTTACAGACTTAAGCCTACCTCTACATACGTATAAGTACATACCTCTTTACATGTAGCGTGTGCTTATAGGTACAGTGCGTATAAATGTAGGCGATAGCAGCTAAGTTAACCTATCTAAAGCAGTACCCTGTTTCCCTTTTTGTCACCCGTTCTGGGCGAATCATGCCTGGCTTAGTGTTTAACATGGTTGTAGCCACTGTAAGAAGCATGAATGTTTAGGTGTCCGCATGTTCAAGAGTATACCTTGAGAAAGTAAAACATAACCCTCACTGAGGTTTGATCAATCCTTCGTGACCTTCCATACATCTGTCATATCACAAATACAAAGAATATCCCACTTACCTACACGTTAAGGCTTAGGCAAAAAACAAATGCAGGCAAATGATACAAAGTGAAGCGGCAGAAGAAATGCGTCACCCCGAACACACTTCAAAACGCTTTATTTGAGGCATTTCAGTGGAGGCACGGAAACGAATGGCAGGAAGAAGACTGGTTTAAGCCTTCGCAGTAAGCTCCCCTCTTTCTAACGCTCCCACTTACTGCGTAGACAAATGCGCGTTTAGTGTCGTTTGTGTCAGTCTTAAGTAAGTAAACTCCCGAGATAAAAGGATAGGAAAGCATTTCCACGTTCTTCTTTCGGCATGACTCTCCAACTACTATACTAGTGAAAACATCACGCGGCGACCTTATTTTGAGGTGGCCTGCGCGAAAAAGCAATTCGAGCCCAACTTCTAAATATGAACGCTAACTGAACGCTAAACCTGTCTGAAGGCTTAGAATTCTGAGCTGAGCCCATCGCTGGCATAGCACGCCAGATATTTCCTACCATGAAAGCATCATACGCTTACAGGTCTGTTCGAGAAGTTTCCCTTTGGAAGTGCTGAACAGACTACGTAGGCGCACGTACAAGCTTTCGCGTGCCTTGGCGGGCGTCCGCTGGCTAATGCGGGAAGCTGCTTTCGACACTTTCAGGATTTACGCCTTTCTCGCCGGAGTTGGCACCGCTGTAATGGCCTCCTCCCGTGGTAAAATACTCTCAGCTAACCATAGTCGGGTGGGAAACAGCCTTGGCTTCTATACGTGGACTCGATTTCCCGCGAACACTGCACTGTGCAGTACACTGGGCTCTCCATCACAGCAAGCAGAAAAAAATAAACTAGTGTAAGTTCAAGTTATGCGTTACAGGAAGGACAATGGGGGTAAACAGGTCGTTTTCGTCCTTCCGCCAGCAAAGTAAACATGTCCTTTTTTGGAAGAGCATAGACTGTATTGGAGACCCAGTAGAGCTTCATATAGATCACGCTCGCCGACTGCCAGGAGCGGCAGCTAACGTAACGGGAGTGTAACATTGGCACTTTTATTTGTAGCACGCACCACTCTCCACGAGGTTTGAGACTATGAGCTCGAGTGGTTCGTTACCGCTCGATTAGCCGGTTAAAATTCTGTAGATGAAAAGAGAGCGAATCAGCGTTTTAAGACGAAAAAAAGAACTTCTCCAAGCAAAGACTTAAATAAATACCCAATCTCTGTGTGAAGCCTCTGCTGGCCCGGAAAATCGACTATCAGGGTAAAGAAAGTGCACTCATAGTAAAGTAAGGGTGCGCCGTGAGCCCATTTACCAACAAACTGACCGTTCAATAACACTATCATGACCTTTGAATTTTGACTTTTAAATGAACGCACCCACCCCTGAAATTTCCTCCCCAAAATTGACTGCGCAATGGCAGAATTGGGTTGGCACTAGTTCAGAAACAACTTGGCCACTCCCCAAATTTATTTAGAATACCTCTCTCAAATTTGGGTGGTCTAATTCGACAACTTTGTTGACCCACGTTAGAACTTGCTTGACCCACCGTTAAATTTAGGTGGCCAATTCCGTCCTCCCTCGTATCGATATTGCCTAATGTTTTCGCAATTTAGGAATTGCTTTGACCCATGTCCAAAACCAACATTGTCACTGCCAAAATGGTATCTGTCCGCCCTTGAATTTGGGTGGCCCACTCCCAAATTTTTTTTTTTTTTTTGCTAAAAAATTAAGTTGCCGCACGTCTAAACTGATCTGGCCCCCGCCAAGAATGGAGTTAGCCAAGCTCCAAAATTACTTTCGATCAATCCGAAAATTTTTCACCCACCGGCTCGGGCTACAACTAGAATTTAGGTGGCCCACTCTAGAAATTTAAGTGCCCACCCTAAAAATTGCATCGGAAAGTTCTTAAGTGCGAACGGACATTCGTGTTTTGGACGCTTTCGAATGATACTGCTTTGAGTGGCTCAATCAAACCGCCTCTCATTTTTATACACCCACCTGGGAACGCTTTTTTACCAGCTCCCAATTGTGGCAGCTGCTGTGAAACTCCCTTTTCGCGGGACGTGTCGGAAAGAAAACTACCAAGATGTGATGCACGTGCTACAAAGCGTGAGCATTTCTTGGAACGTGTAATACTATATATAAAATCACTACGCTTACCAGCTACCTCTGTCCAGAAACAGCGCAGGTGCTGACATAAAGAGGAAGATTGATCGACGAAGACATATATGCAGCCTTGCACAGGCGAGAAGAAGAAGTAAATCGACCAATCCCCTACTCTCTTTATCCATGATTACATTATAGCTACTGGTAGGTTAACTTGTTAATCATTTTCAAAATTCCTCAAGGTTTTCTTTTTTTCACCAAAATCATTATAATTGTTATTAAATTCTAACAAACATTTACAGCCGCATTCCCCAGGCCAATTCCCCATTGTGGGTATATGCTGCGTTTCAAGAAGCCAACAACAGCGATCTCTCACTGTAAGCATCTAAGAGCACAACAAAAAACAATGCGCTTGAAGGAAGAAGAAGAAACCGAGCTCTTGTGTCTGTCTACCTCTTGCTTGTTTAAGCCGACTCTAACAACTGGAAAGAAAAATTATGATAAAGGCAAGAAAGAAGCAAAGCGCGAAGTGCACTTCTACAGCAGGAGTTAAGGAGGTGCAGTCGAAAGTGGGTCCCGTTTATAGTGAAATAACATTGCTTGTCCTTCGCGACTAGCAGCCAAAACGAAGTGAAAAAAGCACGAGACACGGCCTTCATGCATCTACCAGCACGGACCATTGGGCAAGTTGTCGCATTCTTTTTGAGCTTTCGGAGAGCAAGGCACTCGCAAAACTATAAGCGTCAGTTTTTTCATCGTGAGAAAAGGGGGAGCGGGGGAAGGGGGAGGAGGGGGGCGGGGGGGAAGTAAAGCGCGGCGGTGTGGTTGTGCTGCACTTGTGTAGCGCCATGATGGTACTCTTATGAATTATTTTTTCTTTGCTCGCACAAAATTCTAAAATGTAGATCTATAAAACATTAAAGATCACATTTGATTTTCTTACAGATGTAAAATTTAAGTAATATAAAGGCTGATAAAAGCGTACTTACGATAGTTTCGTATCGTTTTGTCTGTTATACCAATGCCACCTAGAACTAGAGGGCGCTGGCTGTACGCTGCTATACGTGTCTGCGAGAAGTACCATCATGGCTGCCAACACGATCAGCAAAGGAGGGGAGAGTGTTTATATAGGTGCGGTGCCATCGCTTTCGCTCTAGTCTTGGTTGTATTAACTCTATGTGGCTCAGAGTTGAGATGTTGAAACGATATTTATGAATTTATCTCCTGCATTTTAATTCGAAGCGTGATAGCAATATAAAGTGCAAGGCCTCTCGGCCTGCAGGACCAAAAATGCTGCCAGCCTAAATAACATCACGCGAAAGTGCGCCTTGAAACAAATATGGCGTCATTGTTCGCACCCTGAACGGAGACACCGGCGCTAAATATTGAAGCACCCTAAATAATGCTGATTACAAGCCGCCATTACGTGCACGCTACAGCACCCCATCCAGCTTTTCAGCTACGCGCTGTTGTTCAAGCGTGGTGCTACTATAGTGACCCCGTGTTCTCTTCGCATGAAGCCGGAGGACTAGGAGAAACAAACTGCCGCACCCCCGATGGTCGGGACGGCCACTGTATCCTGGCGTCGCAGTGCACGTCGCTGAACGACCTCTCATCGACCGAGCGGCGGCGCTTCGTGTGCGGCTACCGGGGACCGCTGGCCAAGCTGTGCTGCATCCCCGAGCCGGAGGCGGCGGTCAATTCGACGGTGGTGGCACCCCGCGAGGCGGGAGCGGGTGGAGCAGCCATAGCCCCCGTCCCGACTGAGCCACTCCCCGCAGACTACCCATCAGCACTGCCAGCAGGTGAGGCCCAGGGATAACGCGCGAAAACCTGTAAAATATTTCGCCATGTTCCGTTTCATATAATTAAATGATTTGTTTATTGTATGCGACCGCTCGCGTGCTCCCCTCGCCGTCTCCCCTTCATGACTTAAATAGAGCTTCTGCAGCATTTCACAAGCATTCACCTGTGCAAACTACGTTTGCATCATCGTATAGCAAACGGCGGAAAAAAGTGCGCGTGTGCCAACAATTTTAAATCAAAATGAATGCTACTGCAGGTGGCCTTAACACATTACTTACAGCTATCAGTGACGGGTACCTGTCGTGACGGGTACCTGTCGTGACTTTAAAGGCTGAAATGCACTGACATGTCCAAGGGTTTCGTACTGTCAACAGCTAACCCTCAGCAAGAAAGCTTTAACTCAACAATGTCGTAAAAATTATTCGAAAGCTGCGCGTCTTTCCCCATGGTCACAATGTGAAAACATAGCGTCGCTCACTTGTAGACGAAAAATGTGAACTGCACATTGTGATAATACAAGTTGAAGGAAATGCCAGAAATAAAATGCATGGAAACAGATTATCATGCTATGAGCACTGCCTGGTAGAATGTGACAATCAAATCAGTTCTTAGCCGCGTAGTATATACATGAGACGAATCGCATCGAGGGATCACCCTGTCCAAAGGTACCTAATTTGGGACCTCCTTCGGAAACATATTTCGCTGCAATCTCTTTATGAAACACGTTTTTTTTAATGATGATGCAACCGTGGCCGAATAAAGCATCCAAGAGGATTTTATGCACAAAACGTTCAATACAGGTGCATGCATTATCCGCCGAGATGCCTCGAGCCAATCTCACTAACTTACAGAAGTGATCATACCGGTCACCACTCTCAGTCTACGGAGCTCTTGGAGTTGCACCGTAACTAGTCTTGTTTGCTTTTGGAAATTGCATAAATAACGCACGCAGTTCCAAATGTAATATATCCCTCTAACTGTTTTTCCTGTTTAACAGGTTTCTACACGACAGTGACTCCTGATATCCCTAACATTTGTGAACGCCTAGAGCATATGTCACGTGCCTACGGCTTTTTCGATAACACTCGTGCACATGGGCACACGTCGACTAAAGCAAAAAAAAAAAAGATCTCAATTGCCAGGGATCGTGCAATTCTACTCGCACCGATTTCATGTCGGCGACCAGATGTTTTAAGTCGGTAAAGCGTCTTAAAAATGTGGGTAACGTCAAAATATATGTTCATGCATTTCACCAGTAACAAGCAAACTTCTCCAGTATTGGCACATAATCTATCAAACTAGGCTATTCCTCCTGTATCATTCATTCTACAGAAAGAGGCTTAAGCCAAATATTTCTCCGCGGCGTAAGCGAGAATATACCAACCAAAGGTCTCTGAGGCTCTTCAGCTTTCCTGCACTGCATGCGTGGTCTCAATAAACTATCTTGCCCATACCACAACATTGTCTTGAGATGCAACTACAGGTATCAGGCAGCGCATTTTGTCAAGCCCCATCCTTGCTCGGAGGACAGAAGCTGCTAAGCCTTAGTCTGTAGATATGAACAACGTGTGAGAGGGCAACATCCCTTTTCTAGCAGGTTAGTTGCGACCGGTTCCTGAGTCTTTATTTCTGAGACATCTTTCGCAGGCCCCCTTAGTCTTTTGTAGAATGGCATGTGTGACAAGCGGCTATAAACGCGGTCATTGGGGACTTCAAGCTCTGAGTAGGCGCACTGATGGTGCCCACTCCAGTAATGCGTACTGAGCCCCAACAGCTGCTCGACAAGCCCAGTATGAGTGTCCATTTACGTATGATAGCTCGTAAATTTGATGCTTCAGACACCACTGCCAACTATTCGGCAATTGGAGGCGAGAGTCTGAGCGCATATTTCCTGCAACTCCTGGTGCGCAGGTTGCGGCCTGTCAAGTGTGAGCGACTCTCGCGTGGTTGGAGGACGGGTGGCTGATGTCGGCGCGTGGCCATGGATGGTACGTGATATTTTGACTCGTTTGTTTCTTCGGTGACTCTTAATTTCTTTCACAGCTAAGGCATTATGTGCCCAAACGCAACCATTGCCATCACATGCGGCGAAATATTTTATGTGCGTTTGTGTAGCAAAGCCAAGCATTAATTTGCGCTGAGTGAATTCCTTAAGAATGAATCTAGATCCTCCTTGTAGCTCTTTTTTTATTATTAAGGCCTCAGCATTCGCTTCCACAATGCACAAAGAAAAATGGTCCGCTTATTTTATACGTACGAAGCTTGTGAGCGTTGTGAACAGGAAGCAAATTATTGGTGTTACCCGTTAATAATTATAATTTATTAGCAATGCGCCAGTATTAGTGCGCACACTCCCCAGACACCTTTTGAGTGTGTTTGGGGGTAGCTGTTCCGATCTCAAGGAGATATTCTCGACTTGAGTGGCAAGCTCAGCCGGAACTCAGCTACCTGTAGTGACAGAAGGGGGTGGCCGTTTGGTGCCCAAGTTTCGCCGGTTCAAGCCAGAGTAAGGGTCGGAGTCAAAATGAACAAGCAAAGAAACTTTATACAGCCAGAAACGACACAGAGGAATTCACACTAATAAGAATGCACAGACAAGAGGTTAACAGAACGACAATGCAAAGCATGCAACTAAAGACACTCTAAGTAAAAACAGAAAAGCTTCAAAACAATAAACAATGCACGAGAGAGTCAGAACAGATAAACACCAAATTGTTCACCAGGTAGTCTCTCAGTTTCTTGGTCTCAGACCGACGTCTGGAGAGTCACGACGTGGCCGCCCTGTAGACGTGCGCCGCTCCCTTGCAAACCAGTGGGCTTGCCGAACAGCGAGTTGACCCCGGGAGCTAAGCAGTAGCACTCGATGATAACGCACGCCGCAACGCTGCCTCTAACACTGGCTGGCTTGCCGAAGCGACGCGGTCTCAATAAATAGGGCACGCCGCTTCTGTCTGTTACAACGCGCCAAGGCCAGCGCGCACATACACGTAACTGTCACTGTATAAGCATTCTCTCTTCCTCCCGCCGAGGTAAGCGCCCTCATTGGTCAACTTCGGCCCAACCTTCTGGAGACATCCAGTTGCTTCTCCGGCCGGGTGAGCCATCGTCGCTGCCAAGTGATGAGGACGGGGTGACGCTGATGCATGTAAGGCTACGCGCTCTCCTCACGCGGAAGAGGAGACATTTCACCAATGTTCTAGGCCATTCTACGCAGACGCTTGCGCGCTTCCTTCGCACCGCGCTAACTTGACGAAAATGTGTGCCGATTTCATGACAGCTGGTATATGAGCGAGCTAACGCTAGCATCATCAAGCTCATAGCTGTTGAAAATCATTTTCTTGATAAAGAATGTTATTTGATCAACTAGGCCTGGTTATATTGTCTCCCGTAAAGCCACGCTGCGGTGGCTCAGTAGTTAGTGCGCTAGAGTGCTGGACCCAATGACGCGAGATCGGCCGCGGACGCTTTCCAGTGAAGGCGAAAAGCAAGTTGCCTGTGCGTGCTGTGCGATGTCAGCGCATGTTAAAGAACCCCGATTGTTCGTAATTTCTGGAGCTCTTCCAATACGGCGTTTCTCTTAGCCTGAGTCGCTTTAGGACGTTAAACACCATTAACCAAACCAAACCTAATTAACTAAATTTAACCAGTCAACTTTTTACTTTTAATCATGCTAAGAAATTGAAAGCCGTCAACATAAAAGCTGAGTCTAGTTTCTAAGGTTTCTTAATCTGCGTTTTTTTTTTATGACATTAAACCATATAAGTCACACAGTTTCCATATAAGTACTTTTCTTTTGCTACGTTTACGCCTACAAGCGAAGCATGTTGGTTTCGGCTTTCGACTCGGTCGGGGCAAAACCGGGCTTAGTCTGCGCGCCTCCTTCAGTGGCTGCGATCCTCGTCCCTTTTGCTCGCAGGCTGCCATCTACCTGAAGACTGAGGCACAGCCCAAAGTGGGGTGCGGAGGTGCGCTCGTCACTGATCGCCACGTGCTCACCGCGGCCCACTGCGTCAGCGTCGGCGCACGAGCAAGACAGTGAGTGTGCTTGCTTTGTTTACGGCTGGGGCTCTATATAGCACACGTTTGAAATATTTAGCATAGCGTGTGCAACACATACCATGAGTGCCAGCCCTCAATGTTCCTGTGCAACTCATCCTGAAAATCGTGGCCGTGTGACGGGTGGTCGTGGTGCGTGGTAGCAGTGCCTTGCACGCTGTAAAGTTTTTTATGAGCTAAACGAACTCGGCCTAGTAAGTTGTCGTCGAAAAACACTAGAACATCACATCTATGCGGACTGCATCATGGTGGCGATGAATTTTAATGGCTTAAGGGCAGACCTCACAGCGCCATGTACATAGCGTTTCCATCTACTCATGGCAGATACCCATTTCCTTTTTTTTTTTTCGAGCGTTTAACTCCAGACAAGCTGCGAACTAGGCCAGAGAAAAACATACGGGCATTAGGTAACCAATGTGCTCCCGGCGACACTAGAGTTTGAACCCCGCGTCTTTCACACGCGAGGCGGATCAAGTCGGACCGTGCTCTACGAGGCAAGACAGATGAAGGCGCGGCGTGGGTGTCACTTTTTTTCTTCCCCGGAATAGAACGAGTTGTCTAGGAGCTTTTAAATGCAATGTCCTTGAAAGCACTGTACGTCTTCTGCTTAGACGCCACCCATAGTCTGACAAGAACGCGATACTACTGCAATTTACATCGACGAGGTGGCGCCATAGATGCATCGCATAAAGCGATCATTATTTATTGGAGCTGTGCACAGGTAGCGCACCAGTGTATGTGCCTTTTTGTTGTGGGCGAAATATTTAGGCGCTTTAATGCTCCTACCAGTTGTAATTACAATGAAGGGTAAACATGTGATCAAGGGATTAAATACAGAGCTCACTGTGCGAAAACTTTGCCCGAACTTGCTGGGCAGTTTCTTGATAAAATCTTGTAAGCCCTACCATTCGTGAGTGAGTGAGTGAGTGAGTGAGTGAGTGAGTGAGTGAGTGAGTGAGTGAGTGAGTGAGTGAGTGAGTGAGTGAGTGAGTGAGTGAGTGAGTGAGTGAGTGAGTGAGTGAGTGAGTGAGTGAGTGAGTGAGTGAGTGAGTGAGTGAGTGAGTGAGTGAGTGAGTGAGTGAGTGAGTGAGTGAGTGAGTGAGTGAGTGAGTGAGTGAGTGAGTGAGTGAGTGAGTGAGTGATGTAAACTACACCCGTATTACTGAAATCAGGCGCACAAGGGGACGAGTCATGCTCCGACTTACACTCTCGGGATTGCACATGTAGCGCCAGATTATAACTCGCCTTCCCTCCCATAGAATTCTGTCGAGAGTTGGTTGAAGCATATTGCATTGCTAAGGCTGAGGACAAGTATGTGGCTAAGGCATCGGTCAGCCTTCATTGTAAGGAATTCGCTCTATTAGAAAAGTCGTTAGTTAGGCCTTGACTTTGAATTGGCTTTGAAATTTCTTTTTCATCTTTTCAATTTCCTGCCATTCCACCGGTTGGGTTGTGCGCGTGCTTTTCGGAAGGAGTCTTCGTTGTTTTCTTCGGTTCAATAAACATTCAGTTGCTAGTCCAGCCTTGTCCTGTCCTCTTCCTCCCTGTGTCTCGTCCTTTGACTGGTTAAATATGAACCCTTACAAACTTGCCCAGTCATCAACCTGGTTGAATTTCAAGATGACCAGGCTTGATTTCGTAAGGACCACGAGGCGATAGACCATATTCACACTATCAACCAGGTAACAAAGAAGTAGGGTGAATATACGTATAAGTAACCCTACCTTCGATAGGTGTTGCAGCTAGCTAATTTGCGAGAAAGACTAGAAAACAAAATACGGGAAAAAGGCGAGGGAAACCAGTTGCATATTGTTGCCAGCCACTTAGCTATAGACATTCTTCTTTATGCAAATACGCATTTAGCTATTTAAGGCAGTTTGCCTAAATTAGTATTATTCTATTTTTCAAAGTTCTAAACCAACATGGACGAAGACAGAACTGACCAAGACATGCGCTTGCACCAACTTGTCTGATCCGTCACCCTTCTATATTAGCACATGTTAGCACTAGACAATAAATGGAATTTGTAAAGTTTCACAGCTCCTTCAAAAAACCTCATCCCATTAATGGCTTGCGACAAGGAAAGACGCACGTGTATCGTTTTCCGAGCTACGAAGAAGGTTCGCCAAGTGCAAGAAAAAAAATCATGTGACCAGCGCATTCGCGAGCCGCAATTGCGCTGCCCTTTCTTTACCTTGGTTTAAAAGTACGCAATCAGCTGCTGCCGTGACTATGCGGCCCCGTTCAGCGGCAGGCCGATGTATTGCCAATGGTTTCCTCACCTGCGTCAGCGAGCTGGTGCGCGTGACAGTGTGAAGTTGTAGTGAGTGCAACGCGGTCGCTGCAATCATCGTTACCATATCGGCCCACCATTGGGAGCTTGCATGGAAGCCGTGTAGCGCACCACAGGCATTTCTGCCATTAATAACAAGCTAATTAAGACAACTTGCCAAAGTTATCAGTATGCAGCTGAGTTTCCTTACCTGCCTCAAATGTCTTTTTTTTTTTTTTAGCCCTTAGATCAAGTAAACTGCGACACCCAGCCTTCACAGACAACGAGAAAGGATTTGACTCGATCTAAACGTCAGCAGTCATGAAGGAATTGCGTAACCAAGGCTAAGAAGAGACAAATGCAAAATACTGGGAGATGTCTTAGCGACTGCACAGCCTTAATAGTCCTCAAGAAAGAACATGATAAAATTCTTATTACGAAGGAAGTTAGGCAGAAAGCCATGACCTCTCCAGTACTGTTCACCTCATGCTTGCAAGAGGTAATCGGAGACCCGGGTTTGGTATAGGTTTAGACATGAGTTAATGCCTAACCCATTATTAATCTCTAATTTAATGATGATATTGGCTTGCTGACTCAGGACACGAACTGCAAAGCATGATCGCGAGCTTAGACACGCAAAAAGTAATAGTAAAGGCCTAAAAACTATCATGATGAAATTTTGGACGGCATGGAAGCTTAAAATATCAGGGAAGCACTGGAAATTGGCAAGTCCTCAGAACTGGTTGCAACCACCAACCACGACTCCGAGAGTGGGATAACTATAGAATTAGAATAAGAAGCCGTGCATAACACATATTCTAAGGCCACGAGGATATAGCTAACTTGCCAGTACTCCTGAAGAAAAAGGTGTTCACCTGTTCATATGGCAAGGGAGACGTCGAAACGCCTCCTCTATTTACTCTTACCAACTGGTTCCATTACCATGCGCTTCCACCGCGACAGCGCCTAGTGCACACGACAGCCTAGCAACAAATGCAGCGACCGCTACGGTGCCCTTATTGCGAAGGTCTTAGAACAGTTGCATCTTGCAGTGCTCACCGACGGGGAAGAACCTAATTGTAGGCTTACGAAAAGGCACGAAATCAAGTTGAGGATGGCGCATCGAGCTATGGAAAGTAAAATTAGAGGCGTAACATAACGAGATAGGACGAGAGCAACGTGTGCAAAGGAACGTTGAGCTCGAGTTTATGATATCCGAGCTGATGTCGCGAAGAAATGGGCACATACCGTAAGCCCGTAAGGGCTTACAGTATTGTAAATAAAATTAAAATAAATAAAATAAAAGCAAGCAGGACATGCATTGTGAACTATGGGCCCTTAGAGTACAGGTATAACGTAGCTGATTCCAAAAGATGGTAAGTGTGGCAGGGTATATGTCAGAAACCAGGTGGATGGACAAAGCTTGGAAGGTGGCCACAACTGCCACAGTACCGGATTAATTGAAGGGGTACAGGAAGGGTGACCTTTGCTCCGCAGCGGGCTAAGTTTTACAACTACAATGACGATGATAATGATGACCATTCAGTGAAAATTTGTTCCCAATCGCGCCTATGAATTTCTCAGTCATTACTCAGTTTTCTTTCATATCCTCATTCGTTAATGCGGAGGCCCTACTAGGTTTGCGGCTTCGTTTTAATTCTCAGAAATTTATTCATTTATTTGCAAATACTGTAGACAGCAGTTTCCTGAGCAGTAAATGGCAAAAATTTAATTTGTTGCAATAACAGCTCAGCAAACGTATTTGCAATGGAGCATTCAACAATAAATGGAGGCAAACAATTCCGGTGATGGGTTGTGACGGAAGAATTCTGCTAAAGTGTGGTCCTGGCGAAATATGGCCGTTATTACTTTGGAGTGGACCATTCTTTTGTATCACTGTGGGGCAGCAAAATATATAGGTATCACGTGATAAATCAGATTTGTTGTTGTAAAGAATATGAAAGAATTTCAGCCTAGTGACCCGAAGGCGTAGTTTAAAAGGCTCCTGTTAAGCTGACTCAGCATGTTAGTAACCGAAAATGTTGCGCGGTAACCAGAAAAATAAATCAGGCAGAAAGACTTGGTACGCACTCTAGTCTAACAATGTCCTTTTTATAGTACGGGTCTCATACTATCGCGGCACCACTCCAGACTATAGGTCTGATTAAAGAGCGGTATCCTCCAAGCTTGACACCAGGAGTTGCGCCTTTCAATTTCCGGCAAGAAAACAAAGCTTAAGTGGTGCGCATAAACTAAAATTCTGCCTAAGAAAATAGCTGCATCAATTTAGCACAGTATATATGCATTAAGTCAAACACCAGGGCAGTTTAACGGTGGCTTAAATGTTCTGCTCAACACAAACATGATGTCGGAGGCGACAAGTATTAAAGGGGAGCTCGCGGAACCGAGTTTAACCCCTGCCTTAGAAGGTGCAGCAATTCCTTAAGTCCAATAAGCTCCAAATAGTCATCATAACGGAAAGCTGGTTACTAAATAACATTTTGACGTTCTAGCCAAAGCTATAAAATAGTCAAGATATTACGTATACGTCTACTGTGAACTACTCCGGCAGCGCAGCTTGGCGGCCCTTTTTCAGTCATGGTACGAGGTTTGCTTGCAGATAATGTCCGCGAATTTCATACCAGAGTGGCTGCAGGACCTACGAAATGGTCAACCGTGTAACAGAGAAGTAAATTACGATAAGATTCGTCAAAAGAAAATTTCTTCTCGGTAGCATATAGAAAAGACACAATCCAGTGATCATCTAAATGCTGATTAGGCAACGAAATTCGCAGATTTCACATACACGACTTTGTGCGAAGACCTCGGGAGGCTGCCTAATTAGCATCTCAACGAAATCCACCAGCGGCTGTAGCAGAATCCAGCATGGTGTCTTGAGTTCGCCTATCTAACTTTTGTTCTCTTTTTAGATGCATCCATTTGGTCATAAAGTCGCTAGGCATTATTTCTGCCTCAGTGTCCAATGACAAGTCACAATATTTGCTTCTTAATAGCACAGATTATGTCTTTTTCCATTTTTTTTTTCAGTATGTCGGCGGAAAAAGACTAGTCTCCCACTCTTCAAGGATGTTCTCCGCAAAAGAATGTACAAAGGGGCTGCAAAATGTAGCCAGAGTTTGCAGTCCTGCTGCACTTTTAGGCTTCTAGTTCTGTTGTGAAGCATGCAAAGCCTATATACGCCAAGATCTATCTATCCCGCTCAACTACTGATGGGCACTTTGGGCCTCGTTTATGGTACTTCAATGTCGAGGCCACTTCCGATTCGGTGCATTTACTCTCTGGATGAAAAGCAAGCGCTGAAAACCACGTCGCATCCAGATAGGGCTTATGTCAGGGCTTGACAAAAGCCCGCATATATATAGCGAATTTGACCTCGACGCCATAAACACGCAACATTAAAGTTCCAAGGCCTCTAACTTGAGTTCAGGAGATAAAAAGAGAACAAAATATCCCTAAGTATCTCTGGAACTGTTTTTTTTTTTTTCTAATAATACTTCACTCTGTGAAAGCACAAAACGTCACGACAGCATCGCAGTGATGCTTTCGCTATGTTTAAATTTGAGCGAGACTACCAAAACGAAAAAGAAGCTGTGCATCTCGTCCTCCAAATGCAAACAGTTGCTCCGGCTTCCTAAGTACATCTTGGCTGCATATAAGCAGCACACGACACGATCGCGCACTCAAAATAGGTTATGCGCTTTATTTTCCCAGCAAGGGATCTAATTATTTTCTGAAGTATTGCTAAGTTTTAGTTAACTCTACCGTCGAATACTAAAAATTTTGGCATCAATTAACTCGACAGCCTTTTATGTCAAATTTATTTATATATTTGCCCGAGTAGTACTCCCATACTGTCAGTTAAAGATGGATACGTGTGCTTCGAATTATACGCTTCATGACCTGCGGGGATTGTGCCGACTGTGTATTCTCCGAAAATATATTCTCTCTGTCTTCTTTACTTTGTTACATTTACTGGCGATGAGAGGTATCTTTCACATACCCGAAAGTCATTTCCTCAGCTCAGTAAAACTGTGCAACACTGCCCTGTGATCTTGTTCAAAACCAGTCATATACAAGACGCCCCAACCTACATAAGCAGAGATTTCAGAAAAGGCGAAGCGACCATTCAAGTGGTACAAGTTGAAATAAATGACGCTAAATGTCGCATGTTGCACGCACTGCCTATGCACCTCGCGCTCGACGGACAAGCCTGGATTGTCCCGACTGTTGTACACATAATACATCTGGAGCACACATCAACTGGATTGCACGAAAAGGAGTGGACCTTACAATTCTTTCAGCAAACTATTTTCATTAGAATCTAGTTTCATTGTGCAATAATTTGACGGATTACCTAACACTTCAGATATTCGCTTCCGTGCGAGGAATCATAAAGAAGGAATCGATGAACTGGTGCAGCAGCGCCGTGACGCTCGCAATCTTAAGGCTACTCTATCACATACCACGCAAGCGCTGAGGACGAATGCATCTTTACACATTATTCTTCAGCCACCTGCGCCAGTTCTCCTTCCCTGGAAGCCTGTACACTTAGAAGAAAACAAGTCAACTGATAACCGCAGACCAACATCTACAAACTCGGCATCGTCGCTTCGCCAGAGATTTGAAGAGCAAGATGCTCACCTGCCTCAAGGGTCCATTGTAGTGTACGTGGATGCTAGTACACAAGGCTTTGAAGCAAAAACTGCGCTCTGCTGTCTGTATAGACCTAGCGTGAATCAGACGTCTCTGTTTCAACTTTCTGAACCACCTACATCGTTCTGCGTTGATCTCCTGACAGCTCAGGAGGCACTCTGCTCCGTTGCCACTACAACTATGTTTCCTGCTGCCCACGTTATCATCCAGTAATGTACTTCAAGCAGTACGGTTGCTCCGACTTGTCAGCCGTTCACCAAAAATATGTCAAGACATCCACCAGCTTGCGGCACGCATCTCGCAGTAAGTACGTATTGAGTGGGTCCCACGGGACCTTCTGCCTTCCCAATGTCTCGCAGATTTAGCGACCTGCCTCATGACTTAAGACTCATCAATGCCACGACACGTTGATGTGGACGACGCCACCATCTTTTTTATAAAGGAGCACCTCCGGCGCCGCACACGTGGTCTTATCCCACAGTGTGCGGTATCCCTCCCCCGCGGTCTCACCCGTGCAGAGGAGGTTGCGCTTAGGAGGATCTAGATCGAGGTTGCCCTCACACCAGCTGTCACTCGGACATGGTCTGACATCCAACACTTATATCCCCGCTCAGGGTGTCCGATAAGTAAAGACGAAAATGTTGAAGCCGACATTCACCACCTGCTGTAGGGCTTCCCAGCACTAAAACCAACAAGAATCCGGCAACTGACGACAGCTGGCCTATACCAGCAAGCAATCCTTCATCGTAATCGCCTGGGCGCAGAGAGCGCATCATCTCTCAGTCCTGGATTTTATAAAATCAGTCATGTCCGACATGTAAAGACGAAAATCTTGAATCCGACATTCACCACTTGCTGTGGGACTGCCCAGCACTGAAACCAACAAGAATCCGGTAACTGGCGATAGCTGGCCTACCAGCAAGCAATCCTACATCGTATATCGCCTGGACGCAGGGACCGTATTCTCGCTCACTCCTGGATTGTTTAAAATCAGTCAACCTTTTTTTTTTCATTCATCTAATCATATCTTCATTCGCCATCTCATACCCAGCTGATGACCCGAGGCAATAAATACCGTTACAAAAAAAAAAGCTTCATCGAAGCTGATATCGGCGACTGTCTTCCATGCCATAAAACCACATATAACTAACAAAGCCTCAGTGTTTTAGCACAACCGAGGTGTACTATAGCATAGACAGGTGCTCATCTATAGGGCTCATTCCCGTGACGTTATTGCTGCTCTATTGGCAAGCATGGCAACCAACAAGCAACATCAGAAGAAGATAGAGTGCCTACTGCATCTTTTGACGCCAGAAGCGGCAAAATCTGGGCTCTGGTTGCACGGTTGGACGGCGCTGCAAAACGCCTGGGGTGTCAGACAAGCGAGTGGCAAGCAGCAGGGAGGAGTCGAATTATTCCAACCTCGCAGCCGCCGCCGCGGTGGTACAGTGGTTAGGGGCAGCCTGACTAATGCAGTATCGAAACCCTGATGCGATTCCTATGTTGCGGGATAGAATCCCGGCTGCGGCGGCCACTTTTCGATGAAGGCGAAAAGCAAGGCGCCCGA
The DNA here is from genome assembly GCF_055883805.1 of Amblyomma maculatum. Taxonomy (NCBI): domain Eukaryota; kingdom Metazoa; phylum Arthropoda; class Arachnida; order Ixodida; family Ixodidae; genus Amblyomma; species Amblyomma maculatum. Next base: position 29,127,516 of record NC_139349.1, on the reverse strand, counting down.
GTGCTGTGCGATGTCAGTGCACGTTAAAGAACCCCACGTGGTCGACATTTCCGGAGCCCTCCACTACGGCGTCTCTCATTGCCTGAGTCGTTTTGGGACATTAAATCCCATAAACGAAACCATTTTTGTTATAGTTTTAGTTTCGAATCGCGCAACGTTACGGCGACTACCGCAGTACAGTGCTAGTACAACTACCGCCGCGAAATCTGATAGTGAAAAGAGTCCATAGGAGGTATTCAAGTGACGTCACGGGCGCCATTTTGTGGTGCAGCGCAATCCGGAGCAGGCAGTAAGGCGGTTAGACATGGTTATAACCTTTCGTCCTGCTACGTGCACCACAAAATGGCCGCCACTGCGTCGTAGATTCATACTCCCTACATGTGTTTCTAGCACGCTTGTGCAGTGATAAATGAGCTCCCTTATCTCCTTCCCAAGCAAGTGTTCCTTGCAACCGCCTGGTGAGAAAAGGAAGAAGAAGAAGCGCCTGAGCTGATACGTGTCCGCTTAGAGCTCTGTGTTTTTATCTTGTTTCGCCTATTAACTGTCGTTTTGTGTGGGTAGGACAGTGCCCTCCGTAAGAACGAATGACGAAGACGCCCCTGTGGAGCGATTTCCGACTCGGTGGGCCCTTTCTCAAGTAAGAAAGTCCAACCGGATCCCTCAGGCGCAGGCTAGGCTTAGCTCGGCGTTGCCGAGCGAGGCTGGGCTACGCGCCTGCATGGATTCTGCTCCGCCGACGACAGGTGTGCGGATTTCCGCTGTGTTACAACCTGGCGCAACATCCACGTCCACGCAATCATCAACGCCTACATGCCCCCAGTCTGCTTCGTCTTCGGATGGAACGACTTCGGCTTGTCCCATGGATTGCTCCGCCGCCTCTGTGCCTGTAACCCTCCCTCAAGGAACTGTGCCCGTCGCACCGATTCAGTCTTCCCATCCAAGGCCAACTACAGCGTGTCAGCCCCTGACACCACCACAGATGCCGCCAGTGAGTCGAGCCTCGCTTCCACTTGCTGCTAACTCGTTCCGCGTAACCATCAAGCCTACATTGCGCTTTGATATAACGACTATCCCTCCCCGGTGTGTCCAAGCCACAATTGATCAAGTTCTAGGTTCTACTAACTACTGTGGATTTGTCGTCCATCGCCCATCGAACACCATTACGGTGAACTTGCCATCCTTGGTGGACGCCCAGAAAATGTGTGCAGTTACTCAAATTCCCCTGGATGCGAATGAGCATGTCCCAGTGCAAATATATTTTGCCTCTGGCCCTGACACCCTCCGCTGCGTCGTTTACCATGTTGACAGCAGAAGTCCTTCTGAGGAGGTGCGAGCAAACATTCGCTGTTCAACTCACTCAGTGTTGCAAGCACGGCCTCTGGGGCGCAGGGGTTCATACCTACTCACTCTACAAGGCCCGCTGACTTTGCCTGAGTACCTCACCTATTATGGTGCTATTATCAAACCACAGCCCTTCCGACCTCGTCGTATATTTTGTTATCACTGCCATAAAGAAGGGCACATGCAAAATACCTGCCCTAATCCGGCAGCTGTGGCCGACATGAATGAACCAATAGCGCTTTGTGCCCTATGCAAATCGGCGGACCATGACATGCGCTCCCCCGCTTGTCCAAAGAAGAAGAGAACGAGGCCGTCGCGCAAGCCGCCCGGAAAAGAAGATATTCCTACAAGTAATCGCTTCGCTGCTCTTACATGTGAAGAAACCGACTTCCCTGCACTTCCTTTACTTGACCCACCTGCTCATCATACGTCTTCTCAGCATGGTTCATACGCACAAGCGATCCACCCTCGTGGATCAAATGGTACACCAAAACGGCCAGTGCACCAATCACATGTGGATGCCGCAGATGAAGACGCTGTTTTAGACAATGCCATTGCAGAGGCTCGCCAACGTCTAGACGAACTCACCCAGCTCCGAGAACAGCGTCGCTCTCACCCCTCTCGAAGAACTATAATACCTCGTGATAAGATTTCAAATGAATCACCTCCAGTAAGCAACAAACCACAATCACGTGCAGACAACACGTTAACCCCGAATACCCCGACAGTGGATAAAATATTAGCCCTTATGGAGCAGGTGACCTCCCTCATCGTAGAAGCTCTTCGGCCTCGCAATGGATAATGCACTGTCTCTGGTGGTGCAGTGGAATTGTCGAGGCTTTGCGAATAAGGCCTCTGAAGTGAACATCCGTCTTCGCGACAAAAAGCTTAAGGCGTGGGCCTTCTTACTTCAAGAGCATAACTCACTTCCTCGCCTTTCAGGATTCTGCGCTTACCATTCACCTTCCATTCCTGATCGCCGTTGCACCACCTCTTCCCACAGCCCAGGTAAATCTGCAATTTATATTCACACTTCAGTTCCCCACACACCGATCGACCTTTCACGCTGGTGTAACACACGCCAAGAGGTGGTAGCACTCCTAGTTAAGCCTGTACGCACGCCACTTATACTAGTTTCCTTTTATGGCCGTCCTGGTTCCGCATCTCCTAATCTTGGATGGGTTCGTTTTCTGCGTTCTACCTACTCGGGTATCTCTATTCTAGTCGGTGGAGACTTCAATGGCGCACACACCTCGTGGAGTTACCCATCGGATTCTCCCAGGGGTGCACACATCCAGGGAAGCTTTTCAGATAATTCTTTTCACCTTTTAAACCACCCGCATACATCTACCCGTCCACGAGGTGGGCCTTATTCACCTGATTTGACTTGGTGGTTAGGCCCTGGTAGCCCTCGTTGGGCTGTTGAACCAGATACCTGGGGTAGTGATCACAGTCCTATCTTTATCTCTCTCACTCCTTCGCGGATACGTAAAATACGTCGTAGCGTACGAATAACATCTTGGGACTCTGTACGCGCAGACAATCGCTTATCTGATTTCACCCCATCATCAGCATTGTCTACTCTCTCTGCTGTTCTTGCGTCCCACACGATTACCACCACTGTAAATGAAGACGAGCCAAACCCGGACATCCACCTCCTGAATCTTTGGGCTCTGCGTCGCCAGGCAGATCATCATGCTGCTCGTAACCCCGATGACCCATCGGCTATCCCCGCTCTTCACCGGGCTACCGCGCGTGCGAGGCGGTATGAAAAGCGTCTAGGAAGGCAACGTTGGGCTTCATGGTGTGAACGCCTGTCCTCCAAGCAGAGTAATCGACAACTTTGGAGAGTGTTTCACGCCATGGAGCGCTCTTCTCAAGTTTCTGATTACACAGAGAGCATTCGCCTTGCTATGAATGTAGATGAGGACACATTTGCAAAACAGGCGGCCAGACAGTTTTTTCCCCACTATGATTCCGCCTCAACTTCTCCACCTTGCTTACCGGTTACCGAACCCCCCGATGCGATTACTTCTGACCTAACCATGGCAGAGCTGCTGGCCTCCATTGAACGCCTCAAATCTAACTCTGCTCCCGGCCACGACGGCATCCCTAACTCCTTATTCCGCAACTTGGAAGGGACTGCTTTGCAGGCCCTGCTTGATGCATTCAATGACGTGTGGCATTCTGGTGTCATGCCGGACGAGTGGAAGCATTCTATTGTTGTTCCAATACCGAAGTCAGGTCATCCTCCAGTATCTCTCTCGGCCCTTCGTCCAATTTCCCTGACGCCAACAATCTGCAAGCTTTACGAAAACATTCTCGCCACTCGCTTATCGTGGTGGTTGGAATCCCATGATTGTTATCCAGAATCCCAAATTGGCTTCCGCCCACAAATAGGAACGGAGGACGGTCTTGCTACTTTGGCTGCTGACGTGCTTCACCACTCTCCGCACAGTCATCTTGTTAGAACTGTGATCGCTACAGATATAACAAAGGCATATGATAACATCCTTCACTCAGCCATTCTTGCCTCCCTGCAAACTCTTGGTCTTCCTCACAGGTTTCTCCTCGCCATTCACGCCTTTCTAACAAATAGAACATTCAGTGTGCGTGTCCATGGAAAGCCCTTTGGTCACTTCCCCTCAAACAGAGGAGTGCCCCAGGGCTCCGTTCTCGCCCCTACTTTATTTAATGTGGCCTTCATTCCACTTATTCGAGCCCTAGAGGCCATCCCTTCTATACGGGTGCTTGCGTATGCCGATGATATAACCTTATGGTGCTGTCACCCAGATACGTCTGTCCATCAGGCGGCCCTCCAGCATGCGCTGGATGTATTGACATTTCGCCTCCCTCCTTTGGGCCTAACTCTTTCGCATACAAAATCCTGTTTCATTCGAATTGGAAATAAAGCTGGCTTACGGAAAGCTCCCAATATAAATTTTATGATAGATAATACCCCAATTCCTCAGGTACAAACCGTTCGCATTCTTGGCCTTCTTCTACATTCCTCTGGGACTGGCACACCGTGGCTGACAGCCATCCGTAAGACCGCTCACGCTACTTTAGGTCTCATTCGTCGCATAGCTATGCGCTCTGGCGGCGCGCGTGCTCACACGGCCCGCCAACTTGTTCGCTCTGTCCTCCAGCCACGTATAATATACCAGGCACAGTTTCAACGTCTCACCCGCAGACAGTGGGACTCCCTTGAGGCCATCAATCGTGAGGCTATGCGTGCAATAACGTACCTCCCCCGCCTAACACCCATACCAGTACTTCAGGAGTATGCCCAGCTAAATACGCTCACTGAACTCGTTGATCAGCGGATGGCAAACAGAGCTCGCAAACAGTCTTTACAACTACATCATTTAAAGACACTACCTCCATGGTCGTACTGCCAGCTCACGGACAATCGTCCCACTGCTTCCCCGTCGGTATCATCCGCACATCTGCCTGAAGGGTGCATATTATATACCGATGCATCACATACTGCAGAGCGAGGAGTTACTGCCGTGTATAGTCCCTCTCATCCGCATCTCAACACTCACGTGACATATACCGCGGATACGTGCACCCCTCTGGCACTGGAACTCCAAGCAATTTACAATGCTATACATTCCCTCCCACCAGTTCCTACATTCAATTCAGTTCATCTTTACACAGACTCTCTCACTGCCCTTAAACAGCTTAAGGCCGTTCGACGCACATTCCAAATAACACAGTCCATACATTTGCTATGTTCAAAGTACCCATGTCCTATTCGCATACACTGGATTCGCGGCCATGCTCGCGACCCACATAACATACAAGCAGATGCTATGACGCATATAAACACATCAGACGATCCACCACCTTCCCCTCTTCCCCCAGATCCGTTCCTGTCCCACGTTTCCGATTCGCAAGTTCTGCGCCACCGAACACGCGCTCTCATTCCTCCGTGTTCGCACCCTCTCCCCCGTAGTCTTACTCGGCAGGAGGAGGTGACAGTGCGCCGGATCCGGGCAGGGGCGGCTCTGACCCCATCTGTTCGACATCGATGGCGGGAAAAAGACCTACCAGTGACTGACAAGTGCCCTCACTGTGACACTCCACCTGACGTCTGCGATGTGCGCCACTTGTTGTGGACATGTCCATCAACAACGCACATCAGGCGACGGATAATCATGAAGGTGGGCCTGCGGTGGAATCGCGATAGTGATTATGAGAAATGGACAATGGACAATCGCTATACTGCTAACCTTCTCGAATTCATAAGCACATCTGGACTGCACTCCTTCTTTTAACTTTCTATCTCCTGCATCCCATTCCCCCTTTCTCAACTTATGCCTTGTGGCAAACTCTTCGAAAAAAAAAAAAAAAAAAAAAAACCGCCTGGTTTGGGTTCGGGGCAGGTAAGCGTGTACCTGGCCTTATACGAGGCTATCTGCGCATGCGCAGTTGAGGTTGTTTGTATGTAGTTGTGTACGGTAACAATACTAAACCACTCTGCTGACATTGGCGCACCACCCACGCAGGCTGCCCGCCCGAGTGCTGACCGTGCGTCTGGGAGATCACGACCTGAACTCTAGCGACGACCAGACGTCACCCGTTGACGTCGAGGTGTCCGACGTGGTACGTCATCCGCGCTACGACCGGCGCACATACGCCAACGACATCGCGCTGCTGGTGCTGAGCAAGCCCGTTACCTATAACCGCTTCGTGCAACCCGTGTGCCTGCCCTTCGGCTCGCTGGCCTCGAACACCCTGGAGGGAAACAACGCCTTCATCGTCGGATGGGGAGCCACCCAGTTCAGTGAGTGCATGGTACCATCGCCACTTTGGCCCCGTTAGCTTTACAGGAAGAATGGAAGGCGGGGAAAGGAAAACAAATAGGAGAGTAATTATTCCCAAATGAGACAAAGTGAGATCATCTGTCTCGTCGTCCAGGCTGCGTATAAGCCTCGCCCTGGAGCTCACAATGGTGATTTTCAGCTGAATACTACGAAAGGTTCGCAGTTATAAAGAGCAGCATTGGCCAGGTTGTGTCAACTAAAGGACAAATGCATCTTCTGCTAATTTCCGGTTAATTTTGTCCTGCACCTAGCTGCTGAGAGCACTCGCAAATTCCCGAACGTAATCTGCTGGCCTGACACTCTGCTGCCTCCTTGCTACATTTTCCTTCTCTCAAGATTCATTCATATACACTAAAGAACAATCACTTACCTGTTCCCCACGTTGCATAACCCCCTCCCCTCCCCGCCTCTCTAAACACACACACACACACACACACACACACACACACACACACACACACTTATTTTTCTCTCCATTTAGCTTTCGTCTAAGATATCGTATACTTCGGTTTGCTCCTCAACACAGTTCTTCCGTGTCTCAACTTTACCTTTATCATTTTCTTTTCTATGGCGCGGTTCGCTTTTAGCAACTTAATTGCAGGTTTTTGGTTTTTTTTTTTTTGTTTTGTTTTTTTTTTCGTCCGACTATGATGTGAAACAAAAACAAAGTACTTAGCGTGAGGTTGAAAACAAAGCCAGCAGTTTCAGAAAGCTAATACAGCTGATTAGGAAATCTCCTTCATAAGAATGGCTAAGCTGATGCAGGATACTGCGGGATGACAGAAGGGGTCTTTGTCGTGCGGTGGACGTTTCCTGACTGCTGATGATGATATATTAAAGGCAGATTTGTAAAAATATTCTTACTCTCTGTAGCCGTTTAATTTATCCGTCTTTCTCTCACCTACAGTTTCTGTAAGCTTATTTCGTTTTAGCTAACAGCTCGGAGCTTGTGTGGACACGTGCGACTTCCAAGGGCGTAGAACATCTACTACTGCGTCATATATTATGTATTTGAATATTTTCGTACCAGTGCGACACCCTTTGTGCTTGCTCAATCATGCATCTAGCTGCTCTTTATGTACTAAGAATGCATTTGGCTCCGTGTGGTGCTGTGGTGGAGTGCTGGTGACGAGGACGGAGGTAAATTGTTAATCTTAATAATGAGGATCAGGCACGAAAGCAACATATCGAGCAACGCAAACTCAGCTGCTTTTAAACTCCTCATCACTGCATGGTCTACTGCTAATAAAGAAATAAAAAACATCTTACAGAGCCAAACTCGCTGCTAAGCTCTGGTTCCACCGACTTTCTCACAGCATGCAATGGGTGCCCTAGGTCAGAAACAACACACAACTGTGTTGCAGGTGCTTTTATTTTTGCCTTGCGTTCATGAATGTCCTAATCTACAAAAATTTTGCTTGAGGTGACGAAATCCTTCTTTCGTGGGCATAAAGAACCTGGAAGCAAGAATGTGCTCGAACAATGCTGCAACGTTGGCTTCGCTTTTGCTAACACTCCAGCCTGGGAGCATGCGGAACCCTACTCTGCATGTCATATGCATGATTTCAGGCGAAGAAGGAGACTCTGACCCAGAGAGCCGTGCGCATGCAGATGGCGCCGGGAGCAGCGTACTACGACAGGCACAGATCCCCGTTTGGGCCGAGGCCGACTGCAAGAAGGCGTACGCCCAGCACCTGCCCATCAGCAAAGCGCAGCTTTGCGCGGGAGACTCCCGTGCCGAGAGGGACTCCTGCCAGGTGATGCGCAACACGAATCACTCTCGTCATCTCTCTAATGATCACTGGTAGTATGGTTATGCGGTCACGAGCTTGACGGCCTGCCCGCACACGTGCGGTGAGGCGAGGTTCTGGAGAATCGCTTCACACAGCGACCAAGTAAATAAGTGATACCTAACACTGACACTCAGGCATTCGATTTTTGAACACGCACCGACGAGATCGCATTGCGGACCTTTTTGGCAGCATACAGATAAAATCGAAACGTGAAACCCACTATGCTGTGCGATGTCACAAGTTTCACAGCCCCCCGGTGATAGAAATTAATCTGGAACCCTTCCGGTATACGGCTTCTCTTACATTTTATGTTTAGCTTCGTGCCGTCAATCAATTAATTAATCAACCATTTTACTGACAGGTAATATATACATCCATTATTTTATACAACATAAAAGACGGCATAAAATGACAAACTACAACGTATAGCATCTTTGCTCTCGTATGTGCGTCCTAATCACTTTTAAAGACTTGTTATACTGGAAATACTGACTTTAAGAATAGTTGAGCGCGCAAAGTATGCAGCACTAAGTCATGCGTGTCAAAGTGTCAAAGTGTTCCGTCATGCGTTGCAGCATGCTGCGTACTGCAATATGGAACTTATAATAGGTTCCGTGCCTTTACACCCAAATGGAAGTGGAACATCACAAGGGAAGCTCTGGGCCATTTAGGCCACCTGTGGCGTCCCTTCACCGAGAATGCGTGCAAGCTGTTTTTCTTGGGCGCGTAGTGAACGAGTGAATTACGCAGTGTCAGTCTTGATGGACGGTGGCAGGGAAACCGCTGACAGCTTGTCTCCTTCTCTCATGTCCATTCTTCAGAGCGAGAAAAGTGTTCGCAGGCAACTTCTGAGCATGCAACCAAAGGAATTACTTGCCTCTATGATCTCAGGGCAATGCTGTGAGAGTGGCCACCTTATGCTTTTGGCTTGCTCAGTTAGAACTAGTTCGAAACAACTTCAAGGCATTAATGCAAAAAAAAAAACTGAGCCTTGCTAATTATGTACAATAAAGAGGCCTTGCGCAAGCGGTTCGAGGAGTCAAAAACCTTGTGCAGAAAGCCCAACAGGTTTATATACTCTTTGTTGTGAAGAGATGCATTGAAAACCGGATAAAGCTACGAAGACCAGAAGTCAGATGCGTCAGTTTGTGGAGAAGAGTGACAAGCATTTTGGTAAATGTATTATTTAGAGAAATAGCACTCAAGCTAGCTTAATTGTATGCTATTTGCTTACTACGAAGGAATTCACTTATATCATCTCGTTGTTGAACTGTTCTGTTAACACTTCGTCACGCCTCTTACGCACCTCCCAGCCAGACTGCAGAACCAGTACAATCAATCGTTCCGTAAGACATAAAAGATGAAAACTGCTTCCTTCCGAACTTCGCAAAAACAGTCTTCAATGTCGATTATAGCTTAGCTACCTCATGCAAAAAAAAAAAAATGTAAGACCCTATCAAACAGGCAGCGCCACCCCCTTGGTCTTATGTTCAGAAATGAGTTTAGTCTTGGACTTGAGAGAAGTGCACAAATGTTTCCTTCTAGAGCAGCGCTGACTGTCAAAAAGAAAACTCGCGTTTTTTCCTTTGTCATCGTCAGGCGGCATCATTTCGTCGGGCACTTTACCATCTGAAAAGCCGAGACGTATGACGAGCACTTCGATCAAATAGTCATATTAGGTCACTGCAGTCGTTATTCGCACACTGTTTTAATCCCCGTGATACGGCGTCGCTGCCTACGGCACTGATCATCGAGTTTTTGTGTACAGTCTGCTCGTGCGCCGCCACCTTAGCCGTCACTAAACAACAATAGCCAATTCGAATCAACTTTGCCGCAAGATTTTTGGAACCTATCTTATTAGCGCTGCCACATATAGCAGTCAAAGCAAAACTAGGGCTCTTGTCTAGGAACCACTGGAAGAAAACTGGAACCACTGGAATAGACAACTTTTCCTTTAGAATTCACTCACACCTGGCTCATTTTTGTTGACTCTGGAGATTCGCCTTTTTTTGCGAGTGAGTTAAGGCCCTTTATTCAGCGGCCCTAGTTCCACACACTTATTACGAGCCCCAACCATAGATAGCGTCAATAATAAATGCACCTTCCGCTGCTTAATTATCTTCGTCAGCCATAAAAATGGCTGAAAGTTGAGCAGACAATGATTTCGTGATGATGAACAGAATGATGAACGCAACCTCGGAGACGCGGAATTTGCCCCCGAAATAAATTCTCTATATCTTGTAATACTAATGTTCCAGGTTAACAGAGAAAGGAAATTCTTTGCGGTAAATCTGAGTTTCCTTCCTTTTCTCTTTCATTTTGTCTCAAGGACATTGTCAGAATTCTTGCGCTTGTCAGTGAAGCGGCATTTTGCTGCCGCAAGCGAGCCGAGTTCGTCCGCATTTTTTACCTCTCCCCTGAAGACGAGCTGGGCGCACTTTCGCTCTCGCAGCTCCCCACCCCGTCGCGCTTACCAGTTTCGTTGTCCCAATGCTTCTTGGATACGCTGCTATCAGTAAGCGGCAGAAAAAAAAAAAGCGAGCCTGACATGCGAAACAAGCCATAGTAAGAAAGGAAGAATGTCCGATAATCTGTTAGGTCTCAGTATATATCACTCAACTCTATACTCGCGTCGCTGCATCGTTTGCTTCAATCGGTCAGGAAGCGACAAAACACAAAACGCCCGACCATAACCACAGATGTGCGAAGAAAATGGGGTGGCGCTGTGAGCGGTGCCCTTAATATTGCCGTAACAATGCGACCTCTAGCTGCCAGACCGGTTCCTTCGGAGGAATTGTTAATTCACGCCATTTTTTCTGACAATAGCATGTGCAAATAAACTTTGCATTTGAACACTCTTTAATACAACCACTAACTGCCGAAAAAGGGTGTGCAGTGAAGCCGATCTTTTTGTGGCATTCTGAGTAACTTATTTTAGTGTTTTAGAAATAAGAACGTTCAACCTTTCTCTTTTCATCTCATTCATGCTCTTAACAGAATCCAGTGGAGCAGTAAAACGAACAGGATTGTTTTCATTGCTTTTGGAGAAAAAAAAATGGTAAATTTGGAGATATGGCTTTGCGCATAGATTTTTGCTTTGTGATCTGGTAATTTTGCCGCTAAAGCGGTGAAAGTAGCAGCATATTCATTGTTCAGAACTCCACAAGGACCTCTTCAAAATAATTATACATGCAAAGCGGGCTCATGCATATAAAAAGGTAACTGCGTGTGCAATTTTTAAATATCGAAGCCAGCCTGGGGTGTCAGCATACCTATACTCGATTTGTGGCGACGTCGAACCAAACGAGCGCGTCGACCCGCTTTCCCAATGTCCTGTCACTCTACAGCCACTCTACTAAGTTTTAGTCTCGGTGCCTGGAAATCGAACTACCTTAGCGCACTTATTCAACACCCGGAGGACGATATAGGGTCACGTTCCTCACTCTGCCAGTAGGTGGCTTGCAGATGAGTTAGCATTCACAAGCTGCTGTATGTTGTAAAGCCTTACACGGAATTACGGGGGCGCTACGTCACACGGCAATTTTTCACGGCACGTTTATCGCGCAGATAGGTAGCCAAAGGCAAAGATGAAAATCAGGATGACCTAACCATCCATGAAGTTATGTATACCGTTATTCGTCAACCTTAGCAGGCGCTAACGATGGCTCCATCTGAGCCCATACTCAAGAATTGCGGTCTTGAAATTTTATCAGCCCTTCCGGGAAGTCCATGCAAAGTATATTTGTCGCTCTGGATGCACTCATTCTTCGTAAAATACGAGTTTCGAAATGGCTGAACCTAACGTGCACCTTTGTGAACAGCACTCGGGAACCCTTCGATCCTCGGCATGCATTCAAATGTTGCTCGTGTTCTTTGGCGCACTACACTATGCCCAAGAGAGGCCAGCTGTACAGCTCATACAACTATATCTGCTCGTGAACTCTCGACACAACTAATTAGAACCAGGCGCGATCCGAACGTGGTGGGAGAAGTGCTGTCCTGCGACGACGAACCTAACAACACGAATACGTGCCTCGTGTTTACCGTCTTTCAAAGCATGCAGATTAATCCAGGACTGTGACAGCACATAGTATGCAGACGCATGAACGGTTTCTTAGCCTTTCGGGTGTTACGTTACACCTGACGCACCCAGGTACAGTCCACAGGGCGTAAACACAAAACGTTTTCTTGATAAAACTAATTTCTTTTTTTTTCAATAATGTATATTGCTAGGTAAACTGATGAGCGTTCATTGTAAACAACAGTACACGAAACGCAGACGTGACACAAACCTAAAGACAAGATAAAAGTGCTCGTCCCTTCTCATTTTCGGCTTGATCACAACTCAATCCACACGCTATCCGTGGGTTCGCACATTGTTTTAACTCGGCCATCGATCGTTTAGCTCACGAATCTAAACCATGCGAGCACGTGAGAGCGGCCTTGAATTTATAGCGAGCGACTTTACTAAATGCTCTCCCATAAGCCCTTGCAAAGCGCGGTCGCGACTGGTTTCAGTACGCGCACAGTGTTCGCCCTGCATTTGGGCAGGAAACGCTCACAGGTTTCTGCCCTGTTTGATGGTTATTGCATACAGTGTGGTGCTGTAAAAAAATATCTCCGCGGTCACCGACGCACGCAGTTTGTACCAACATCCGTTCATATGAGATCAGTGCATCCAGGCTTCTGTGTTTTATGTCTTCCATTTGTGTTAACACTTATGGGATCTTGCACTCGTATTATTGCACTGATGCAGCGTTTTAACCTTCAAGATATATAAATTGTATACGTTGCTCGGACCAGTTTTCAAGTATCAGCCAGGCTCCATGTTCCACTTCGTCTACCACTTCGCTGTATCGCGTGTGCTGCTGTCGGTCAGATCCACTACAAAATGCCTAAACACATTTGCCAAAATAATTCAGTTGTTCGAATAGCTTTAATTTCATTATTGGATAACAACTGCTTGTCTGGTTGCTCTCTCTGTCTCTCTCTCTCTCTGTCTCTCTCTCTCTCAATCTGTGGGAAGCAAAAAACATAATAATAATGCCCAGTCTCTGTGCTATTGTCGACTTTTCTGGCACATAAATTTTCATTTATTTATTTATTTATTTATTTATTTATTTATTTATTTATTTATTTATTTATTTATTTATTTATTTATTTATTTATTTATTTATTTATTTATTTATTTATTTATTTATTTATTTACTTATTTATTTATTTATTTATTTTACATATATTGCAGCCCCATCATGGGCTATCGCAGGAGTGGGGAAAAAGCACATGCTTATGAACTGTCAAGAACAAACCATAGAAGTCAGGAGTTAGCAGCAATTAAACAATGAATTACCAGAACAGCCAAAACTACACCGCATAACAAGTGAACAACATAATCAGGAATTTTCAACAATGTTTAAAAAGTGTTCTGATGGCAACGAGCGTACAACACCGGGCAGAGAATGCCAGCGCTCAGTGACACGAGGGAACAAGCTATAAATTTGAAAGCGTCTGTGCGTGCTTAAAAAGGCGACACATTCATGCAATGATAATTCCTTGTAAAAGAAGGTTTTGAAAACTGCAGGTATTCATTCAATGGAAAAAAACGAGATGAAAAGGCAATATTATGAAAATACTTTAAGCACTCAATGCCGCGACGAATACCGAACAGGGACTTTAGGGAAGAATACCAGATTATGACGAAAAGTTCCTAGTTCCTTTGGCATATATAAACCGTACTGATTCAAGCTTATTCATGTCGCTTTGTTTTTAGGGGTTCCAAATTATCGACCCATACTCTAAATGTGGACGAATTAAAGTTTTGTAAGTGACCAGTTTTGTTTCCTTGGAGGCAAAAGAAAGAGACCGTTTTAGGTGCCTTAACCTCCGCTATGCATTGTTGCATATTGTGTTAATGTGTTTTAACCACGACAAATTGGAAGGAAAAGAACACCTAAATATTTACATTAAGACACTTGTTTCAAAAGCTCATCGTTGAATGAATAACAGTAGGATGGAACTGCATGGTTACATAATGGCATGCAGACAGATTTTCGAAAATTTATTTGCATTACAACACTGAAGTACTTTTCTCACTTCAAGTAAAGCCAGAAATTAATAATAAATCAAAATTATGGACGTGTGCCGCCTTTTCCTGAGTTATCAATTGCGCGCACGTTTTTGAATGGTGGTACTCTTACGCCTCAGTCGCGATGTGCTAGAACCTGGTTTTTGCTAAACTTGGTAATATAAATTAAGGACTTTTCGCGCTTATTCTTTTTATATTTTTGTTTTTCTCGCTCAAAAGTGAGAAAGCGAGGGAGAAGGGGGTAGGTTAAATAGCTAATTTACAGTGAGTAATAAAATAGCAGCGCAGGCGCTAGATCAAGCAAGCTTCGATACGTTTGTTTCACCCTCCCCTTGCCTGCATTCTCTTCCCTGCCCTTTCTCGCAGGATGCGACACTTTGTTTTGCTCAAGATATTTTCTGATGTAATAATCCCCAATCGAACTTTTGTTGTGGCCAGGAAGAGTTTCACCTCTTTTCTAACCCCTGCAAACAATCTGTCCGCCAGCAAGAAGTAAACGCTGGGGCGTCATCTATATCCCCCTGCATGGAACACGTCCGTTCTCGGGACTCTGATGTCGCAGCGTTGTTTCTTCAGAAGCTATTCCCGCCAGTGATTTCATCTATGTTGCCTTTCCCACATGAAACTATCATCACACTGCTTCCCAGCAGCAAAGAAAAAAATAAAAAAAAAAGATGCCGGCGAAAGTATGTCGGATTGACTGGCTTCAGCCAAACAAAGAAAAAAAAAGGCCCAATGACGTTCGCCATGACGGTGGTAATAATGCATCTGGTCATGCGCTTTGCCTGCTCGCTTTCGGTGGCGCCAATGGAGGTCGCCGCCTTTTTCTTTCTTTCGGCAGCAGTGTATTTTGCAGGTATGTAGCAGTGCGCGCTGCAAAATGGCAGATCTGAAAGCAGTGAAAAGAAAGAAAAGCGTCAAAATTCGACCAAAAACCGCTTCCTGCTTTCGCCGCTCCGGTGTCCGGTGTGTTTCTCGGGACGCACTGCGGAGGACGTCCGGCGGACGTAGCTCTCCTCCTCTTGCTGATCGCTCTCCCTGTGCCGGTGCCGCAGGGCGACTCTGGAGGCCCGCTGCTGCTGCCGCACGAGAGCCGCTACTACGTGGTGGGCATCGTCTCGTCGGGAAAGGACTGCGCCACACCGAACTTCCCGGGAATCTACACCCGCGTCTCTTCGCACCTCGACTGGCTACGCAACGAGCTGGGCGCTGCGCAGTAATAAAAAATGGGCCAGCTGTGCTTGCTCTCCCACACTTGCCTATACAGCCCCACCAGGGTGGCTTGTCTCTCTTTTCGCACTGATGTTCGTGCTTTCATTTTGCTGTGTCACGAGTTCAAGGTATGGTGATGCCCCTGCACAAGTGTGAGCCAACGCAACTCCCCCCACCGCCAAACACTGCAGTTCTTTTTACACTTTTTTATAGACGCATACCGAGTGCACACGAAATGAGGGCAAGCCTTACTCGTCAGTTGGTCAAACGACGCTCGTAAAATCCACAGAATTCTGCAATTATACGCATCTTTTCACTGGAATTTCAAATCTACTGGCCGGGAGGTTGCCCATTCGTATTCTCAGTGAGAGCAGATCGTGTGATCACCACCCACCAGTGCGGCAGGATCATGCACTCTGTCCATTATCCTTCCCAACAAAGTGGTTCCAGGCTCATGCTGCGCCTCTGATTTTCTTCCGAGCCGGGAACACAATTTCTGAAGCAGCCCACGGCTGAAGTCCAGTGAAGTGAACCGCCGGTATAACTAAACAAGAAGGTATCGTTAGGAAGCTCGCAGCAATGCACTCTTTCTCTAAGTTTCTCATTTTTCGTAAAGTAGAAATGTGCAAAGAGCACGAACACCACATTCCCGTGCGCACGACTTTCTGGAATAAAGGCTAAATGAGCTAACAGCTACTGCCACTAAGGAAAGCGTAGCTATATTCTGAGTTGGTGAGTATAAAATAACATAACCATATTGATATGACTAAAAATGCAGAAGAAACCATATGCCGCCAATGGGATCCGAGCCCATGATCTCTGAATTACGCGTCCGGTGCCCTTACCGACTGAACGCGATGACGGCGGTAATATAGGATGTTCTACGCAAGCCGCTACATGGACTAGGATGGAGCTAGTGAACGCACTCAAGGATAGATTACACGCAATGTAGCAAACTAGAAATGTAGACTGGAAAACCGTGCCGCCGATCATTTGATAAGAGCACTGAACAGAAGACTCAGAAGTGATCTGCTAAGGTCTCAAAAGAGCTGCATATGGTAGTTTTGTTTTCTACTTACTAATGAATTATCCTCATGATTGCATTCTTATTTCACATTCACTAACAACCAAACATCTATGCGCTCCTTACTGTCCCTGACTGTTGGCTCCGTTTTTTTATTTCTTAAGAGCCCCCAATTATTTTTTTTTTTATTGCAGATCGAAATAATCATATTGTTATGTGCACAATTCAACACATTGTAGACCACCAAGGGAGATCCTTTTGAAAGGTCACCTAAATGTTCTGAGAGCTCAATAGTGTGCAGCTAAATGAACACAGGATCAAGCATCACCAAGCATTAGAAGACAAGATTTTTCAACAAAGATGCTGCACTCCTGTTCTGCTCACCACTAGCGATAATACATTACCGCCGTTCAGAAACAATCAGAAAAAAATAGCTAATAAGGCTACAGCTGGCTTATCGCAAACGCAGCACCGCATTATGACATACGAACACGTTAGTGGTCTATTTACAAGTACCTGACTGACAGTCACCTTTATAGTTGAAAACACAGGCTCGTTATTAGCAGAATGACCCATCAGTCAGTCAACTTTTTGTAGCGAAAGCTACACTGCGCTAGGTTCTCAAGCCTCGGCGTGGCACTATGGCACCGTGTGCCGTATGCCTTATGCTCTGCGGCGCGTCGCGTCGTTGCCTAGCAACTATCACGTGGTATAGACCGAGAGTTGGGCCAGGGGTTCATGCCGTCGGCGTGGCACGGCGGCCTTATGCTACGCGGCGCATCGCGCCGTTCGATAATCACGTGATGCAAGAAGGTAAATAATATAGGGGTAGACAGCACAGACGCTGGCAGTAGGAGGATGGATTCAAACCATGTAACTGAAAGGGTAGACACCAAGTCTTACTACTTTACTGATCATCGAAGCGTCTTCATTGGGATAAGTAAAGTTTAAGCCGTCGCCTAACCTGTGTGCTCCACTATAAGTTGAACCTGAGCGCGGCCAGGGAGCCGTAGCTTTCGCTACACCATTAGGCCCAACCGTAGTTATACCACAACTTTTTTTTTTTTTAAGTCATAATGTGTGCAGTAGCAATCAACTGAACAGTTGCTCTCCGAACTGTTTGGCATGGCTTAGAGTTCCAAGGCGCATAAAGCCCTGGACTATCCTGAAATTGATTTCACGCGTCGATATTTCTCTATACAGATTCACCGTACTTCTTCCCCTGCTGTTTCTTTCTAATTTTTGTAGCAACTTTTTTTTTTTTTAATTTTCAATGTCTCATTCGTAGCACCACTCTGGCAGAGCTTCACGGGTACCAATCTGAAATGCCAACAAAGCATTCGTTCTTTATTTGTTACATCACAAGCAAATGCTAGGCTCTAATTGTTAAGACACTCTCTGGTGCCCTTCGGATTATGAACTATTCAGGATACAGCATAAGGTATACAACTGTGATGTAAAAGAAGCGAAACAAAACGAGAGCAAACTGTAGAAACAGATCTTATCCGAGGATTGGCCCATGTTCTCCTAAACTACAACCTTTTCTGCGTGCACAGGAAAGTAAACAACCCCTCCGGGACTCAAAGAGTAAGTAAAAAGAAAATAATAAAACTAGTTAAATGCTTACAGTTGTTCCTTCCTTCCTTCCTTCCTTCCTTCCTTCCTTCCTTCCTTCCTTCCTTCCTTCCTTCCTTCCTTCCTTCCTTCCTTCCTTCCTTCCTTTTTTTTTTTTTTTTTGCCTTCCCTCATTTCTCGCAACATGCTCCACGCGGTAAGTTGAAACCAACTGCAGAAGTGTAACGTGACTAAAAATATTATAACGTGCAAAACCCTAGTTAAGAGTAGTTTATCTTTGTACATGGTATATGTAGATGACGTTGTGACGTTCTCCCTGTGTTCTCGCGCGCTTTGGTCATGCTGGCTAATTTGGAAAGCCAAGTAGTCGTCGTACTCTTTAAAGGCTCCCGCCTGCCGGTTTCCCATACGGACCCTCGTTCAAGTACAGTCTTGGTCAAAAGTCCTGAAGCCAAGGGAGTTTCGTCTCAGCTACAACATGACGCCTTCATGCAATTACTAAAGGCAAATGGGCATTTATGTAAAATGTTAGAAAATTATTTTTTATCACAGCAAGAAACTGTCTGCTAGCATTTCACGGCCCTTTAGACTTTAAGGGCGCCGCGGCAGTTTTATTTTGCGGCGAAAACGAAAATTGTTTGGCTTCACTTTTGACTAAGACTGTGCCTGCACTCTTTTACCAGTATTTCAATCTGTGCCTCTGTTATTCCTTACATGCTAATCAGCATGCTCTGGTAAGCTACCACATACATCAAAGGCCGGCCATTCGATGTGTAAATAAAGCCCTGCTTTATTCAACCCGCACGTACGCGCTCACGTAACCTGGGAGTAGTGTATGAGTCGCGATGAAAAAGCACTGGAAAGCTGCATTCCGATGCCACCCTCTCACATCAATGACGAAGTCTTAGTTGGTAGCGCGTGCCAAATAGGCTCCAGAGATACATCTTGTTTTCCGATTTACCCTGAGGAGTAGTTATTTCGCATTTAAGATCGTTGTGCGCATCTCCCAACTTTCTCCCTGCCTCGGGGTCATGCTTAGGCGGAGGCGAAACTCAAAGAACGCCCGTGAACTGTACAACTTCATTGCACGTTAAGCATCCCCAGGTGACCTAAATTAATGAAAGGTTCTCCCTTACGGCATTCCTCACATCCCGAGTGGCTTTGGGACGTTGAAACCTACACACCACATCACAACATGCACCAGATAAAAGCATCGCTGCGCTATATAACACTTAGAGACTTTTCAATGTTGCAACATTTAGAATTTGCATGAAATAAGATGTGAACGAATTCTCTCAGTGTCCAGCAGCCGAGTGTTCCACACGGTAATGTACGACAGCGCTGCAAGCGGGAATTTAATCATCATACGCAGGATGCACTAGGCTTCGCAATGCACCAGGAACACGTGTATACGTTAGAAGATAAGCACTCGAGGTGGGCAAGGCGAAACAAACTCGATTGGAAACAACGTTAATGTATAACAGTGCACACATACATCATCTTTTGCGACAAAATGAAGAGCTATTGCTAAATCCTGGCAGCTTGAATAGAACGGAAGTGCTTTCCTGCATACAGGCACTCTCCCAGAGGTCGCTAAATTCAAAAGCACGATCAGGAAAGGATGTAATTTTGTTTTCTTGCTTTTGTCTCACTGCACTAGCGCGTAACGTGACACAATTCATTTCAGCAATGCCTTCCCACCTTAAAAATATGTAAAAAAAAAAAAAAACGAGCAAGTAAAGGAGCACGCGGAGTGCCGGGCGGGCTAAGCAAGGCTGACCTCTGAGTAACGTGAGTCTCGGTTGCGATGGCCTACATACGCCTTGCCTTGTACGCCTTGTACGCGCCTTGTACGCGCGGTGCACTGGGCTCAGTATTAAGCGGTAAGCTGTCAGCCCGCAGGATTTTCCAGAGGGGAAATGCGTTCCTGACCCGGTGTATGGCTTTCCCTTCGGTAAAAAGAACAACGGATGTAAACATACTGCTGTAGTCATGAGGTCATGGGTGTGCCTCGGGTGAGTCTTCTCCCGAGAACATGGGCCTTTATGTAAGTAAGTCATCAGATATTGGGCTGTAAACATGCAAAAAAATAGGGGGCGGCTTCAGCTTCGCTTTAAGAGTAGCCGCGAAGCGCTTTTAACACTACATTTTCATTGCGCGAATTTTTAAAAAAAATGTGTTTAATTCAGTTCAATTTCTAAAATTATTACTATTGTAACATTCGTGTACATTCCAAACGCACATTAGTAAGTCAAACACACCCCAACGCATTCATAAGGTGCCCCTGTAAAACGCTCGGTACCAAGGACCCTTCGTGAAATGTGCGTAGCGTGCCATCTGGTTTCCAGAGGACATAATTTTGAACCTGAATTACGACAAATTGATTTCATTGTATTACAATTCTTAAACACCTCAAGAGGGTACTATCTCGTGAGCTTTGGTTTCGTTTGAACGCTTCCAAAATTAGTTATATAGGTTTATTTTAAATGCGGGGTGTTTTAAATTTGGGTGAAGTCGACCGCCGCCTCGAAGACGGCGAAGAGCCGAGGTGAAGGCGGACCCACGCTTGGCGAGCGGCCTCTCTGGGGTGGTGGCTTCGTAGCCGGCCACGGTTCACGACTCGGAGCGGCGACGTATCTCCGGAACAGCCACGCGTCTTCCGGGAATCGAGTTGGGCTTGAAGTGCGTCACCAATCATCGAAATAGTAATCCAGCCGAGAAACCGAGAAAAAAAAGAACTATGGCCACACAGAAGTAAATAACGTGAGCAGCTTGAAAAGCAAAGAAGCCATAACACAATGCTCTCTTTTGGTCATGTGTGAAACATTTCTTGAACTGAGTAATAAGGATTCCAGTCATCTCCCTACCGATGTTTCGAAGTTACAGAAATAGTCTTACTCCGATAGGCAACTTAGCTTTCCTATGCTTTGGCTAATACCTGATGACACAGCCTTAAACTTGTGAAATAAAAATGATTCTCTGACTCTGATTCTCTGACCAGAATCCAAAATAGTGATCTTTAATTGATCAAATGAATGGCCTTGAATGCTTAGGCATTCAAAGCTAAGTTGCCTATCTGAGCAACACTATTTCTTCAACTTCGAAAGATCGGCCCGGTGAAATAGATGCTTCATATCTTCGACGTCAACCATGACGGGCTCATTTGGATTTCTTGATTGAAGAAGTGCCTGGGCTCCTTCTTTTCGGACGACACTTCTTAAGGCAGTCAAAAGCTTGTTCGTGAATGTCTGCCAATCATTAAAAGAAGACCCATGATTTTCGAACCAGATTCGGGCAGAACCTTGAAGCGCAAAGTAGACTTGCCTCAATTTTGCAGTGTCGTTCCAGGCGTTGAATTTCGCCTCGATATTCCACGACCGAAGAGGCCAAGTCATTCTTCCGCATCCCCATCAGGCCATCCATGGAAGGTGGGGGGCTCACTGAGCTGGACGGAAACGAGAGACCTGTTCGGCTAGCTCAGTCTTCAGGGGCATGGCACGTTGACTGAGATTCAGCACCTCCACCAGATGCTACGTGGTGGTGACCATGCCGAAGCCAGCAAATGAGTGCGAAGAGTAGAGATCACACTCTGAGAGACTAGCAACTGGACTACCACACATATTATAGTGTCACATTTATTCTTTCACATCCCACTAACCAGACTGATGACGCTGAAGCCCTTGTAATGTTGCATAAATCTCGCGTCATCTTTTATATATATATATATATATATATATATATATATATATATATATATATATATATATATATATAATGAATGCTCGTTCAAAACCAAACTATTGGAAGCATGCTGATGACCAAAAGCGACCGACAGGACGCGGGCACAGTTGACCATTCGCGAGAACAATTGATAGGGCGCCCTGCGAGAAGAAATTCGCCAACGTCTTTTTCATTCGAACGCCCCCTGGAACTGTGTGTCTACAAGAATACTTCAGCCCTCAGCGAGAGCGACCATCAGAGGCGACACACCTGAGGCCGGGCTTGTCAACGACAAAGCTGCCACTACGACGGCGAGGGCCCGTCACCAGGAGCTGCTGACAGAGCGCGTCAGCAAGAAATTCATGAGAAAAACGCTCATATCCACGCCAGGACTCCGAGTGCGCTGACCAGTATACTCTACGCCGTTTTGATAAACGTGTCCACGTTCTGCTTGTGTAGAAGGCAATGAGGGGCGTTGAGGAAAATAAAAGTCAAAACAAGCATAAGAATTAAACCTTTAAATTAAATTTTTGAATACATTAAACAATGAAAAAATAAAATGGTGTCATAATAGCCCGAACGCTAAGGCTTTCGCATTACACCAGTGCGAGTTCTGCAGTTTTCTATAATTTTCGTCCTGATAATTTCTTAAGCTGCGCAGGTGCGTCGCACTGTGAGGCTCGTATAAGGTTGCACGCAAGCTGCGTGCTGTACGCTCATCTTCGCAAGGGGCGCTCACTGCTTCGCGGAAAATCTCGGGTTCCCGATCGCATGTTGTTGCGACTGTAGGAATAAGAAAAATAAAATGCACGGGCCTGCTACTGGCTCTGTAGCTGAGCCACTTCCGCTACCTCGAGCGGACAGAAAGGAAAATAGAGAACAAAAAAGAAGAGGGATAGAAAGATGCGCGTCGTAAGAGCCGTCATCTACCACCGAAGCGGTGGCGGGTGCAATGACGGCCTACAACCGATACAAATCTGGTGGTAGGCTAGCCGCCGCGGCAATTAAGCGGCGGTGACCTACCAGTACCAGCCCCGTAGGGCCAGGAACAGTCACCCTTCCCCGATCGCATGCTGTAGTTATCCCCACGTCAATCGCGTCTCTGCCCTTGTCTTCAGTGCCACTACGCGGAGCTCTTCCACTCAGCAAAGATAAATTATGTGTTGTTTCCCCTTTTATCACACTGAGCGACCGCTCGCAGAGAATTGTTTCTTTGTATGTAGTGCATGTCTCAATTATTAATCCTATCCTGTCTTTTTCCCTTTTTTATTTTTCGTATTGAAAGATAAAAAAGTGATTTCTGATACTCTGTGTCTGCGTATCTGACAATCTTTCTTTTAGCGCTTGCTGTATTATTGAGGCGCTTCAGCGGAAATATCGCAGCAAAGCATTCGCCAATCAGAGTCCCCTTGACCGCTTTTCTTATATGCTATTTGAGGGCAAAGAAGATATTGTTCCTTAATCATCTAGTTCCTGCTGAAGATGGAGTCACTATGTTTATGTTGTGACCGGGGTACATGCATACTCAGCGGGCCGCCATTCAAGAAATAAGCCTTGTCCTGCGTACGCCAGAGTCAGTCGTTAACGGGCCCATGAAAAGCTATTTACTAAAATTATAAATCGAGCGCGAGCAATAGGTATTCCATCAATCCTCTTAAGCAGCGTAAAAATTTTTAACCAAGCTTTATTAACACCGAACATATGGGCGATTGAAAGTGACGCGACTCATCTTCCCTCACCCCTCAAACCATGCTGGCGTGCAAGAAAAAAAAAAAAAGAAAAGTCACGGCGGCGCGCCACCCCGCCCCTTCCCGTCCGTGTAACTTGCAAGCGTCCAATGAGCGGGCGCGCCCAGCAGCCCCACTGACGTCAGTGGGGAGGTCTGCTCGCGAAGATGCATCGCCCAACCGGCTGCCAGCGTTCGCCAAAAGCACTTCTCAAATATAATTTGCAAATCGGCTCCAGGCGAAGTTTTGAAATTTGACTCCAGTACTCCCAAGGACCACCTCTATGGATTTCTTATATTAGAATTTTATCCTAAGTAGCATTTCAGAGGACCTTTAGGCAGGGGAAAACGGTATAGTTACACTCTACATCGTCTTTTTAAAAATGGGAAACAAACGGAAACAGCTCCCGCGGCTGCTCGACTCAAGCCCTGCTCACGGCTCATGTCGCTATTGCCCGGACGAATCATCTGAAATCCCTGAATTCCAGTATCAACCGGAAGCGCGAACAATATGCCGCAAGAAAAAAAAGGAGAATAATCCAGCTTCTAGGCGGTTGTTTTCAAACCACCGAAAACGCACCTATCAACGACCATTCAGTGCTTCTCGCAGAGCTGGTCTGTCGAGAAGTCGCAGCGGCTTGGGAAACAAGCAGGAACTTTTCCATTCGCAGATGCGGCAATTCGGCTGCCGCGCATGTGCAGCCTTCAAGCACAATACAGTGCACAAAGCCTACATCTCAAATTTCGCCAAATTTCTCGTTTATTGGGAGTCATACGTCCAATTTCACTGAATTGTGTGCCAAAGTCATGCTTGGTAAGCGACTGGGCCCCGTACAACTTAGCGATCGTATCTCAGCAATGGCTTCATGACAGCCGGTGGTTAACCCTTGCGGGTGGCGGGCGGCCAAGGATATCGCCGAGGGCGGGACCAGCCACCTTGCGATTACTGTGACTGGACGCCCGTGGCTTTTCGTCTGGTGCTGCCGTCAGGTTTACGTCCAACCAAATAAAATGGAAACTGGTAGAATATGGTTATTGGTTGTGAGTTCACTCTATACCAAGTTTTTTAAGCTGTTTCTAGCACTCCGTAATGCAAGGAAGGTCTGGCCCAGTCAGGACGACCAGAACAGCACGGTTGTGCTCCGAGGCTCCTGTGAGCACAGCCGTTGAAGAACAGTTCTATTTGCCCAAGACCACCCTTACCTTTCGCAGAGCTGCAAGCTACTCATGAAACTTAGTTTAGGCTTCATTCATTTGTACCCTCATTTCACAGCTGTTGGGCTCTACGCAGGTGGCTGCTGAATATAATCAATCCCTTAAATGTACACTCAAGCTTTGACGTTTCCGCACAAAAACTTCCTGCTAGTCCTCAAATGGAGTCCCAGATGTGTGCACGTCTCAGCGTAAGCCTTCTTGCCGGCTTTGCGGGACAATAAAACTTTACGGTGTCACCGTGTACTCACCTTCCATCACATATTGTTTGAATAGAATCCACTAAACACCTTCTGGAGTAACCAGCCTGCCCCAACCTTGACGTTGCTATCTATACCAGTTTCTGTAATGCTGTTGTACTTTTCAAGAAATGGCGGAGACGCAGAGTCATACGGAGAAAATCCAGACTTCAAGCCAGCAAAGTACAAACTCTGCACACTTTTCGGAAGCGAAAATGCGAATGAGGTAGAAATTTGCCACATTTTTCAAGCTGAGATTGCATAGAAAGCCATGAACTCCACAAAAACACAGGCCACTTTCTTGCTAGTCTCTGGCCCACCTTATAGGGAAACATATTCATTAGCTAGAGGGTCTTGAGTTATGACTGTTTCGGATTAGATTTGGAGCTTTCCCCTTTATAAAGTGTGGGCCTTCGGAATTCGAGCATTAATCCTGAATAGGCTTTTTAACTCTATCCCGTATTTTTGCCTACAAAAGGTGATTGAAAATAAATAGACAACATATAGATTAGAAATGCGTTCAAAAGGCACTGGGCCTGCCAAAAAGCTCACCTGCAGAGCCCCTTTCGCAGTCGGTGGTGCAGCGCCCCCACAGAATCAATCAACCGGTGGCTACCTGCGCGAGCCGGACTATTATATCCCCTGAAACCCGTAAGAGTTCACCCATAAACAAGTTCTACCGCCTGGATAGTCAGACTCGCCCAAATATTCCACCCCACATATGCATCCTGCTTTTCACCAAAGCCGCCGGTCGGCTCTGGCCGAATATATCTGTGCCAAATAGAAGCAAGACTCGCGGTCAACTATGTAGACGCAACAGTTTCGGGCCAGGGTACACGGTGGCGGTTGTGATCTACCAAAAACTAGTTTCTGTCCTCATTATCTGCGAGGGTAATTTAGAAGCGCAGGTGACGTGACCAATGAATAGGTCTCAAGACATGCCACCTGCACCTACATAATCACGATTTCCATGATGGACAGAATGAGTTCGCCCCACGCCACCAGAATACTCCAAAATTGTGACCACCGACACATCGCAATGGCTCGTCCGGGAACCGGGACATCAAGGCGTGGATGGGAACGAGTGCGCCCATGGCGCTGCAGAGCTCTCCTCCCACGGATCTCGAGCCCTCCATTCCTACTTCACTTTATCCTGGCCCCATGGCGGCATGTGAGTAGAGGCTACGGCATTACAGACTCTCTCGTCGTAAATATCCGCTCCGGGGCAAAGGGCTCTTCAAAGCGGAGTAGGATAGAGGAAGACGTCTACGGACAGAAACTTACAAATAACTCGCCTATTTAAGCCTAATAATCCCCGGTTATTAAGATCCCAAATTCAATCTGTGAGAGGAGGAAGAAAGTCTGCCTCACATGATGAGTAACTTCACACGCGATCCCCTTGGAGACCTAAACACGGTGCGAGATATTAAGGGGTGGGAGGAATGTCTGCCCAGCTTTAGGCACGAGGCCCAAATGCCCTAGTACTATCAGCATGGAAATCAGCGGCAGCCGCTAGAGTGCTGGTGTATGAATCCCACTCACCCACACACCTCAATGCATAATCTCACAATAATTTTCTTAATTCCATTCATAAACAATTCTAAAATGACAAAAGAAGACTGCGCGCTTCTTTTTCTTCCTTTCGTCATGTCTAGAAGCAGACTGGAAACTTTTTCTTCAGAGAACATGGTGCTGATGAACTTCCTCAGCTTCTTCTTCTTTTTTTCTTCTTTTAATGCATGACATTAGCAATTCCATGGGCATAAAGGCAGAAACTTCCCGGCGTTGACGTCGTCGCCTGTATGCGTTCACCATCTGTAAACAGGAACAGATTGAAATAGAGGAAGATTCTCTAAACAACCGTAGAGCAGAGAAGGGACAGGCTAGAATGACTCAGCATAAATTATTTGCAGAAGCTATTACGAATACAAATAAGATAAGATCACGATCATAATACGAAGAGAATAACAACAGGAAGATCATAATTATAATGATATTGTAATTAGAGTGGATTGCTGAATAAAAGACAATGGATTCAAGATTGGAATAAGACTAACTACTGAAGAAAAATGCGCTGCTGCATTTCTTCCGCGTCAATCTGTTTGATCGCCGCTGATTTTTATTTTTCTGACCTTTGACCACTGTTTCGTCTTCCATTTTCTGACGGCTCATTTTCAGCATCCCGGACTACTTTGCGCGATCAGTGGTATCAGACGCGCACGTCCGAAGAGGAGAAAGCAATGCGCAGCTCGCGGCTCTGACCTCTCGCGCAAAGCTCGCGGCGTACCTCGGGTCGGGCAGCAGCAGCGGTGGCGGTCGGCGGCCTGCAGCCAGCGTAAATTCACTTCCAGCCTCCCTCAAAGCAGTGGCCGCGGCGTCCGCGGCATCCAGGCGATCCACCATGGCGCAGGAGCTGCAGGACGAGCTGGGCCGGCTGCTGCGGGAGCGCGGCCCCATTCGCGACGCCATGGAAAAATTCGAGCGCCTCACGAACGTGAAGCGCGAGCACCTGGTCTACGGGCTGGCCGGCCTTGTGACCTGCATGATCTTCATGAACATGATGAGCGCCTTCCTGTGCCAGCTCATCAGCACCTGCTGGGGCGTGCTGGGCAGCATGCGCGCCCTGGAACACGACGACCCGGCGGCCATGCAGAAGTGGACCTCCTACTGGCTCATCTACGTCATCCTGAACGTCTACTGCGGCTGGATCGTCCGCTTCATGGCAGGCTACACTGCCAAGGTCTACGTTGTCAAAGCAAGTCTCTTCTCTTATACTTAGGCGCGTGCCGCTGGCTCCTCTAGTACGCATAGGCTCGTTAAAGCCACGTTTCTTAATTGCTATGCCATGTGTATGGCTTGCACTGATCTGGCAGCACGTACTGTCATACTGGTCGGCCGCAGTGTAGGTTACTTCGCTTAACTCGTTTACAACTATACTTGCTCTGATCTGTACTGTGGAAGCTATGCATAGTTCCAAATACGGCGCCGGTGGTGTTACCTTCAAGCGCTCTTATGCAATGCATCACCTGCAGCTGGAGGTTTTGAGAGTTGCACGGCTTCGAGTAAATGGAGAAGAATGAAATTATATTGATGGCGCTGATGTTCGGCAAACGAGAAAAAGTTATGTCCTTTCTAGTTAACATTTAAATCAATGCAGATGTACCGGAAGATTAGACTGCAGTAGCGTGCAAGTCAAACGGAGGCTCGCTTGATGCTCTCTCCGAAGCGTTGGCTTTGTCGCAAATCTGTTTCCGCTACCTGAAAAGAACTCTTGCGCAAGGAATGTCTGAACATCCGTAGGCTGCAGCGCTCGTCTGCTGGTCGTTTAACCGATGCAGGTGCAGTCGTCAAAATAGGGCGAAAGGCTGCAGTTTAAAGCTCCTTTGCTAGGTTGCGCGCTGTCCTCAGGGCTTATGATCAAGAATAGAAATACCAGCAGTGGTTAAGACTCTCGACTGCTGTGCTCAAGGATGCGGGATCTAATTCCGGCCGGGAAGGCCGTTTTTTGATGAAGGCGATAAAATAGGTGCCAGTGTGCTGTGCGATGCCAGTGCACGTTAAAGATCCCCAGGTGGTTGAAATTTTCGGAGCCCTCCACTACGGCGTCTCTTATAGCCTGAGTCACTTTGGGGCATTAAACACCATAAACCAAACCAAACCAGTTTCGCAAAACTCGCACCGTTCGTAGCTTCTTGTTACCCAGAATTTCCTCACTAAAACATATTGAGGATATGAGGAAGCACAAAGAACCATCTTTGAGATTGATTGATTGATTGATTGATTGATTGATTGATTGATTGATTGATTGATTGATTGATTGATTGATTGATTGATTGATTGATTTGTTCATTCATTTATTCATTTCCATTTGCACTTGCATCATTCCCACGTATTATTAAATGCCAGCAAAACTTCGTTCCCAATCCTACAAATACTAAATCTTTTAAGGACAATAGAAGGCCTGTTTGTGTAGATTTCCGCTTTTTAGCAATCAGGACGCTACTTTGATTAAAAAATAAAAAACGGCTTTTAATTACCAGCTACAGAAAAGCCAAAAAAAAAAAAAGAAATGCAGAAGTCGTCATCACTTGCCGATCACGTAAGCAAACTGCGGTGTGTCGGCAGGTGAAGGGGCTAGGCTACGTAACCCATCGGCCCAACACCGGGAATGGTTGGCAGTCCATTGGTCTTATATAGTGCCGACCATTTCCGACCAACTCCCAGTACTGGGCCCATGGTTTGTTTTGCCTTAGAGACGGAGACTTTGGTCGCGAAGTTCGTGCCGCTGTCGGAGTCAACAGTTTGAACCGAATGCCGGGAAAACATTGAAATGCAGTTCTCTCCAATACATTGCCATTTTTCTGTCGAAAAAAAAAAGCGCCTGTCAGCATAATCAGAGGGGGGCGTAATATCGAAAACAGAAATTTCATGAATTGGTCCTTACTGTATCTTTAAAAATATGTTAAGCTCATAAAGGAAGCTAAAATATTATCACTGCCACTGTCGCAACTTTTCGAAGCTCATGTGAACGTGAACTCCACCAGCACCGCACACAATCGGTTGCGCTCGAAGTCACCTTTACCTAAGCGGTACAGCCAAGCCGAGCGGTCTCGTGTGCAGAAGAAATGAGCGGTAAATTTGATACCTAAGGATCCAGCGTAGCCCTGTAAGGTCTGGAATTGGTTAAAAATGTTGAGGATAAAATGCCGCCACTGTGTTAATCCTTCTATTCCCTATGTATGTACAGCAATCGAGCAATTAAGCTAGTACAGAACCGTCATGGTAAGTGAGCGCTTGTGCCAGTCGTCTGTATAAATATCCACATGAACAACACGCACGAACGCGAAATTAAGCGTATAGCGTCGACTTGAACTGTTCTTTGACAATTATTCTGAGTGTGAGTTTACTTATGCATGAGGTTACTTGCGCCATGCAAGCTTCCTAGTATTTATTTATTGGTTTACGGTAAAGGAACGGCGTAGTATCTGGGGTCCCTCAATAGGAACCTGGTACTCCCCTGATGGGGCTGGGACAGGTAGGTCATCGCCGCTTTTGGCGGGGGCTAGCCTGCCACAGAATTTTTATCTGTTGTAGGCCGTCATTGCACCCGCCACCGTTTCGGTGGTGGACGACGGCTGTTGTTGCGGCGCGCGTCTTCCTCTCCCTCTTCCTTTTCTCTCTTCTCTATTTTGTTGTGGCTGTAGGAAGAAGGAAAAGAAAATGCACGGGCCTGCTACTGGCTCTGTAGCTGAGCCACCTCCGCTGCCTCGTGCAGATAGAAGAGAATATAGAGAAGAAAGAAAAACAAGAGGGAAAGAAAGACGCGCGCCGCAACAACAGCCGTCGTCCACCACCAGCGGTGGCGTGTGCAATGACGGCCTACAACAGATAAAAATTCGGTGCCAGGCCAGCCCCCGCCGCAAGCAGCGGTGACCCACCTGCACCAGCGTCTGGCGAGGCACAGTCTCTTCTGTCTGCACGAGGCAGCGGAGGTGGCTCAGCTACAGAGCCAGTAGCAGGCCCGTGCATTTTCTTTTCCTTCTTCCTACAGCCACAACAACAACACACTTTTTTCATGGGCACCTGAAGCGCGCTGCATAGGCAAGGAGGAAGGTGTAATTGCGGAAAGGGAGAAAATGTGCCATAGTGGAGGGATCCGGGGTAATTTCGACCATCTCGGGATCTTTAACGTGCATAGCGCACCGCACGTTAAAGATCCCCAGATGATCGAGCTTACTCCGAAGCCCTCCAACGCATAGCGCGCGTTCACGTGGTCCCAGGTGGGCCTGTGCAAAAAGGGAATCATCGGGGAGTGCATGCAGCAGATGGCCTGCATGCTGGGGCGTGGTCTTGTTAGAGTGGGGGATGAGAGTGAAGGGATTCTCAATGTGTTTAAATGTGGTTAATTTATCCGCAGCCGTCCTCTACGGCGTCCCTCATAGCCTGAGTCGCTTTGGCTCATTAACTGCCGGGGTTTCCTAACCACCTGCAGCTACGCGAGCGGAAACTGGCCCAGACTAGTCGCTTCTGGAAGCAAAGCGAACGCTTTGCGCGTCATTTGTGTGTTTTCGCCTCAGGCTTCTCATGCGCGCCGCATACAAAGCAAAGACCCGGGAAGGCTCAGATCGCCCATGGGAGAACTTACGTAGCGGAACTTGCGAATAAGAGGAACGGGGGTAAGAATGATGGTTAGATGGAGGCGTTCGATCTTGCTCATCTCCCGTGGAAAAAAATGCTGGCTTAGTTACGAGGTCTCTTCCCATCGCAGTTCCTGCTGCTCGTATGGTGCGCGCTGCCTATTGAGTTCAACGGGGCGGACTACCTCTATGCTCAACTGCTGGCGCATCGTCTCTCCCGACCCATGGGACTGGCCGGGATGTCGGCCAAGAAATCAACGTCGCCGCCCATGCCGACGGCGGGAGACGAACGTCGCGAGAAGGCGATGCGCGGCAAGTAAGTCCATAAAATGAGCGCAGTTGTAAGAACCACAAGACCTAGTGCAGCCTTCCTCTAGGCTCCTCGCGCGTCTTGACACCGCTCGCTCTTCTCCGCCGCAGTGCGTCTCCGGAGCGCCGATCCGCCATGGTGTGAAGTCGGATTCCCGGGAGAACGCGGCGACGACGACTACGATGTTGTGTGTCGGCCCGATCGGGCAATAAAATTCCTCCTTTTGGGGAATCCCCCCGTGAGTGGTGCAGTCGCTGTTGGCTGGCTGGCGCAGCGGCGGCCGCAGGGCGGTGGTTGGCCTTGAGCGCAGCGCCGCCGCCGCCGCAGCCGGAGGCTGATTTCCCCGGTGGGGCGCCATTCTGCGACCAGCCCCCACCGGGTGAGTGGACTGCGAGCGCAGGCAGCCGCCTCCGGCTCGCTCGCCCCCCTTACCTCTGCTTCTAGCTCTCTGCGCGCACCCTGACACCCTCCCCCACGGCCAGTGGTCACCTGGTTGACCTGCCTGCAGCCACCGGTCAAAACGCCCACGCATCACCAAGAGCACGCTTTCCTCGCGACGTCTCTCACCCCAGTGGAAAAGTCTTCGCGCGCGCGGCTCCGAGGGAAGCCCTCTCCTGCCTGGTTCACGTGGTTATATTGCCCCGAAGAGTGCGACCCTTTGAGAGTGTGCTCGAGACCTACGCAGTTTGCTCAGGTCGAAACGAGTCTGGTTTCGCTGGTGTTCTGTGCGCGCCGGCGTCCGGTTCGGTTGCGGGCGTCGAGTTGAAATTTCTAGATCCAAGGTGGTTGACCCTTCCTCGGCAACAAAAGGTAAAAATTATTTGACATTCGCAGGGGGGGAGCGCGCGGAATTCAAATTGGCGTTTGTTGTCGACGTCGTTCCCAAGCGAGAGGTCGATGCCTTTCTCCGATGCTCCTGCGTTCAATGCTAATGCAGAACAGGTACTTGTTACTAGCGCCCAAATTTCTTCGCCTTCCTCTAGCTACCTACATTGACAGACAGCCTCCAACGGAGAATGTGCGCACAGCAGACG
Organism: Amblyomma maculatum; assembly: GCF_055883805.1. Lineage (NCBI taxonomy): Eukaryota > Metazoa > Arthropoda > Arachnida > Ixodida > Ixodidae > Amblyomma > Amblyomma maculatum. The sequence goes on along the minus strand of NC_139349.1, from coordinate 29,095,276 downwards.
TGCTATCCGCCATAGCCAAGTATGTTCAGCTTGTACACGTATAATGCAATATGAATGTAGATTCAGCCAGGCCATATCATGGGCAGCTGCAGATTCGGGGCGAAATGTTTGCTGTGTGTAGTAGTACTTCATCTTTGCTTACATATCTTTGATGACGCTTAGAGGAGAGGGAGGGGGGAACTACGACTCTGCGTTCGTTGCCGGTGTCTTGCATGATAATGCCTTTTGGCCATGCGAACAAGGTTCAAATGTACTACGCTGAACTAGTTGCCGTAGCCTCGGCTACAAATCTACATACCACGTCGAGGACAGGCGCTTTCCTTTTGTGCGCCCTCGGTAACATAGTAAATGACAACGATAGGGTAGGCCGCAGTGATTAATTGAAATCTCGAGAAATTTTCTAGGCAAACAGTTCCCTGCCAGTTGTCTTCGTCACCTGTCCTTCGCGCACTCTTAAAGTAGCCGTTGAACCTGAATCCCAAACATCGTGTGGTGAGCCTCACTTGCGTCATTTAATGACGCCCAGGCTCATTTTCTTCCTCTCCGCACCTTCATGAGCTCGGTCTCATCAAGCCCATAAAGGAAATCACTATCAACGGTTACACAAGCGTGCTCTGCCTTTCGGTTAAGCAACGACTCCTGTTTCGCTATTGCGCTGCTTGGCGAACGCAAGCTATTGCGATGCTTCCTGGTAACAACCAGAAAACTATACGCTGGTAGCTTCGCCGCACCACCTTTGCGCCTCCTTGGCGAAAGCCGTAATGCTCCTGGAGAAGAAAGAAGTAAGCTGTTGCGAAATGTCGACTTGACCTCCTGGTTTGCCTCGAGTCAAGGACGCCATATCGCTCTGCGGAAGCCATAGTTGGCGCAGCTAGCTGTCGCTCATAATGTTTCCCGGAACAATAAACCAACAAGTAGGAGAAGGGCGCAGAAGCGTAAACGGAAAGTGGTCTTCGCCATTGTTCTCCGATGACGCGTTGCGTGGGGCTCAAATAAGACAGGGACAATTACATACGAGACAAACATGGTGATTCACGCACTATCAGCTACTACTTGGGAACAAACGAAATGTGTTCGAAATAAAAGATGGCAGAGGGAGAAAAGCGGAGCCGTCATCTGCTTTGCAACCGCTACGCGGACTCCGTTGTTTGACAGTGACACTCCAGTTGCCACTTGATGCAGTTGAAGCCGCGTCAAGTTCATTAGTCATTTATGGCTCAGAAGTTAAGATTGCTGTTTTATCATCGAGACAATGCGTCAACATGCATTTGACCTTCTTTTCTGACAGCATCGAAAATATCTACATGTGTATGCTTTGGCTTGGAGATTATTTCCCGTCGCATCTATTATCAAGGAAGCGGTTTTGTTACTTGAAGCTATCCCCTTAGCAGATGATTTGATGCAGATATTTTTGAATCGGATGACCTATTCCTGAACCTTCAACGATGTTTACATTTGAGTACGTTACAATTATATAGTGCTCTCTCTCTCTCTCTCTCTCTCTCTCTCTCTCTCTCTCTCTCTCTCTCTCTCTCTCTCTCTCTCTCTCTCTCTCTCTCTCTCTCTTCTCTCTCTCTCTCTCTCTCTCTCTATGTGTGTGTGTGTCCGTGCGTGTGTGCGTGCGTGCGTGTGCGCAACCTTTTGGCGCTGGCTTATCGAACACACACAGATGCTAAGCGGAACTATTCTGTCATTAACGTACAAATCGAAAAAAAAGGAGGCATTTTCCCCTGTAGCGTTTTAGAAATCTTAAGATAAATTTAATCAATGTGCTAAAAATCGACAAGTATCCTTGGCTGTAGCCCCTTCGGGTATTAAGATGCATTCGGAGGACTCTTTAGCGTGGCCTGCTTAGCTTAAATGTTGACGAAGGTTTTTCTTTGTTTTGTTTTTTGTGTTTTTTCTCAACCGTAAACAGTGATTTCTGTACAGAAAGGAAAGCCTGTGATTAAATGCCGAACGTTTCCAATATCCGTTTGGCCATTACTTGCGACAAGTTATCTCCGCATTTTTTTCGTGCCATTAAGTGCCCAACAAAATTGTAGTATATTATGGTGTATAAACTGCACTAGTTCCAAATTCCTTCCTTTAGCGGCTTTTATAAAACTGCTTTCATGACTTCCAAAGGCTTCAATCACGAGTACTGCTCACTATAGCGAAGAATGAAACGACTTCTTAAACCGAACAAAGTACGGGGGAATAATCAGTATCAAATTATGCTCCCTGTTAAGTAGCAGAACGTATGAGATACGCCGTCCACTTTTTGTATAAGCATATCAAGTACTTAGTGATTGTTTCCTTAGCTTATTTAGGAGCAGATCTCTACGTATTTCATTCAAGCCTATCCAAGCTTCGGTGTTCATAGAAAAAGTCCCAAGATCCAAAATAATGTCGTCGGGTCTGAGGCCGGATCGAACGCAGCATTGCTCGGCTCAGTGTCGAAAGCGTGTGAGTACTTGCACACCTCCACCAGGTTCGTCGAAAAGTGCAGTCGGCGAAGCCGCATTGCTTCACTCAAGCACAGACTCAAAGCATGAGCGTCATGGAGCACGACCCCTGCGTTCTTGGGGGCAGTCCCAGTGGGACGCGGCCGGCCCTGAATGCTTCACTGGAACGAGGGCAGCGAGGGAAAGACGTTGTTGACGTCGGTATCGCGTAGCCTGAACCGCTTTGCTTCCGAGACCGCGGAGCAAGCTTTGTCTCCGAAATCTATTTTCGTGCCGCGTCTGGCGACCTCACGTTTTCAGCACTAACTCCTGGGAAGCATTGAAGGCTGCACGATGAGCCGGATGTAAGTGCGTTGTTGCTTTCCTAATTCGCACGTCGTTTTGTCAGTTTATTTTTTTTTTTATGTATGAGAGCTAGAGCATCAAGCTAAGCAGTTACCTTACAAAATTTGGTTTTCAGTTACGATGTGTATACAAATACCAATTCGAAAGGTACGATTATCTACTTGAAGTGCTATGTTGATATAGCAACGTGTCTCTCCTGTGTATCAGTGCTACAGGTGATGTCATTATTAATTGATAGCTCATACAGCTCGTGCGGTCGAAAAGCCGTCGGCGTAGTAGTAATAGCCGTGCATTGATTTGCTGTCTTGCTTGTACTCGTGTATATACACATTTTATGTTTTTGCACTTTATGCTTTTCTGTTTTCTTTTAAATTAGTGCCCCTCCTGCCAGGACCCTTCACTGGGTCTGCAGTATGAATAAATAAATAATAAATAAATAGTCGGCACCGCGTGTCGAAAAGAATCGGGGGCTGCGTAAAAAAAAAATATCTCGGTAAATTGGGCTTCTAGTAAGTTATGACCGATTGGTGCGTGATAGGCGATGACTAGATAATGTAACCATTGTGAAAAATTGATGAATTATAGAAAGACAATTGGGAAAGGGAGGATTCAAATGTGTCCAAATGCTCAAAATAAAAAGTCAATGCTTGATGATGATGTTAAAATTTAGAGTTGGTTGGTTGGTTTGTGGGGTTAGCGTCCCAAAGCAATTCAGGCTGAGAGACGCCGTAGTGGAGGACTCCGGAAATTTAGACCACCTGGGGTTCTTTAACGTGCACTGACATGGCACAGCACACGGGCGCCTTGCTTTTCTCCTGCATCGAAAAGCTGCCGCCGAGGCCGGAATTCGATCCCGCGTCCTTGGGAACAGTAGTCGAGCGCCGTAACCAATGCGCTCAGCAGTTAATTTATATAATCGAAAAAAATAAAACATCAAAAAAAGGGGATTCAAGGGTATCAGAATGTTCAGAATGAAAAGCTAGTGCTTGGTGATGCCAATTAAGAAACTTTCGAGTGCACAATTAATTGAAATAATTTGAGAGAGAGACAAACATTTATTATAAGCAGGCGTTAAATATTCAGCCCTAGGTGGGTAGCCTCCTCAGTCCAGGAAGCCGGGGACCCGAGCCATCTCCCGAGTCCGGTTGACCAGACTACGCTGATCATCCAGGCTGGGGCTTGACAGCTGAGTCTCCCACTGCTCTTCGGTGATGGTCATGGTAGAAATAATCCAAAAATGAAAAATTTAACAAAGGGGGTTCAAAGGTGTCAAAACAATCAGAGTGAAAAGGAAATGTTTGATGATGCAAATTAAGGAAATTTGGAGTGTTAAAACCTAATCAATTAACGACAAAAAAAAAATGAAAATTGAAAAAGTCGGGCTCAAGAGGGTTTCAATATGTTCAGAATTAAAATCCAAATTTTTATGATGCCAATTTAATAACGTAGAATGTAATTCATCAATTAATTGAGGTAACTGAAAAATGGAACATTGGAAAAAGGGGGGCTCAGAGATGTGAAATGTTCAGAATGAAAAATCAATGCTTGATGATGCTACATAAGGAAATTTAGAGTGTGTAGTTGTTAAACAGGTAAATGAACTAATGACCAAATATGAAAAGGGGGTTTAAATTTGTCAAAACGCTCAGAATAAAAAGCCAATGCTTGACAATGCTAATTAAGAAATGTTATCGTGTGTAGTTGATTAGGTAATTAATTGAAATAAAGAAAAATGGGTTCAAATGTGTCAAACTGCCCAGAATAGGAAGGCAGCGTTTAGCGATTCTAAATACTGCTGTATAATAACGGAAAAAAAAACGTAAAAAGGTAGGATTTTTAAAATGTGAAATAAACATCGTTCACGCGTGTGAAACGCTATCGCGTTACGCCGTTAACGGCGGAGCCCAAGTGTTCCCCTAACCTTTGTCCTACATTGCGATCATGAGCCATAGCGCTTTTGCTTCATCGGCTATATGGGCGTATTGCTTGTCTAAAAATCCCAGTGTCGATCTCCCATGTGCGTCATAATTTTTCCTTTTTTTTTTTTCGTTCACTTTCTCTCTTTCTTGGTTTATTTCTTTCTTTCCCTGCAATCGTTTTCCTTTTGGACACGTAAATATAGATCTATATAACTCTCTTTTTCCGAAGTCTTGGTCCAGCCACCTGTGTTGGTATGTGCCATCTGATATTTAGTTAACAACCACCACCTTTGGCGAAAAGTTCAATCGAGGCATGATCCTGTGTAGGTGTATTTGTCCTGGCACTAATGGCTTCTCTGATACATGGCGATTATTTCTCCATGATGAGAAAAACGTTTACTTCTCGAACCTGAGCGTTGCTGCTAGTGTCACGATGCAAGGCTCAGTGGGAAATATGTTCGCCCCGCGATTTTTAACCAAGTCTACAACGGTCGGCGCGGTTCGTGTTCACATCTCATCGTAACATTAACAAAATTTGGTCATGAAAAGCGCTGCGCAATATTAGGCGAAGCGTAGGTTTGGCCGCTTGCAAGGAAGCCATGTGAAGAGATGCCGAAAACTTCCAATGTCGATTACACATGGATTGAGTTGTTGCCACATTTTTCTTCATGCAAGGGCTCAAACAAAATGTCAGTATATTCTGGTGTCAAAATTTTGATTACTTCTGAATTTCAAAGGCAGATTTTGCTCTAAGTGTTAAGCGCATTTCTGCATCACTTTGTTTTGCGACACGACCTTTATCAACACACAAACTTCAGAGGGAACTTGCGGAACTATAGTGACGTTAGTGAAAGCGAGTGCGTGTCATGCTCAGCGCATTTTCCTCTCAGTGCTGTTCATTTCCAAACAAAAGGAAACCAAAACATTGCTCTAAATGAATTATGAACCAAGAAAGGAACAAAGAGTATCCCAACTATTTCACATAGTCCAGCTTTTCTAACCAACGGTCATTCCAGCGTACTGGTGATGTTTGTTTGTTTGTTTGTTTGTTTGTTTGTTTGTTTGTTTGTTTGTTTGTTTGTTTGTTTGTTTGTTTGTTTGTTTGTTTGTTTGTTTGTTTGTTTGTTTGTTTGTTTGTTTGTTTGTTTGTTTGTTTGTTTGTTTGTTTGTTTGTTTGTTTGTTTGTTTGTTTGTTTGTTTTCCCGGCGTCAGCGCTAGCTGAACCCGTTATTGTTGGTGATTTCCATTCTGAGAGATTTCCTGTTTCCTGTTTTGGTTGATCGCCCACAGTAACGTTGGCGTTGCTGCTTTCCTCTGAGAGCCAAATGTTGCTGCGTTCCTCTAAGAGTGAAGCGCAACCGACGGCTTATATTAAACGTTCTGCTCTTCCTCTTAACCCGCACCACCGGTTGTTACACGTTGTTTCAACCGTGGAGACAGTTCCCTTGGAAGAAACCCAGATTCTCACAGGCCTGGCTGATTTCCTCTCTTTTCCCGCCACGTTCAGCGGCATTATCTCGCTGCCTACGTGCTTATAGTTCACTCGGGAGGAGCGTCAGAGCACGTGCGTACACCGGTAGCCGAGATAACAAGGAGCGTCCTCTTCTCTTGTCGTGCAGCAGCGGCGGCATGATGCGGTTCAGCGTGCTCCTGGCGCTATGCCTGCTAGCCCCAGCGCTGGCCGCCAACGACGAGGAGGCCACAGAGACACCTGAGAAGAGGCTACGTACGTATTCTGCCAATCTCTCTGCCGTCAGTAGGCCTCTGTTGGCGTCTCATTAAGTGCCAAATTAATATTAGCGCCACCGGCTAGGTTTCTGCCGAACACTTGCGGAGCCTCGCCTGAAAATGAGTATTCACAGGCCGTTAGCGCATAAAGCAAATAATCTCGTTCACCACTGCCGGGGCCGAAAATTCAGTCCTCAAACTTTAGTTTTCATGATCCTAGCGCTAGCGATCGAACCGCGATCTTGAGGGCGCCTCATCTTTCTTCCCAAGAAGGGTGGCAAGGGCGGCATGTATAAGCAGCATGTCGTCCCATGATGACACTGTTATTGCACTCAGAATGTCTGCATGTTTACTTCTTTTTCCAGCTAGTGCAATGTTGCCAAAAAGTCTTATGGATATGCACCATTTAGCAGGGCTTTTATCAGTCGTCACTGGTAGGATCCTGAAGTGCGCCATGTTGCTCCAGGCTGCAAGCGTACGTTGCCGTGGCTCGCTACGAACACTGCTTAGAACACACCACACTGCGTGAACATGTCGGTTGCATACATACCTGCACCACTCCGGGCGCATGAATTTAATTTAAATTGTTTTATGGTCCCTCCTGATTGGGCAAATTGAAAGAAGGCTCTTCAGTCGGGGCAAATGTCAAGAGGGGAATTTTCTGCTCCCCTATCTGTGATGGCTCCTCTCGTAGTGGCAGACTTTTCTTAACTTCGAGGAATGTTTGGTCATAATAGAAGCCATCAACAAACCCTGCTTTTAGTGAATCGGTGAGTTTATGCACGGGGTCTGCCTGTGTGCATACTGATGACCGTATCTCGCCGTACGCAGTGGTGTTCCCACAGAACGAGCTGCCATCTCCCGGCGGTTACTGTCAGTCACCCCTGGGTGTGGCCGGCCGTTGCGTGCCCTACCAGGAGTGCCGCTTCCTGTTCGACGACGAGTTCCTGGCGCGGCGATCACTGTGCGGCTTCGTCCGGCGCCAGTCACTCGTGTGTTGCCCGCAGGGCGGCGGCGGCGGAGGCGGCGGTGGAGGAGGAGGCTTCGGCGGCGGCGGAGGTGGATTCGGCGGAGGTGGATTCGGGGGCGGCTTCGGCGGAAACGGATTCGGAAACGGCTTCGGCAACTTCTTTCCGCAGCAGGTACGCGCACTGCAAAGTGGCGAGCACCGGATGGCCGCCACGTGCTCAGCGTTTCATTCACTCCGTCTAAACCGTCACAAGTTATACTACGAAAAGCACGTGCGCGATTCTGACGTGGAGTGTGCTAACGCGTAACTCGCTGTCTCTTTAAACCTAATTTGACATCAAAGCATAGCGCATATTCTCACCACACATTCGGATTGCAGTCTAAAGCATCTATCACAATTATACCTTGCAGGTCACCGCTTCGGCAGTAATTACGGAATAATATAACGGTCCACTGCTGATGACATGACATGCAAAGAAAGTAAAATCCATAAACTATGAACAAAGCCTGCTGAAACGTTTGAGCAAAGTTAAATACAAGAAGCAGTAGCTTTATAAAGGACGAATTTTAGTCGCAAGCCTAGTCTAGTGTACGCCATATAAAGCTTCTAGATACCGCTGGCGCTGCTAAAGTAGAAACGTCACCTAGTAAATAGCAGATCTGTGCAATCATCAAGATGAGTCGCGAATTCGCTCTAAATGGGCGTGCCACGAGAACCGTAATGACGAAAAATGGTGCTACGGTGCCGTGTGTTCAGGCGCATGATGCTTACTGCAAATGCACGCCGACACAGATTCCACAGCAGCCCTTCCCGGGCCTGGTCCGCCCATTACAGCCGAGTCGGCCGCCCTTCTTCCCTGGAGGCGGCGGAGGAAGGCCGCAGAGGCCTCCGAACTTCGGTGGACCACGGCAACCGCCGATCGAGCAGCCGCGGCCACGGCCGCAGAAGATATGGGGTACCGAAGGTAAGCTTGCAGCTGTGTGGTCGACTTGGTGGTCTGCACCATTTGTCGCATAATAAGGATGCCACTTGCAGCAGGGTACATATCTCGTCCTGTGTCCTCTCTCACACTGTCTCCACTTTAGTGATCTGGGAATTCACGAAAATTTGTCCGTTATAGTGCCAGCTATAATTACGCATTCCTTCGCACTCGTCATACTTTTTTTGTTAGTAGTTATTTCTCATTCGCGCCGCCCGGATAATCCGGAGGCAGGGGAGCGGGGTAAAGATGGTGGTTGAAGATGCAGAGCAGCGTGCTTAAAAAGGCCAAGAAGTTCTAGGTGGCACTGGGCAGAGCCCCCGCATGAGCAGTATCTTGCCCTTCGTATGCAGCGCTGGGACCCTGCTCGCTCACAGAAAAACCGCTTACTGCTCTCGTTTAGGGTTGAGGAGCTAAATTGCGTACTTACAACGAAGTCTCTAGCAGCATTATACATTGCACTAGCTATAGCCTAGTGGAAAGAAGTTATGGGTCCACAATAACCTCATACAAATTTTCTCATATCAAATTCTTACAGATGTCATATAGCCTCATATATTTCTCATGCGATGAATGATATTTGTATGAGAATATATGAGGTTTGCCTGAGCTAGTTATGAGAAACCAAGTATGAGTTTATTGACATCTCATAGCTTTCCCATAGCTTTTTCATTCCAATGTTCTGGTAGTGGTACAACGTTCCAAAGTCGCGCGAGCACTGTGATGGACGCCATAGCGAGGATTCTGGATTAATTTATAGCCCTCAGAGTTCTTTGGTGCGCGCTGACACGAGCACAGTGGGGGTTTATGCATTTCACTTCCATCAAAATGCTGCTAACAGGTTTCAATCCTGCGACATTGGGATGAGCAGCCAAATGCCAATCGCACTGGGCCGTCACTGTGGGCCTAAAGCTCCTCTGTTATTGTGTTGCGATAAGTTGTATAACCACGCTCAGAAGTTCCCAGGAAATTATGTAGCAGAGAACAGGACTGTGCCGTCAATGTATAACTCTGATGGTCCGCGAGGTCTTTTCCGCTATTGTAACAGAAAGACAAAGGCGTGAACTAGTTTCGCTTTTTGAACTAACCACTTATTTAGCCAGAACTGGTGGTTTGTTTAAACGTTACTGCCCCGACCACTGTACAAAAACAAAAATTAATTGTGCAAAATAATAGTATTATAATAATTTAATAATTTCGTAACATTGTACAAAAATAAAATTAGGTAAAATTTTATTTTATTTATATTGAGATACTGTCAATCTCAATCAGAGATTTTTACAGGATTGGGTTACAAGGGCCCGTAGACATTTGCTCATACAGGCATTCAAACATATATGTACAGAAGGGCATAATCGCAAACTCTTACAATAAAATAAAAATAAAAAGGCGCAAGCATATGAAATATTAAGGTTAAAGATACAGTCATTCAGTGGTTGACGTCATCTTTGATTCGCATTATACATAGAAAGTAAAACAAACACATTCATGATGGCATCACTTCCTAGTGGTTAACAATACAGATTTTCCGGCAAGTTCCACAAATTTGTCAATAGTGGACTGAGAGACAGCTACCTGATCTAAAGAGTTCCAGTCCCGCACAGCTCGCGGGAAATGGGAGAAACTGTATGTGTTATTAGAGCAAAAATATTCATGGAGTGTGAGTTGATGCTTATGACGGGTTTCTCTGCAAGTATTAATAAATAAATAACAGAAGCACCAAATATTTCTTTTTTGTTGTTGATGATAGTTCCGGCAACTTTCTACCTCCTTTCGACCGCTTCATACCTTCCCTCACAGTGGGGCTAGAGTGTTCATGGCGACTGAAACATGCGCGGCGTTTTCCTTTTCCTCATAACGGTTGTTACAATATCATGTAGCTTCCACAATTAGTGCCCCAACTGGTTTAATAGAGGAGTGCAGTATACCAGCTGTCCCCGCGACAGCAGCTGCTTCATCCGCGTTTTATGTCGACGCGTCATTCATGACTGTGAGGCATCCTCTTATAGCGCAGAGAGCGCTCATCTGACACATGCAAACCGCCGCAAATACGCAGCGAAGCATTGCTCCATTGGCAGAGCGGGCACACTTCGCGTACGCTGCGTGCAAAATTGTCAGGCACGCCATCGTGCTGGCGTCAGATGGACGTACGCCGTATTTTTCCCTACAAATTACCTCCGCCGCGTTTAAATGATGAGCCTCCGTCTGAAGAGGATGGCGCGCTTTGTTTTCACATACTGCGCCGGCTACTTCCTCGTGCGAGACGCGACGAGTACATGCGCGAACGCTGGCGATTATCTCACTCTCACTCGGGCCGCGCCGGCCAGTCCTCGACCTTGGATTCGTGGCAGACACATTGGTGCGTAAGGCCCCTCAGTCGGGACAGAGGTCTAGCTCAGAGGTTTATTAAATAGTGGGACAGCTGCGAGCTGCTGCACGTACAACAAACGCCGGCGGTCGACTGCAGTAGCTGCGCAAGGCAGCGCGAGAGACAATTATTGCAGAGCGCAGTCTAAAGGGTGTATTAGACACGCCGACGAGGCTGCACTGAAATAAGACGCCCGTGCTCGCTTCAGGACATGAACTACTGCTACAGAACTTTCACAACCCCGCCCCCTTTCCCTGTAGTTCTTGAGCATAACGCGAGAAGAAGAAAAATCGTTTCGTCGCGTTCATTTTAACCAATAATTATTTCTCTTCAATTACGAGTTCACAACAGTGGCGCACCTAAATGATTTGCCTAAATGCGACAAACGGTGTGTACAATCATTTTACCTTATAAGGGTTACATGGCACAAAATTGACAGTTAATACCAAAACATTGCCCGCCAGCATTTTGAATACTATCTGGCAAGCCCCTTGCAAGTTGCTCTGACCTGGCCTCTCTTTAGCGTTTGTTTTCAACTTTGTTCTAGAACTGCGACCTTCAGGGTATTTAGAGCAGCCTCATAATCTTTACAATATATTGAAGTTTTCAGAACGTTCCGAGAGGCCTGAAAGGAGCTTATTTGTCGAATGAATGGCACAGCCCTATATTTAATGACATTATATGTCACTTCCAGCCATGTTGTTACCACCTGATGAGGCCCTATCGTACTGATTTTACGTTCATTTATCGAGCCGCGTCCATTATTTGCAATGGCCACAGCATTCGCATGTGTTTTAGGCACTATTATTTCCAATATATTTCGCAAAATGGCTGGTTTCTCTGTGCATTTTCTGACGGCTCTTTCTGCGACGATCGGCTTACCTCACATTGCTGTCAATTCGTTTTCCTGCACCCACTAAACCATTACGCACCGTCCTTAAGGCATACAAATAGTTTGTGCCATTGAATTTCCCTTCAGCATACAGCCAACAGTCGCTCGAAACTCACGTGGACCGTCTCTTCTAACTGGAAGTTTTTAGGGGTCATGCAGGAACCATCGCAAGTGAAGGTAGGGTTGTCATTGCGCATAGTTTTGAGGGGTCATGAACCGTCGCAAATGAAGGTAGGGTTTTCATTGCGCATATCGAAAAAAGATAGCCCAAAATCAAGTTAAATGTAGGCATAAAATCCACGCCATTCGATTTTAGCATCAGTTTTGTAGTCAAACAGGGGAGAAGCAGTATTGTAAATACAGTTTTTATTCTTGAAGAATAAATAATAGTGGTTTGAATCAACGCAAGAAATCGCTTAAGTGGCACCAATATTTTGCCGTTTCGCTTCATATTTCGCTAGGTGCTCGAGCCCCAACCGCGTTGCGAATAAGCAAGTAAGTGATTAAATGCTCAATATACGTGCACATAACTTGTATAAAATAGACACTGTTCCTGCTAGGGTAACCAGGGTAAGCCAGCAACCCAACTGGCAAGTTAAACATGAAAGCTGCGTTTTCTTGTGCCCTTACATGAAATTTGAGCGACAGAATTGACATCAGAAAGCCCAGTGCCGTTTTGTCGTCCATTTTTTATTTTTGTAAAGTTCGCGCGAAAGAGGCTCATGGGAAAAACTGAAAGTGGCAATGACCAAATGTTCGGTGAGCGTTGCGCCAGGCGGTGTAAGTGGCGTTCCCCGCAAGTCCTCATACGATTCCGCTTCATGGCACAAACTCAAACGCACGTCCGATCTAGGGCACCACTGTGGGCAGTCATGTTCTTTTGCACGTAACGCTCTTCATAAACAGAAATGAATAAAAAGCAGTCGGGGGAGTTCTACATGACCGCGATGGATGGAGCAAATTACGGCTGCACCATGACATCATATTGCCTTGTGGCGCGGTAAAATTTTGGAGCGGCTACCGGCACCCTTCGCAACCGGTTCGCACCATCAATGGCCTTAGCAGCCTTATTCTCAGATATGCGATGTTTCCCGGATGATGTGACGAGTCAGCCTCGAGTATACGGAGCCAACTAGCGAGCCTTTAAATTGGCGTACGTAGGCTGCCTAGGCGAGCTCAAGATTTCCTCTATGCACGCCATCTCCGCTGGCGGGAACGCCAAAGGCACGCGCGAGAGCAAAGCTTGGAGATAATTGGCGTCTTTTTGTTTGTTTATTCTAACTGCAATGCCCGAAAGGGGACCATTAGATGTATCAAACGAAATGTTCAACTATAGCCAGAAAGTAGCCAGGGAGCCAAGCTGAAATGTTCATTGCCAAGTAGGATCGTAAATTATCCGATACGGCAACCCTTACCGAATGAAGGTGAATCTGTAAGAAACAAATTTAGAGCAGTTTCTTCCTATATTTCGCATTCAGCCCTCGTTTTTAAGTGCTTGTCCTCTTCTCGACTCTTCTTTAAAATTTCAAAGTACACAGTTCTCAACAAAAGTCCTGTAAAGTTTTTGACTAAACAAAGATATCTATATGTCCTTTGGCGCAGCATACACACTTCTAGCGAGTACCTATGCACGCTACTGTGTATCCGTGTCACCGTTGGAACCGTTTTAATAGTTTCTCGCTGTTGAGGTGCAAGTAGGGAAAAAAGAAAAAGAAGTATGCAAGAATAAACCAACATATGTAAATGGTCTCGAAAGAACGGTTGCAGAAAATAAAGAAACATCACATATAGCACAAATGCCCCAAAGGTACGTTTAAGGCCTTCGTGCTGTTTTGCATGTCAGATGAGCGTACCGTCAGGATATAAAACGAGCTAGTAAGTGAAACTGAAGACGCCTTGTTGAGGGTCGCTTCGGACAAGGCGGCGTGTTCCTTTATATCAAGATAATATATATACGTAATATTTTTCACCAAATGTTTTATCCATAGAGAACTGAACAAATGTCGAACACCAATATGAAGCCAACGTAATTTTCTTATTCCCGATTTTCTTACTCCGATTGGGCAACCTTACGATTCTGAGCTTTGTTATAAAGGTTTCAAACAAATTGGGACTGGGTGTGTACATTTTTGTTATTTGCTGCCCTTTCATATTCGGAATTTTGCTATTAATTCGTAGCAAGCCGTTTAAAACTGACAAATAAAATGACTGAATAACCAGAACGTTTACGCTACAAACCCAACTCGATACTGCCGCTCCGGCTAGTATTCTTGCGTCTATCATGCGACGTCATGCTTGCCTCCGGCCAAAAATATTCTTCCCGGTGACTGTAAGGCTTCGCCCTCGGAACGCAAGCATTTTTTTTTTTTTTAAGAGTAAGTATTTTTGCAGTTAAAGCCACCGCAAGCAACCGATTTTGTCGTGCCCCTTTCCAACCTTTCCCTCTCAGCGGTTCTTCACTCTCCAGCCTGACCGCCTACCTTCTGCAAGCCAAATTTTGTTCTTCATCCGCGTTTAGCGGGAGGCCTGGTGTCTGCATGAAGGCTGTAGGAACGCGCAGCACACAGAATGATCTCAGAGCAGGGCCCGCATTCCGAGTTTGCGTCGTTATCGAAATGTCGCTATCTCACGTGACCTCGAGTCATCTGATTGGTGGAAACGCCGGAACCGGGTGTTGCCACTGCGGAACAGGAAGAAGTGGCAACATCATGTTCCGGCGTTTCCACCAATCAGATGACTCGAGGTTGGGGAGATAGCGACACTTTCGATAACGACGCAAACTCGGAATACGGGCCCAGGGACTCCGCCATCGCGACAACGAAACGGGCGAGAGAGAAGCGCGCACCGAGCAGCTAACACACTTAGTGCTCTTCGCCCACCCTTCCCCCGACCGCCAGAGAGACAGACCAGTGGAAGCTGTCTTGGCTTTTTACGTCACTGTCGAGGATCGGAGGCCAGAGTAGAGAGCAAGGAACCTGGCTTTCAAATAGGGGGGCGTGAAAGAGCTTTGATTTGTATTTCTGCTGCTTTCCGGCGCGCGTATCGCTGTAGTATTTTGCACACTATATCCGATGCTTCACAGAAGCATTGAGCTTGTTTGTTTAAAATGCTATATTCTGAAACCTTGCTATTTAAGACTGCTCAAGCCACGCGGATGCTTTGCCGCCGCTTCGCTCTTTATACAGTGTGCACAAATATTGCTCTCTCTTTCTCTCTCTCTTCAGTGGTGATCGTAAACGTGCAATGTGATATCCTTTTCAGACTGCGGCGTGGCCAGCAGCGCCTTGGTCCGCATCGTGGGCGGCCGAGAGTCAAACTTGGGAGCATGGCCGTGGATTGTGAGTAGTTGCCGCAAACTTCCTTGCTAGTCTGTGTAACGTACGCATGACTGTATATAGCGCACAGTTACAAATGACAGAGCAGTAATGAGAGTACTTGTAGCGCCTAAAGTCGATGCACAAGCTCCGGCCAAAAGCACAACCGGCTCCGTCTCGACTCAACCAACGCCAAAGTGAAAACTTGCAATTCCATCCCTCGAAGCATGAAATGCAACTCCAACAAATCAAGGAGCAGTATACAACTAAAACAATCAATGTTTCGACACTCTGAAAAGGTGCCTATCAGAGACGACGGCAATTTTGAATTTAATATAAACCGCAGAAATTCACGTGGCTTGCTCTGGCAAGAGGCTGTAGACGCTAAGGGTCTGGCATCTATGTCACTTTTTCGTACTTGAGGAAACCGGTAGTTACGCTCGGAAGTCAGCCGGTATTCAGCCGACAAAAGCTTTGTACACCCGTGGACAAAAGTGGTATACTCCACGCGAACCGCAACAATTGCATTTTTTGTTTTTCAGCATAAAAAAATGTACCACACAAAATTGCTTGGACAAGATGGCAAGTATATTAAGGAGGGTACGTTATGCATATCTGAGAAATAACTGCTTCTCTGTCGGAAAAATCTGGTGGGCAGTTTCCTCGCAGCGCGTGGAGTATACCACTTCTGTCCACGTGTGTACATAGAGCTTTCGCACATGACATATCAAACAGTCTACTTATAATTTGACTGAGGTATTCTGTAGTTTCATTTAAACGGCATTTAAAGCGACCGCTATTTCCACTGGCATTAGGTGGTGCATCTGCTTGCAAGTATAGACTCCGTGTGCTGCATAAACGTAGTAATTTCGAAATACACAGACAAGTTATTAGGGCGAAAGCCTTTAATGGCTCATGCTGTCGTGGACAAAGTATGTCCCGCTTTTGCGGCGTTCTGATTGGCCGAGGCGGGATGCATCCCCGCCATCTGCAATGCCACAATTGAACGCGCGCCAAGGAACGCCACGCGGGAGGAGCGATGGTATACCGTCCAAACTCGCACTTGCCGGAGAAAGTGCAATGATACTGCGCCTTTCCTTTCCTGTAAACCAATTATAATTATATGTAGCACTGCAACGAATGCCGACAAGAGTAAGCTTTCGCCATTCTCCTCTTAAGAGGCATTTAAGAGACCCTCTAATTTTTCACTGTCTTATACTGACATTTTTGCTAATGGCGCCTCAAAGAGCGCTGACATCAAGAAGACTAACTCTTGTTGTTGTTTCATTTAAGTATTCTTCCGAACTTGCTTTATGCGAAGTTGCATTTGCTCTCATGACAGTGATAGTGATAGCAAGATGGGCAAGT
This sequence comes from Amblyomma maculatum, assembly GCF_055883805.1. Lineage (NCBI taxonomy): Eukaryota > Metazoa > Arthropoda > Arachnida > Ixodida > Ixodidae > Amblyomma > Amblyomma maculatum. The sequence continues at coordinate 29,078,946 of NC_139349.1, read as the reverse complement.
TGATAATCCATATAAGAAAACAGAACGGCGTAGACTGAATACCCGACAGTGCCTTCCTTATGGCCCTATAAAGTCTGTACGTCTTTTGTACGGTTGGATCAAACCTTCGGAGACTGCCTACAGCCTGTCTGCGTATTCCGCGCTGTTTTGTTATACTTCACGAGTGCTGCTTCTCAGTGGGCATCCTAAAACGTGTTTGCGGCGCTCACGCATGCAGGCTTTGCTGTTCATCGACGTGCACGGAAACGGCGTACGGTCCCCGCTGTGCGGCGGCGCACTGGTCACCCCGCGGCACGTGCTCACGGCGGCACACTGCACCTTCAGCGGCAACCGGTCGCTGACGCCCGACGCGTTCGTAGCGCGCCTCGGTGAGCACGACTATCTGAGCACCGACGACGGCGCCAACCCTGTGGACGAGCCCGTGGTACGCATCGAGCGGCACGCCCAGTTCAACCCGCGCACCTACCTCAATGACGTGGCCGTGCTCACGCTGCGGCGGCCCGTACCGCTGAGCAAGGACATCGCGCTCATCTGCCTGCCCTACGGCCAGCTGCGGACGGACGAGTACCAAAGCCGCATGGCCAACATCGCCGGCTGGGGTGAGCTGTACTACGGGGGCCCGTCGAGCGCTTCGCTGCAAGACACGCGCATCCCCATCCAGAGTCTGGACACATGCAAGGAGTCCTTCAAGCGCACCAGCATCACCTTCACCGACCACTACCTCTGCGCGGGCAGCCTTAAGGGAGACAAAGACGCCTGCAGGGTACGTGTGCTGCCGTAAGGCTAAAGTTGTGTAGCAGTAATTTCACCAAACGGTACAGCGCGCACGGTCTACAGAACAGATATCGTCTTTCTTAACAGGCTGGCCATGGAAGAACAGTGATGCTCCGTAAGCCTTCTAGCTGCCATACAGCTCGATCGTAATTCTGATACCAGTTATATTAAGCACGTCTGTCCTCGACCAGTCATATGTGGGTTGAGCAGTGTACATAAAAGCAGGCGATATATCTCTTGTCATGCCGAGTGTCTTTGCCTAAGAGAAGAGGGAAGATCATCGCTTGCACTGCTGCCCTGTTTCGGATTTCGGTAGAACCGGCAGGTAGATGTCGGAGCTTCTATTTTATAAATGTGTGGTGTTGTTCAATGTGAAATTAGTAGTGCAAATCGTTTACTGGCTGAAAGATCTTCATTAGAAGGTAAAGAAAAAAATAGCCACATGCCGCGAAATACGAAAGTCGTATAGATTCGGACCAAGTGGTGGGATGTTGTCTTTTCTTCTTCCGCCTAAGTGCGCAGTGGTTATTGCACTCGAGTGCTGGGCCCAAGGATTTGGGATCGAATTCCGGCCGCGGCGGCCGCTTTTCGATAGAGCCAAGAAGAGGCGCCCGTGTGGTGTGGTGCGATGTCAGTGGACGTTAAGGAGCCCCAGTTGGTCGAAATTTCCTTAGCCCTCTACTACGACATATCTGAGTCGCATTGGGATGTCAAACCCTATAAATTAACTTCTTCCTCTTCCCAATCTATCATCTCTAATCCACTAACCGATTATAACGGGAATTTTCCATAATCAACATCAGAAATATAAACAAAAATGAAGTATCCTTGTAAGTTTCTCTAGCTTCGTTAACCTCTGGGTTCGTTAATAAGTAATATATCGTGATCTTTTTCATTTTAGCGGAGTAAATAGAATGATGGCCATAAAATGAAGAGCCAGGGCTACAGTTAATCTGCATTGTTTTCTTCATCATTCCCACTCCCACATGCCCAAACAGAGCTTGAGTTTTTTCTCAGAGAGGGTACCAGGCTCATACAAGAGGTAAACGATGGCTCATTGCGAAGCCGATGCACGGTTGTACGAATTCACAAGGAAGAAAATTAGCGGTGACAGAGGAATGTGAACGCAGTTTTGCGGGATAACAGTTCCCTAAATATCTGCTTGAATGCAACTGCGCAGAGCCTTTAAAATAAAATCACACATGAAAGATTCTGTACCGGAAAACAACGCCGAATTCCTTTACGATAGAGGATAGTGCACTTATGTTGACAAGCGCCGGTTGTCTTCGTGCGCGTGTAAAGTGGCACACGAGAATTTGACATCATTCTTAAGTGGCTACAAAAAAGAAAAGCATACCAGGAGTTCGGGATGCCAGCTGCTGGCGCCTTCAGTGGCTGGGGCCGCTTGTGCTCGCGATACAACGAATAAACATCGCCGCCAGATATGTCAAAAGAATCTTTTAGAATGAAATTCTTCGCATATGTACCGGTTTAAACGATGATAAGCTAAGTTTCTTCAGAGAAGCAATTTATAACCGTTTTCATTAGCTGCGGAGATATTCTCTGCATAGATCCACGCCTCTTGTTGTTGGTGGTGGTGTTGTTCTACGGACAGACTAAGTTTTGATCGGGCTCGGTAAAAATCAAATGGCAGCTACTCACTTGTGCACAGTTTACTACGCAGATATAAAGGCTAAGTCCCCTTAACCTTGGTATTTGAACTCTCTGCGCAGGGCGACTCGGGTGGGCCGCTCATGCTGCTAGACGACCAACAGCGATTCACCATCATCGGCATCACGTCTTTCGGGCGGCGCTGCGCGGAGCCCGGCTATCCGGGCGTCTACACACGCGTCGCCAAGTACCTCGACTGGATTCAGCCAAGGCTCGTCTGATCGGTTCGCTGCCAGAGGCACCCCCTGTAAATAACCCCGCGGCGTCACCACTACCGTCCCGGCGCCGGTCTTGAGATCGCGGAAACGAGGCGAACATGGTTCGCTCTTTGGACAGTGTTGGCATATTGTAAATGCTCAGCAGAGGTTATGGGATGCTGTAACTGAAAGGAACTGTCTCTTCCGGAAGAATGAAGAAATGCAGAATGCCTGTCCCGTGTCAAGGTAATGGAAGCCGCGCATTACAGATCGAACATGTGCCAGAAGCTCATGGCAAACCACCGCATGTAAGGAGTATGTCGTCTATATTCATGTAGTTCTACCAGAGAAGAGGACCAAGCTCTCCCAAAGAAACAAGATGCCAAGAATTCCAACTTTTTTCATTAGTCCTGCTTTTTACGTGGTGATTTGGAGCGGAGGTGATAATATTCCCTCTTTTAAAGCTCAAGAGCAAATAAGGCCAAAGAGCACCAGCCACAATGTTAAATGATATACTCGTGCAACTGGCAATGCGTAGGCTGGCATTGTAGGTGGGCGAAAACAATACTCGCTTATTTAGAACTCATTATCGTGTTCGTCACCACGATAACAAGAAGAGTGCTCAGCGCTCAAATGATAGATGTCGGTAATGGAGTGGTCTCAGTTCCAGGACCAGAAGAAGTGCGCGGACTTCCAGTTTTGTAAGCGTGTCAAGCACTCCTGTGAAAAGGGACGATTTTCATCCTCGTTGCAGGTCGACATTGTGCAGCATCAAGAATGCATATGTAGTGAACATAAACACGCCACTTTTCACAGTTCAGGTATTAAGTGCTACACGGGGAAAATCGAAGGTTGGTAGCCCCGTTTTATATTTTTTTTTCGCTTAAGAACATTAAAAGAAGCTGCAACCACGACGCATTTAGTTTCAGAAGGGTGCCGCTTCGTTTTGCGTCGTCGTCAGAATCAATAAAACAGTATCTGTGATTTCAATTAAGCCTGCATGTTGCATTTCCATCTTTCATTCCCTGCGAAGGTGTTTGCCACCCAAGTAACCATCACTGTTACTTTGAGACTAAACGAGCATCAACTGCGAAATGGCAAACGAGGTATTAATTGCGAGATGAAGAGATAGAGACCATTTAATGAAAAACAGAGAATTTAGCCGGCGTTTAGATTTCGCTGGCATGCTACCCCGTGTAGGAAGGGGAATTGTGGAGGGAAAGATTGAAAAACAAAATGGTGAGGAGAATAAAAGAAATGAAGGGGGAGATAAAATTCCGCCATTAAATGCGTTGTAAGGTGCTTCGTGGATTAATGGTATAAATTGAAATGATGAAATGCATAATCCGACAAATGTGCTAATGGAGTTCACAGCTTGAAAAATGCCTGGGGGTAACAAGCAAGGTGAATTTAGAGTTTGTCAAAAAGTCAAATCTCTTTCAAATACGTAAATAAAAAGTTCATTGCGAGTCTCTGTTTCCTAGGGCAGGCTAAGGGACCTAAAACACTGTTCATTGTGAAAAGCACTGGGGAGAGCTTCTTCATTCTATGTTCATAGTACGCACGCTCGTCATCGTACGCAGAGCACTCAAGCAGGATATGTTTCACAGTTTCAATTGAGCCGCAATTGTCACAATTTGACCGAAACGGTATCTCAAGCCATTTGTATATGCACAGTTCAGGCAAAGTCGTTGGTAAAGAGTTTCTAGCTAGCGAAGAAATTTCGGAGGGCGTCTTGATCTAAGATGTGGGGCAATTGAACAAAGAAATTGATAGTGATTTGTCGGCAATCTCCAAAGCTGATACTTTGCTTCGAAAGCAAATGTTTTAGCCAGTTGGGATGCATCAAATTTTGTGCAAGAAGTACGAATTGATGTTGGTGACCTTTACAAGCCGCTTCATCTGCTTTTTCATTGACTTTAATGCCACAGTAGGCTGGTATATCCACTGAAATGTTATGCAGTGGCCTGCGGCAATAGCCAAATGATGTAGATACCCGATTTCAAATTAAACAGGCTAATGATTGGTTTTCTTCATCAGGTTACATTGGATTTGCAGAGATGCTCTGGAATCAGTGAAGATAACTCATCGACCGGGGGTTTGGCGCAGGATATAGGAAACAGCTTCTTTAATGTCATGAAGCTCAACTATCGTAGATGATGTCTTCCGCTGCAGCCGGTAAAACAGGACATGGTTTGTTGGGGGCACATAAAGGCCACAGAAGGAAGTGTCTTGAGTAGTTGAACCATCGGTAAATATGTGGGTGTACTGCGTGTATTCCTTGGCTAAGTAGGCAAGAACAGATTGCAGAAGTGCTGCCTGTGGCATGCGGCTCTTCGCATCCACGTCAGGAACAGACGTATTCACCTTTAGAGACGATAGCGTCCTTGGATGAAAGCTGAGAGGTAGTAGATTTCGTGGCTGAATAACAGTAGGGAGGGGCAGAAACTGTACAGCTTGACCAAAACCGGAGTTGGAATGAGTTAGATGGAGACGGTGCAAGAAGTGCTTTTTCCCTTGGAGGACATGTCGGAGATGGGTGCGCAGTTTCTTGGGTGGCAATCACATCCAGCGAGAGTCATCCTGCTTCTGCAACTGTTCCTGATGCAGAGAATCCCTTTGGGAGTCCAAGGCATATTCGCAAGCAGTTGTTCCGCGCGGCTTCAAGAATCTTCTTGCTTGTTGGAGATAATCTTTGAAGCACCGGAAAATAGGTAGCGTAACACTCCTTCAACGTAGGAGAACCATCGACCGGCAGTTGCTGCCCCATCGTGTTTCCGCCATGAATCTGAAAACCGCGAGTAATCCACTCGCGGAGTTTTTTAATCTCAGGTACCCAAGAGAGATTGAGAGATTCATTACGGAAGGCTGCATGAATGCTACAGCGCATTTGAATTTTACTTCATAAACGCGAAGATCGTTCTTTGGGAGTGCTTTAAGAAACTTTCTTGCGCTATGGCCGCGGTGATCAATTTCAGTGGTGTGCCTGTGGTACCCATGCTTCAAAGAAACAAAATCAATCTCAGAAAGAAATACTTCGTCTAAGCAGATTCGAACTCGGAATGTCTTATCGGAAGCTAGTAACGGAGCCTCATTGCCACGGCGGCGCCGTGTTATATGAAGGATGCCCCGGTGCCGAGTATGGCTTCACGATAATTCTTATCATTTATCACTATAATTTGCTACAGAGCGATGAGTGCGTCCTTGACAGCTATTGACAGGCCGTTTGACCTACTACGAAGTTTCACTGCAGTATACAGCCTTCATGTGCATTCTCGTGAGAATTGCAGTTTCTAAGATGCAAGGCTGTTGCGCACGACAGTGGGGCATAGTTTTGAAAACTGCTGGCGTGATATTCCTGATTTGTTGTTAGGGAGCGCATTCTTCCATTCCTTCCGTTCTTGTTTTTAGACAAAAAATTCTACATCACCTGCACATGAGCGATGCTGCTTGATAAAAGTGACTAAACGGTGGTTCCAATCGGGGAAAAAAAAACACAAATTAACAAACATTTGTGAAGACTTCCTTATCGCACTTGCGAGCAAACCGGCAGGTGAAGTGAAGTGCATTTCTGATGACTACGGCGCTATGAATTATGCAGACCCCTGTGGTCTTGTGCAGTTGCATTGCTGTTGAGTCTGACATCGTACAAAACATGCGAAGGTGGCTATCCTTTGTTCTTAATAGGCTTTGGCAGCTCCAGTTAGTACTTACAAGATTCAAGGAAACAAAATATTAACTTTTCTCGTTTAATATTACAACGATAGATACTAACGACGCATACCGCTGGACAAGCGACGCATTTCGCCTGTTCTTACGACGTCCAAATCGCTGGTCTATACATCAAGGCGCCTATCCCTTGCTGATCAGCGATTTAAATTTAAATTACCCAACGCTGGCTATGTAACACGAAAGTCCGTAGCTTATTCATACCGTACCGCAGCTTGATGGCTTTCGAGTCCAACATACTTTAATATAGCATGCACTAAACAATGCTTCAGTAAGGGTACTGGACCCATCGTCAATAATAAATAATGATGTCAGCGTACTGGGCCACCTCGATCATGATGTATTCATTCTTAACCCCTTTATTTTTTTTATTTTTTTTTTTCAGTGGAGACACTGAAATTGAGGATGAACGTAGAGAAACTAACGACCGGCTCTGCTGTTTCTTAAATTTTTGCCGAACAACGACGTCCGAGTCGAGTGGCATAGAAATGTACACAGAGGAGAAGAGTCGGGCCTCGTTACGCTGCAAAAAAATAATAAAAATAATAATAACAAAGACGCATGGTGTTTCACTTAAATCTTACGAAACTGGATTGCAGCCATCGCGACGCACCATCGAGAAAACAGGTGCCAGCCGTCGAGGCACCGTCGGTGTATAGGCTCTCATGACGACGCTCGCAGCAGCTGTGCACCGGACAGAGCAATCCATAACCCGAACAAACATTGCAGACGCTTCAGCAGGCAGGAAACGCCCTTCGAGGTCATTGAGCAAATTATTCTTCGAAACAGACGTGACTCATTGCCGCCCGAGACAGCGTGACACGAGCTCTGCGTCTTACCTGTAGGGCCCGGTAATACGCAGAGCTCGAATATATCAGTGCAAGGTGATAAAAGTGCAAGGTAAGAGCACGCATGCTTCTTGTGCCGCTGAAATTCGCTTCGTGAGCTGGGTACAGATGATTCGCGCTCAGTTCAAGGTCGACGCCAGAGCTGCTTGGGCCATTTGGAAGCAGGCCCGGATGTAACTGAAGCAGTAATATATTTCCTTTGTATTGCTATTTGCTATCCGCAGCTTACTTTCGTACGCACGGTTTCCATCAATCTGGCTCTATAGAATATTGATACAGCCTTTTAACTCTTGTATCCTCTCTGCATCCATCAAATATAAATGTTTTTGCTTAGCGTCCCACATGTTTTGCTTAGCCGATCGCCAGGGTCACAGGTGACTAAATTTCAGTTTCTGCGCATCAGGGGATTGAAGCAACGGTTTTGATTTTATATATAAGCGCAATCTGAGGGCTTCTTTCACACCTCACGTGCTTGAAGCTGCCAAACCTATAACAGCAATTTGCTAGTCCTACTAATCTACAGAAACGTGTACTCAAATGTCGGGTTGTGGGATATGTGCTTCGTGGATGGAGGTATCTGCGTGTTCAGTCCACGGTTTTGTGGCGAAGGAGACAAACAACAGCGTCATCTTCACAACATTTCTGCAGATGTTAGATTCTGAGAAAGCACGCATACCTCGGCATGAGTTCGCGAAGCAATGAACGTCGAAACGACCACCAATTGAGCGGTAAGCCTTGCGCGCGCCAGACCTCAGTAAGAACGCCTCGGCCTAATTCACAGTGCTCCACGAGAATATAAGAATTATTTCGCACGGTGCCTTCTAGTTGCGTTTTCGATATGTTCCAACCCGTGAACTTGCGTCAGCCAAGTTCAGCAACGAGGCATAAGCTCTTGACAACCACCCTCCCCTGCGAAGTCACGTCTCTGCGTGCCTATATTCATCGATCGTGATAAGAAGAACAAAACAAAGTCCCGTAGCCTAAATGGGTGGCGCACCACCTCACGGTTAGTGTCGATCGGCCATCTTCTCACGTATCCAACTCAGATAGGCGGCGACGCGCGTGTAGACTCCCGGGAAGTGTGCGTCTCCGCAACGCACGCCGAACGAGGTGATGCCGACCACCGAGAAGCGGCGCCGCGCAGGGTCGTCCACCACCAGCGGGCCACCGGAATCTCCCTGCGCGTAGAGCAGCATTCACGCTGAGGCCACTTAATTCCTGCTGGCTGTGACGAAGCAACTGTGAGCCTGTCAACGAATGAATGAATTCATTATAATCAATTATCATTCAAATAATTTATTAGTCAATCAATAAAAATTAGGCTTTAGTCTGCTTTCAACGGAGTAAAATTATTGTGATCTCATAGATCGAGGCAGCAAAATCAAACACAGCAACAGTCTTTCAATTTGGGACAGCGAAACTAATTTTTATAGGAAACTATCCAATTAAAAATTGTATGCATATGTATATAGAAATGCGCATATGAAAGAACTGGACAGACGTGAACAGGCTTGCCTAGAGATACTGCCGGCAGCGCAAAAAGGGGCGAAATGCTAATGCAAATAGCGATTTTCACAGACAATCATACACTGAGTTGCTGCCGCAAAGCAACACGCATGAAAAAAGCACGAGCGCAATGTCAACAGCAAAGACAGTACGTCTAGCCACAAACTGCTGTAGGGCTCTAAACAAGCGTGTCCATTTTCTGCACCGCAGGGACCAGAAGCTCCTTATACCAATCGCTGTCACATGGATCGCTACCCTAGGCGTTTTCACCGAGCAAAGGTGGGTAAAGTGAGGTTGCGTTAAGAGGTGCCCGATGTGGAGTATATATCGCTGCAACAGGCCAAGCTCTCACTCAGTCTTCATTAAAGTCCACATCATCGCCACCACCATCCTGGCTGAAATCTAAAGTTTGACGAAATCTCGTCTGGTAGGGAAATTTTATGAAAGGTTAGGTGACGCCGACCAAATAGGCAATTGTCCAAAACCGACGTTTCGGTTTCCACTGGCGTGGAAGCCAAAACGTCGTTTTTTGACAATTGCCTATTTGGTCGGCGCCACCTAACCGTTCACCATCCTGACTGCACCACTGCAGTGCAAAGGCCTCTTCCATACCCCTCTAGTAAACGCGGTCTTGTGTCATTTGCATGAACATCATCCCTACAAACAGGTTAGAAGTGGTTCCCAATAGGATTAAGGGAGCGGAATATTTTGCTCCAATTTGTCGCTCCTGCCAGGAAGAAGTGGAGAAGCTCTAGCATGAAGTGCCCCTTAATGAAGATACCTGTGCGCTCCGTATGCTCGTTGTTTAATGGAAGCCGGGAGGTATACATATTCATGCCGGTATGGCGATTCTCATCGCCAATCAGCACTGCGTGGTATACTCTTGTGCTTTCTTGATCTCAATTAAAAGAGAATAGCGTGCTCCACAGGCTTTCTCTCAGTACACACTTTTTAACTCCCTCGCGGCCGATTACCTATATTCACTTAGTTAGCAAACGACCTGGAAACCCTATTTCCGGACCTGTGTTGATTGCCTCACCACGAAACCTTCTCCCGCACCACCTTCTCCTTCCCGATGTTGTTTTAGAATTGAAGAACTGAGTTATCCCTGGTAAGGATTTTCGGTTGTTCTCCGGCTTCGCCTAAACAGTTCGAAACAACGCCCACATGCTACACCCTATACCGCTGTTCCAGCGCCTCCCAAAGCTCGTCTCTTGACAGGCCCGACATTGGTTACCGTAAATAAAAATTTCACACCTGTTCACTGTTGGTATCGCAACTTGCAACTTAGGTCGTACAAGAATTTCCCACCCACACGCGCCGCCTAAAACTTTGCGCACCTGGCATGTGTCAACTCCGTCGGCCGCAGCACAGAGCTGTCCTTCGGAGATGTCGAGTAGGCCCAGATATGCCTCGGCGCACTGGCCTTGCTCTAGCGTCCTCACCGAGGCCTCGCGTAGCTGCGGCGGGCCGCCCATTTGTGGCTTCTCGTGGCCTTCCGAGCCCCATCCGGACACCAGGGCTACGCGGCCCTCGTAGCGGTCGCTCTCGCGTGGCAGACACACCACGGAGTGGCGGGCTGCCGCCGGCCGCTCGAGCACCAACAGCGCCAGGTCGTGGCGAAGCTCGGTCTCGTCGAATGCCTCGTGCACCAGCACGCGCTGTGGTGAGTGCTCGGCGCCTCCAACCAGTCGCAGACGCAGCTTGGGCCTGCATCCACCCAATTCCCCGCCGCTGTACGAAACTGAGCGTACGTTTTCATGTACGGGAAATCGCTATTTGAAAGATTTTGAATGAACACTAGTCTACAATGATGTACTGTGATAACATAGCTTCATTAGAGCAGAAATAGCAGGGCGACGCCATGAGACCATGTGACACGGCTCAGTTGTCAGGTGCGCCGAGAGTCGGTAGGTGCAAAAGTCACATGACACTACTGATTGCATGCAGTGTCGGGCTCGACGTCAGCCGGCAGCTGCGCCTAGTTGTGTGCAGACGTGTCTAAACAGCTTCGCGCGTCAGGTTGGAGTGGGGCTAGAGTAAGTGCCGCTTACGTCTACCGTAGTGAAAAAAAAAAGAAAAATATGGAGGACGCTTAATGCCTCATGCTTTGCCTATAAGAGTTCAACGCGAAGGCGTTATCTAGTCCCTTTCGCATCACCTTCTCATGCTCTTCAGCCTCACAACGATACACTTCTCATAACCACTCCTTTATTTTTTGTATTTAGTGGTGGGGTGAAATTTCACACCTGTCTTCACCTCTGTCTTCACTCTGTCTTCACCTGCGTCATATTATTTCTTCCTTCTTAAAGCCTGTAGTTATATATATATATATATATATATATATATATATATATATATATATATATATATATATATATATATATATATATATATACATATATATATATATATATACATATATATATATATATATATATTTTTTTTTTTTTCTCCGCGGTCCTTAAACCCCAGTGCTCTGAAGACGATGGATGGATGTATAAGGCTTTGAATCGGGCGGCGGCTCGCACCATCTGTTGCGGCAGCGCCGTACGATCGAATAAATTTTTCAGTGAGGAATTTTCTGCGACACGGGGTCCTTAACGCTATCGCATTAAATTACTTGTTGACACAGAGGGCGACCATGGAAGTGCGTTGCTGAATGTGCAATTCCGGCGACCGCGCACAGGCTCAAAGAATGCGACGAGACAGCAATAACAGAGGAGGAGACTCAGGCCGATCAGGCGCTTAGACCTCAGTGCTATCAACGCGCGATGTAATTAAGTGTGCCCTAAATATGGCAACATTTGTGCAGCGTTGTTTTAGTCTGCTAGGACTTGCATGCCAGGTCTTCGCGGACCAAATTTTACATAAGGCGTACTGACCGTATACTTGACTGCATACATGATATACGTCCACATACTCTTTCGTTAAACACATAAATACTCATTGCTGCAAAATGTACTACATTTAAGTATTATTTTATTCCGCTAGCCAGTGTAATATGGTATTCGCTTTCTCATACATTGTGAATACTACACCCGTCGACAAAACAACTGTTATTTCAAACATCAAACGTTACTGCTGTTTTGTTTTCTTTTGCTTCTCATCCTCATTCGGTACCAATTGTTGTTATAAATAAATTGGTTTACAGGAAATGAATGGCACAGTATTTGTCATACTTTTCCTGTGGACGCCTGAACCGCGCTTTAAGGGAAGGGAGGAAGGCAGAAATGAAAGGAGAAAGAGAGAAAGAGGATCATAGGTGGAGGCCTACGGAGTAATTTTGACCACCTAGGGATCTTTAACGTGCGCTGACATCGCACAGCACATGGACGCCTCTCCGTCTCGCCTCCATCGAAATGCAGCCGCCGGCGGTCGGATTCGAATCCGGTTGTTGTTGGGTCTGAATTTCTGTGAATGTTGTTTTTGAATTTTGGATTGTTGCCTTCTGTACTTGCATCCACGTCAACCCTTTTCCTGTACGAGCTTGTAATGGCCTACAGTATGACTAAATAATAATAACAAAATGAGTAAATAAATATTGTTCCCGCATTAAAATCCACACATGCATGTATACATACATACATGACGGCAGCGTTTCCATAGAGGCGAAAAGATAGGTGTCCATGTGGTGCGCGATGTCATTGCATGTTAAAGATTCCCAGGTAGCCGAAATTATTCCCATAGCCTGAGACGCTTCGGAGCCTTAAACCCTCTTTACCAAACATGCACGCATGCGTGTCTGACCAAATAGGTAGAAAAATAGGTTTTCAGATTATCCAGCTAGGTCAGACTGGAAGGGTAGATAAGGAATATACGAAGACGATATCCTCGACTGAGAACATAACCTTCTCCGAGCGATATCAGGCAATGCATGCCTGCGTTTGACTGATCAAGATAAGAGTTCCTATCACCTTCAAAAGATTAGGCACGCCGCCCCGAGATGCAAACTTCTCGGGCTCTACGGGAAATTTTCACGAAACCGACGCCGTGCTGCGGCGATGCCGCGAAACAGACTAAGGAGGATCGATCGGTGCGCGGAGCCTCGCCGTTTGTTCCGTTGCTCGAGGGGTTGCCCGACCCACTCGGACGTTGTTCTCAGAGGTCTACCGCGATAGCGTTAAAGACTCCGTTCGCTACGAAATCCTACATGGAAGTCAGCGCTGGCGTTTTGAGCGAAAAATCATGCGCATATCTCCGGCAGATGGCAGTTGGCACATGACATGATCGAGATTTAATTCACTGATTGGTAGAAGTGTTGTGTGATGTCATGAGACCACATGATATGGCCGAGATGGCAAAAACTGTGTACAAGCACTTGCTGCTGGGCTAGTTGGTTTTGGTTCATAATTAAAATAGTTTAAGGCGCAAAAAACAGACAAACACAAAGGTAAGTGACGGGACGAAGCGCCAACTCCCAACTGTGTACTCGGGTACCTATTTTCAGATGAGAGGGTAAGATAGGAATCGAACCCACCGGGACCCTTGGATATATCGAGACAGAGACGATGCTCCAAGGCAACGCGGGCACGTTCGCACGCCATAACTGTTTACAGCGAGGCTTTGTAACTATGTCGGATTGAGCTTTACGCAGCACGTACACGAGCGAAGGTCCGCAGGGGAAGCCGCAGATGTCTCATCATACCCTAGATGGGGAGCTTACGGGTGTTATCAAATTATTTCGCAGCAAAATATATCTTAGCAGCCCAGTTATGTGGATGTTTACTTGCTAATGGGCTAGAAGAGGCAATTATTGGCACTCCTCGAGTTTGCTGGTGAAGGAAATACACGGAGGGCATGGGAACAGGAAGTTTGCCCGCTGTGTGATGGAACGTTCCCAGGAGAGCGCAATTCTTATCAGGAATCGAGCCCCTATATCCAAATGGATCATTTGCGAGGGCCTATGCAAATACGAGGCGTTATTTGTTAACAAACATCACTGATCACATACGACTATCGGAAGCGCGACAAGTTTGTGTAGGAATGTCCCTGTAATGGCATTCCTTTATTACAGCATCCGTATATGGTTATCTGATTACCACACAGAGGTAGAGACAGAAAGAAAGAAAGAGAGAGAGAGAGAGAGAGAGAGAGAGAGAGAGAGAGAGAGAGTGGGGTTGATATAGTGATTCACTCCACGCCATTTCATTATACCTTTTGCACTCCGTTATTGCCCCATACCCTCGCCGTGACCGCATACGTGCAATTTTTAGGCAGGCGGGTGATAAGAACCTAAAGGAATCGAGCAATATGGTTTCGCTATAGTGGCCGAGCTTATGCTCATTCCGTCTACGAGAAAACAATGAGCAGGAAATACGACCTCATACTGTTTCCCTTTTCCATTTGCCTAAGAGGTTAAAAGTCTACATACTTATCGAAACTAGCAAGTGGTCATTAAGATTTGTGAGCACGAGAAAATATAAACCGGTGCAGTAAATTTCTTATTTGTTTTCCGGTAATCGGTATGACATCCATTGAGTATTTCTTATCTATGGGAGAAATTAAATGCAAAAGCTCTGGTTTCGGTTCTGTCATTCTCCCGCTGTACAAGACTGTAACATCGATGCTATATTGATTTCAAATTCCAATCAATGTGCGCGTTCCCCGTCAATCGCTCCGCCGTCACGCCAGCCGTCTTCATACTCCAGGCAGTTACTTCTCTGTCTTTCCTTTAGCCATTTTACAACATCTAAAGTAACGAAAGGAAGACAGAGACAAGGCCGCCACCATCAACAAACAAGCGCGAGTTTATCTTAAGCTTCTAAAGCGGTTGCACCCCAGAAGCAGTTCTCATAGCGCCGCCATGTTGGACAAACTGGTTCGTGAAAATCGCCACACATTGGCTGCGCCTTTTCTGGCAACGCCTAGGCTGGCTGCACATTAGAGAGAAATCGCCACTCGCGTGATTCGCGTTCTTTTTTTGCATTCCCCGTTTCGCTGTTTACAAGGAAGTTGCCTTGGAATGCTTATTACACCTGGCTATATGAACCGGGTTAAGTGGAGAAATATGGGAGAGGCCTTCGCCCTGCAGTGGGTATAATCAGGCTGATGATGATGGTGATGATGATGATGATGATGATGATGATGATGATGATGATGATGATGATGATGATGATGATGATGATGATGATGATGATGATGAACCGCGTTCATCGTCAGAATGCGGCACGCTATCGTGGAACATTTTATGTTTACGAAACGGCTTTGCGCTTCGCGTACCTGTTTTCAGACTTTGTAAGCAGGCTGTGCGATTTGATTGAAGCAATCGCGTCTTGAAAATTGGCTTTTTTTTTTTTACTATTTATTGGCTTTTTGTAGAATCAGCCTCAATGGTAAAATAAAAATGCCCATGGTATTTTTGAAGCAACGTCAGTACATACCTCTACATTCCACGCACTATCCCCAGAGGAATTTGTTGCCTCGAGTGCTTCACTCCGTACACACACGAATAGAATTAACAGAACATTCAATAAAGTTCATGATAACCGAGTTATTCCTGCATACTTCACACGTGACCACGTAAGAAAAAAAGATCAACTGTGTTTGTTATTTCTTTTAATTATCGGAGACATGCTGATATTGCGAAACTAAAATTAAGGATTTTTCAGCAGCGATGGGTCTTACCAATTTCTCAAACTCTGGATTACGAGACGTCTGCGTGTGAACCAGCTCGAGTTCCGACCTAGTTACGCGCTTCTATATGCAGATGCTCTCTGCACTGTTCTGCGCCTCTCTTTCAATGCTGACGGGGTCGATATGCAAATAACTGCGTCTCGGAGCGCTTCGGTGTAATAACACGAACTTTAACATCCGTAAACTCGAATAACGGCGCGTGTCGCATAGAGTTCTGGCCTTTAATTATGAACAATAGGAGCTGCGTTGTTTAATAAAGTATGCATCGTAGCCCTGGTACATTGTTCTCAGTGTAAGCATATGACATTAGTCGGCTGAACATTTCTGCGTCTAAGTTCTAGTTATCTGTTATGAAGAAAATAAGCAAAGCCATGACAACGCGAAGGTTGATCACCCCGAAAGGATATGAATATTGAGAAGTTTGTGCGCATCTGTACCTTCACTCTGCTTGGTATCGAATGCTTTTTTCGTGCGTATTCTTATTGCTTACTATTCTAAACAGGTATATAGTATTGTCTTCGTATTAAGGATCCACTAATTCTGACAGAAAAAAAAAAGGATTCGGTGGCAGTCGAAAAATCTACAGAACGGCGTCAAAAACACGACAAAATATTCTGTTGTTTTGATGTTTGCGACAAAATTTCTGTAGTAAACGTCAGAAACTTCTTATTTGTGTAGTACTCAATACTAGAATTGGAAATTTTTTTTCTTCGGTACTTTTCTGTAGCCTGCAGTTTTGTCATAATTTTCTGTTGTATAACTAGATGTTACTAGAGAAATATCTGCTGTCACAATAGGTTAATTGTCAAGAACCGCACACGAATTATGTCGTGACAAAGAAAAATTCCTGTAGTTTTTTTGTTTTTTTTTCCCGACAGGGGTAGGTCTGATTGAACTGCGCTTGTGGACCGCCCCGCCCCGTATTGTCCTCTCCGTGTCCTTAGTGTTATCCGCCTTGCCTCTGTCCTCTCGTTTCTGCCGTTTTGTTCTTTGCGGTGAACCCTGTAAACTGCGGCTCTCGACAACCGTGGTTGAGTTCAGCTAGTCGCTACATCATCTTGCCCGTGGTTAAGCTTACCGCGCAGCAACACGGTTGGAATCTGCCACCCATGGAAACAAAAAAGAACGAGCTCGCTACTCCATTTCGCCCTCGCTGTGCACCTTTGCTGTTGAACGCAGTGAGCGGCGGTGAGCACGTGTCTGGGAGAGACGAGCGCCCCGGCGCAGATGTGCCGGCGGCCACGAAGCAGCTGCACCATCCAGGGTGCCGGGTCGGCCACCAGGCCTCCGACCACGCGGCCGCCACGACGCTCCCACACGCCGCACTCGTCGTTGTCGCCTGCGCGCCAGCGGAGAACAGCTGTGCCTGATGGGCACGTAGAAGACGCAAGCGAAATGAGCGGATGATCTAACGGCTCGGAAACCTTCTCGCTGGCGCCGCAATACAGAGTAGATGGCTACGCCACAGGAGCGGTACAAGACGTGACGCTGTGACAAGGAAGGACCCGCTTCATTCAGTGAATCAACAAATTAAATAAGTTTGCTTCCAAGGAGAGCATAGTTTCATCAGGCTTATTTCACTATAGCTTACCAGGTTCTTTCCATCATTTGTTTTTCTCAAAGCTCGACACGGATGTCATACAACTTACTCGCCTAACGGTGAAGGAAAAGCGAATGGCAAATAAGCTGAGCAGCACAGCGAAGCCCGTCGGAGGCCCTGTGCGCATTATGTTTAGGAACACCACTCCTCTCTCGCACGCCTCATCCTGCCCAACAAATCGTGAAAAGCTTTAAAATCACCGCAGGGCAAACACAACAACGCTCACAAAGGAGGGAAAAACCACGGGCACTAGGAACTGCCTTGAGTCTGAGAAAGGCCAAACATGCACAACATGCTGAAACCGAAGTTGTTTTTGAGGACTAGCCACTTCAGGAAGCAAGCCATTTCAGTGGCGACCAATGGGCTATAGTTGTTACGAATGTTCTGCTGAATGATCAAATCGCACACTCTAGGAGCCATTTTCTTCGCAGAATGGTACTGGCCTTCTGTCAATTTCTTTTTCAGAAATTTCAATTTCTAAAAAAGAAATTGAAATTTCCAAACAAAGAAATTTTCCAAATTTGCCAATTTTCAAAAGAAATTAAAGTTTTCAATTGAAAAGAAATCTCAATTTTGTTTTTTTTTTCATAGGTTTGTCACCATGCACTTCCATGGTACCGATGGCACAGGTTCGGCTGATCTTCGTCATCGCCATAATTTATTGCTCTTATGTAATGTCTCTTGTGGGGAATAACATTAAGATAAGAGGGTGAAGGTTACAGTGCATTGGTTGAAACTGATAATACATTGTTTGTGTAATCCAAAACTAGCAGTTCGTCTGTAACTTTTCCTAAACGTCGGTCGAAGGAGCTACCATCCGTATTTGAAGCGGATGTCCACTTCCCAGACGTGCTTTATCATCTCACTAACATTATGCTCTTGATCTCAACGTTTTCGTCCTTAATTTGTGCCCTGCCTGCTTGGATAATATAAAATGCTCACTTATGTGCAAATAAATAAAGAGGATAAATGTCGTTTCTTACCAGGTTTCGCCGCCAGGACTCCCACCGCGGTGGCCAGCAGCGTAATCGCTATGAGCGGAATCGGCAACGGTAACGGCCAACTGCGCAGTCGCCAAGAACTGGCGTTGCAGTTAGCAGTAAATTTGGAATTGATCCTGTAATAGTTGTTTGTAGAGCTGGAAGATTATTGTATCAACTTTCTGCAGAATTTAATCAAAATACCACTAGAATCACTTAACTTGGTAGCTTGTGACGTCATAAATCCCTCAGCCGAACTAGTCCCGAGTCAAAGACTAATATTGCTTGTGTACATTAACACCAGCATTACAGATCACTAATTTTTCACGGGTAGCGATAGAAGCCAATGGAGGCATTAGTGCTCTGATGCATCGTTTCTTCGCTCATTTCTTTAATCTCAGCTAATTAGAGAACTTCATAAATGAGTAATAAGCAGCACTGTACAAATTTTGTTACCATATATTACGTTGCGTTCGCTGGAGCAAGGGCAACCATGTGACCAAAATCCAGAAGAATTACGAACGCCAGGCGAGTCCCGATACTGCGAAGCAAGAAACTTGTGATTGCGGTGGAAACGAAATTACAGGCAGCTTTCTTTACTCTCTCTGTCTCAGAGAACTTGCTTAAAATCTCCCAGCGGCTGTCAGTGTTATGTCGTTTCGAGGTGTGGTCTTCGTCCATATGCCTGGAGTGCGTGAGGTTACCATACCTATATAGCACTGACAATAAAAGACGTCCTTCATTTCTTTTTGCAATACAGCAGCAGCGTCGCGCGTGAACTTTGGTCATCGCAAATCAAGTTATAAGAGCTTGCTGTGCGTTCTCCTGAAAGGGAGGGCTACGCCAGTGTACCCCACTCACTCTTGTACCCGCGGTAGTTGTACTGCCAGATCTTGAGTCTAGCGTAGAGATTCAAACTTCTCCTTCCTTTTATTTTTTTTTTCCTTTTATTCTTCTTTTTCCTTTTTCTTTACCTTTTCTTCTTCTTCTTCCTCTTCTTTTTCTTTTCTTCTTCAGACCTGGACAACTCTATTCATAACGGTACATATATCCACAATTACACAACATTACCTGACACAATGCCACACAGCTTTCCAGTCCCTGCCTATTTCCCTCCATCGTCACCCCTACCGATCTAGCTCGCCTCCTGGGCATCCCCCTTCGAAATTCCTTGGACAATTTTGCTGTCTAGACTCGGGTGCTGTGTTCTGCTCGCAGAGTGCCATGGAGGAGTCTCGCGCTGGAACCAAAGCTTCGGCTGCGTTTCCTTGAGGTCCGCAAACAACCACGGAGGACCTGAACCGCAGCAAACAGCGTATGGCCATGCTTAATCGAGTTTCCGCTCAATAAACTAGGTTATCTATATGAATGTAACCTGTCGTCCATGTAAACTGTCGTCCAGACATCGTCGATGTTGTGCGCGTAAAGCCTTATTACGCAAGCTGAAGACCCTAGTTCTTTTAATTTATCGTATTTTCTATACCTTTCTCTGTTTATTTTGTAAGCATAGAGGCGATGCCTTTTTAAGGGTGGAGTAATGCCGCGAACTACCTATATCTTTACTTGTTCTTTTTTTTTTTTTTTTTTTTTTTTTTTTTTTTTTCACCCCGCCGGGGTGGCGCAGTGGTTACGGCGCTGAACAACTGTTCCCAAGGACGCGGGATCGAATCTCTCCCTCGGCGACAGCTTTTCGATGGAGGCGAAAAGCAAGGTGCCCGTGTGCTGTGCGATGTCAGTGCACGTTAAAGAACCCCAGGTGGTCGGAATATCCGGAGTCCTCCACTACGGCGTCTCTCATAGCCTAAGTTGCTTTGGGACGTTAAACCCCACAAACCAACTAACCAACTTGTTCTTTTTCGACAGCCGCTGGCATGCAGCCTTGTCATTGTGATTCTAGCGCGCGGATCGAATCTGTATTCTGTATTTGTTCATGCTCGTTGTCGCGAGACGACGCTTTATCATTTTCTTTGTCGCACAAGATAAGTCCTCGAAGATTTCAGCCGCTCGCGTGTGTTTCTACAATAAACCAGGTCATGCTAGTCACCGTTTGCGGCTTTATCTAGATATTTTCTCGCCGGCTTTAAGAAGCGGTTCCCTGCCCCTTAAGGTGACATCGGGCTCCCTGGACTCCTGCGAGCGGTACCGGAACTCCGGTGTCACCTCTTCCGGACAATAAATGTTTTCACCACCACCATCGAAGATCGTCTCCTCATCTGTTGCCAACGGTATTGTCACCACCACGTGGCAATATGAAGACAATACAGGGAAAAGGGCTATATTTGAAACCATTAGTAAGTGCGAAAATAGGTTTAATATTAAGATTGTGTTGGCTCCTACCAGCGGGCAGACAACAAGACGCGGTTATCTTTAGAAAGAGAGCAAGCCGAATGAATGCACTACGGAGTGGAGAAGCTTCGAGTGCTCGGTGTTTCGACATTTTTTTTAAGCTCGCGCCATTAACACTGAAAATATGGGCGATCGAAAATTACGCTCCTTAAATCTCCCCTCAACTCAACGCACGTCGGTGCGGAAGAAAAAAAAAAGAAACAAGCCGCGACGGCGCCCACCACGCGGAACGGGTTTAGGAGTGGTAGGCGCATGGATGATAGTCTTTCCGTAATAACCCAATGCATAGAAATAGCCCGGGCGGAAAACAGACCGCTGTATTTTGTCCTTCTGGATATAAGCGGTGCATACGACAGCGTAAACAAGGAACTTCTGTAGAACATACTCAAATCTGAAGGCTTCGGTTTAAGAAGCAATTGAATTACTAAAGGAAATATACAGAGATAATAAAGCTGAGGTTGCATGGTTAACAAGTACGTCAACTGTCGAGGTATGCAAAGGAGTAGGGCAAGGATGTCCGCTATCACCGCCATTGTTCATGATTTATATGAAGAATATAGAAAAGAATCTGCAAGAAAGTAACCTTGGTTTTAATATCTCGTATAAGCTAGGTGGAACGAACGTACAATAAACGCATCCAGGATTAATGCAAGCGGATGACATCGTTCTATTAGCCAATAGCCAGGAAGATTTACAAACATTGGTTAATATTATGTGAATACGAAGGAGATGCAGTCGGCTTAACCTTCAGCGCACTTAAGCCGAGTCTGATTATATTCAACGATTTCAGTGATCAAAAGCTGACAATAAAAGGGAGTGATACACCCAGACTGGAAGAATATAAGTACTTCGGGGTATAGATAAACGAAGAACAGGTATACGTGGAAAAACATGAACATGCCATCAGGGCGAAAGGGAGAAGGGATGCCGCGGTAATGAAGCACAGGGCACTATGGGGGTACAACAGATATGAAGTACTTATAGGTGTTTGGAAGAGAATAATGGTACCAGAGCTTACCTTCGGGAACGTGGTTTTGTACTTGAGGTCAGAAGTCGAGTCGGGGTTAAAAATCAACCAAAGATCTGTGGGAAGGTTAGCACTTGGAGCCCACGGCAAAATTACAAACGAAGCAGAACAGGGAGGCCTGAGCTGGGCGTCTTTCGAGGCAGGAGAGGCTCAGAGCAAAGCAAAATATTTTACGAAGAATCCTTCAGGAAAATGAACCACAAAGGTCGGCAGCTAAAGTACTTAAATACTTATACCGAAAAGGCATTGGCTCACAGTGGTGGAAAAGGACCAGGAAACTAACCAGGAAGCATGCAGGAAGGCAGGACGGAGTAATAAAGAACATTAAACGGCAGGTAAAGAACACAGAGAGTAAAAAGGGGAACAATTCAATGAAAAAGAAGCCGACCCTGGAAATATATAGAATATAGAAAACTCTGATTAAGAAGAAAACCTGCTATGACAACCCAAAAGGCAGTGGCCTTCTTTTGAAGCTAGATCAGTATGTCTTGAACCCGAAGCTACAGAAGCAAGTTTAATCAAGAAGATGAAACATGTGCTATGTGCGGCAAATAGCCAGAAACATTTGAACATCTTATACTGGAGTGTGGCAGTATCCATCCAGATGTCGATGCGGACATAGTCACTCTAGCCGAGGCCCTGGAGTTTAGAGGTAACAAAGGAAGCGTGAACGAATCAGCGGTAGAGGTAAGCAAGAGACGTTTGGGATATTGGTGGATAAACAGCAGGGAGGGGACGCATGGAAGCTAAATCGAAATTAAAACACGGGTATATAAAGATAGGCCGGGACTAAAAGGAAAGTCGTCAAAATTGATGGATTATCTAAGTTAAAAAACATAAAAAAGAAAGGTTAAGCATGGTGATGACTATCACCACCCCGTTTCAAAGGGGACACTCCTAATATCCATCCATTCGCCATTAAGCCCGCATCATTTAAAAGTGTAAAATGAGTGGGCGCTCCGAGCAATCCCCGATGACATCCCATGAGAGCTTTGCGTCACATAGGAGGCTTTCGTGGGTAATCATGTCGCCCTAATCGGTAGCACATCTTTAAAATTATTTGTAAATTATTGCCTCCACGCAAAGCTTTTAAATTTGGCTCAGATACTCACAACGAGCTTGTATATGGTTTTCTTCCACTAGAATATTGGAGAAGGTGCCTTTTCTGGGACCATTTAGGTTAGTGATGACAGAGAAGATGATAAAAAAAAGACAGCGCGGCGGAAAATAAATCTAGTAGCTTCCCGCAACACAGAATCAATTTTAATAATATAAGCATTTCAGACATATGAAGCGCACACATGAATATGACGGAATAACGTTTTAAGCAATTCGGTTCCTTTAGGAGCTCCTCGTACTGCTCGCATCAAGTAACCTAACTTTTTTACTACTTTAGCCGTGATGTAATCGATGCGTTTAGGTTGTGGCATACTGTGAGTAAGAATGATGTCATGGTATTTATATTCATGCACCCTCTTCAGTGATGAGTAGGCACCAGGTAACAAGCAGTTAGAAAAAGACACACCGGCTTTGCAAAAAAATATGGTCATCATCCGACAGGCCATTGCCCCCCCCCCCCCCCCCCCTTCCCCCCATACCGAACCTTAGAAATAACAGTTAAAAGTATCGGCTAGAGTCGAGAACACTGAAATTATTTTCGAAATATGTAATTACTAACAACTCACCGCTGTTAATAGATGGCACACTCTCCATATAGCGAGCATACTGAATTAGTGAGCACGTATATATAGTATCGAAGGAGATGAATGTATGGGTGTAGCAGGCTTGCGCTACTCTGCCTTGCCGTCTCAATGAACTTGTTACCTGCGGCTTTCGGAGTGCTGGCCGATGATATGTGTCGTAAAATTTGATAGCAAGGTAATATATACTGCATCGTCAAAAATTTCGCACGTGTTTTTGGTTTCGTGGAATCGTAAAAGCGCATTGTTGGCGTGTGTGCGTGATGGGTGCATGAAAGCTGGAAAAACTAGCAGTTCTTAAACGCGTGTAAAGCAAGCTTGACAGCGATAGCTTTTTTACGCGGTTTTGATAATGCCAAGCGTCCAAATGACGTCATCGCGCGCCTATTACCTGATTCCTGATTATTGAGAATCAGTCACCTTTCAAGGCCAAAGTCAGAGGCCAAGATAAAAGGTCATAAAGCGGTCCTTTAGTCATGTGGTCATGCACTAGCTTACTATAGCATAACACAATGAGCGAGACGTTTCGCTACACAGGCTAAGTCCTAGTTTGACCTTGATTTATATCTTTAAGGTCCCCGGACAGAATCAAGTGGTCCCCTGTTTTGTACGTGGAGGACTAGAGCTTTCGCTCTAAAGTATGGCGGACAGGTTTATTATATTTTAGCCAAGGAGACCACTGCGTAACGTATACGGGTAAACTAGATGTTTAATTTACGCCCGATAGAACGTATTGAACGAGCTGAAATATCACTCCGCGATGTATAAGTTTAGACGCGGCAGCCAATGTGCTATTTTAACTCATATAAAAACATAAACATCGATTCAAATTATTACCAACATTCTCTATGAGAAGGTTGAATTGAATGTCAACTGAAAATCTTGTTATTTTTGTAAGGGGCAGGCTTGCGCTACATCATAGCTTGCGTTTTCTGGCTCCTCTTCCCATGAGCGGCCTTAATTAGCACACGTTGACTTTCCAGCACTCCTCACGACATTCATGCTTTAGCCAGCCAGGGCGCTGCAGCGAACACATAATGCCCGAACAATGCACTACTGTATTAACATTGCGAGACGCGTCAAGGAGCCCGGTCGGGCTGTTTCGTCTTCGTCAAGAATGTGTCCTAGCCGTTGTTGCAATTTCTATTCCTTAAAGATTCCTGCGCGAGGCCGAACTCAATGCAATAGCTTGCCCGTCCCCTGACTGCCAGTTCCAGGACTATACCTGCCTCCTTATAAGTGAGGAGGTTGAAACCGCGGTTTTCCCAGCGCCAACGTTTTGCCCCAGTTCATCGACGGCCCATGCGAGGTCGCTGCCGACGAAGTGACATCGCTACGCTTATCCATAAAAGAATCTCGCATAACAATTATTGATACCATTCTACGTAGTGCGGCCACTTACACCCAAGAAGGCGCACAACAATCGTTGATACCACTGTACGCAGTGCGGCGACTTACATCCAAGAAGGGGACTAAAGGTTCACGCGTAATGTAAAGAACGCCGTCTTGCCGAGCCCGCAAAACGCCCTCTTCGGTTAGATTAATTATTCAGATCCCTTAGATGCAAGCGAGCTGGCGTTACTCGGCGGTGCCGCCATTGCATACGCGACTGCGCTTACCCACGTGCCGCAGGTCGCCGGCGTATGCAGGGCATGGTTCGCCGGCCGTGAACAGCTGCTCAAACGGCAGCGTACGTCAGCGGGGCCGAGCTATTCGCGGAACGCTCACTTTCAAGCTTCGAGGAACCATTCGTCTTCTCGGGCAGCTCCCTTCTTTGCCGAAGCGCTTGCCCGGCAGCTCAGGGGTGCTTGCTGCCGATTAAATGAGTAGCGGCGCCGTGAAGTACCTATGCACGAGACCTTTCCAGAAGGTCTTCGCGTATACTTCGCCCACCATGCACACTTTGAAAATATGAGCTTGGAGCGAGCCGCTTCGCGTGAAAAAGGAGCTCTTGATCGGCGTTGGACTTGAGGCGAGTGCGTTAGCAAACGGCCGGCGTCATAAAGAGCTGGTCTGTTTTCTTTCGAGAAGATATATATTATCGACGTAGTCAAGGGTTCTTTCTACGGGGTCCGCTCTATC
This sequence comes from Amblyomma maculatum, assembly GCF_055883805.1. Taxonomy (NCBI): domain Eukaryota; kingdom Metazoa; phylum Arthropoda; class Arachnida; order Ixodida; family Ixodidae; genus Amblyomma; species Amblyomma maculatum. The sequence continues at coordinate 29,053,850 of NC_139349.1, read as the reverse complement.
ACCGCGAGATGATTCCAAGCTTTGCTGAGAAGTTCGTAAACTAACGTTTTGTATGTGAAGCCGGCTCGCGCTAAAAGGAACGCCTAGAATGTTTGGTGAGTCCGATAATCAACTCAAATATATTGGCAAGTATCATATTCACAACGTAAGTATCTACTTTTAAAACTATAATAAATACGACTGGTCATATATAACCATAAATACGGCTGCTAAAATGGCCACAGGAATATTTCTGGGAGCAGTCGAAAACGCACGAATGCATAGCGCGAGAGTTTATTCATAAAGAAAAGCTATGACTGTCTTATTTTCAACTGCCCAAGCAGGAAATTAAGTAGACCCGACACTTTTGTTATAATATATATCATAAAGTGCGCTACAATTAGGGGTTTCAATTTTCGTTTGAAATTGATAAAAGTATAGCCTGAATTTCTTGTTTTCAAACTTTAATCGAAAAAGCTTGTCATTCTTGGCAAGCAAACGCAGCTGGTTTCGAGTACAATTTACCCTCTGTCAAGGTTCAAAACTGGTTAAGTACCGAAGCCGTGGTTAGGGTGAGAAAGCGGTGCTCGATAAGCATCGAGGTTGTACCACTTGGGGTATTGTTCCACTAGCACACATCTAAGAATGGGAAGAAACGCCTCCTCGCCATCTGCTAACCAAGGGCTTGGTTCACTACCGCCACCAGCTTAGAGCAAACGGTTCATACCCCTGTCACATGGGCAGTTTCCATGTCCATTGAGCCGATGGAGATCGAACTCAATGGGTAAAGACGGACAAGTAAAGCGGGCTTAGAGCAGTTTCGGCATCAAGCCAGGCGCGGACGTCATTAAAGTGTTCTTCCCACCGCGACAATTGAGTGGCAGTACTATCAACGCCATACAGCCCATGAGGTGCCCCACCTTCGAGCGATAACCCAAAAATAACATGTCAAGCTAGTTTTCAGAAGTAAACCTCCAATTACGTTTTTGTCTGCCAACACTCTTATACAGCCTATACTACTCCTCAATGCACCAGCATTAGAAACCCCATAGTGCAGAAAAGTTGGCATCTGGAAGCCACCTGCCAGCCATGGCAGATGACACCGAGGTAGGTGCAAATGAGTAAGAGAAAGCGAAGGGCAAAGCAAAGCTGCTAAGTTCATGGCAAAGTACAGAGAAAATATGAAGATGTCAAAAAAAAGCAGCTAAAAGAAAATAGAAGGCCCGACCCTGAAGCAAAGCCATCGCAAAACACCTTGCCATTTTTAATGACGATAGCAATTCCATCTACCAGTAGTCGCAATTGCTGGCAAATAAGCTGTTCACGTTTACAAGAGCGCCGAGATGGACTTTAAATGGCTTTTAACAGCACATGATTACCGCATTAACGCACTGAAAAGTCGGTGATTCGTTCGTAGAGGAAATTATCCCCCCTCCCCCGGCCAGAAAAAGCACACGAAACTTGTGTTCTGTATTAAATATTGTTAAAAAAAAAGTCCGCCGAGTTTCCAAAAAGCCCTACCCCTGGATTTATTTCACTGCCTGGAAACATGCATGCAGCGCAATGTACTGACTACGTATGCTGTGGAATAAGTATCCGTAATACTAAACACTTATATATTGCACTAAAACATACATTTGGACACAACGGCCTCAAAAAAATCGTGCTATATTTTCAAGCTCAACTTCTTAAGATCTTTACTTTGTTAATAAAAACATACTTTTTGCGCAAATAATTTACCAAGATGTGATCATTTAGTGTACAACCCAAAGCTGGCCTATTTACGTTGGTTGACTGAAAATAAAGCCACAAGACAATCGGAAAAGGAAAAAAAAGGGGGGGAGGGGAGGGGGCACCAAGAATTTTGTTGACATGTCAAGGTACAAGTTAGTATACGGCCTGTTCTACTGACACTGAACCCGATCAAAAATGGCTGAGGCTTAGCTTGGTTAAGCCTGGTCAGATGCGAAGCATATTGATTGCTAAACTCGGCTTTCCATGGTTACACTTGGCTAAACTTTTCTTTCCTTGGTTACACGTGCTTTTACACGGTTTAAACTTGGAATGCACAATGTTTTCCCATCGCATAAAACTAGGTATTAACATGACTCGTTCATCTCTAATCTAACTGTGTTACCTGCGCTATACCACGTGGTCCGCACAGCGTGCAACCGCAGCCGACGGCGCGAGCCGGTCCCCGTCTCTCCTCTGTCGTGACGTAAGCGTATCACGTGGTGTGACGTCACCATACCACGTGGTCCGCACGGCGTGCAACCGCAGCCGACGGCGCGAGCTGGACCCCCGTCTCTCCTCTGTCGTGACGTCAGCGTATCACGTGGTGTGAAGTAGCATTCCACATTTTTTGCACGGCGTGTAACCGTCACGAAGGGCTGTGGTTTACCTCTAGCAATATGCTTCGCTTAAAAATAAGCTAGTCAGCACACATGTAGTCCGATTATGCACCGCCTTTGCCAGCGTAACCAGGCTGCCGTGACCGCAGGGAAAATGGGCTGGCGGGGCAACTGCAGTCACCAGCTCCGGACGGTAGGGAGAAAGGTATATTGGACACTAGCAATTAGGCTCCGCCTTCAAGATTATGACGCGACAGTGTTAACGGCTTCCCCCTGCGGATCCTCGTTCGCGTACATGCGCACTGCTACTCGCTTAATCACTACTGTCTAAATGTATGGCTTTATTATCTCACACGTATTCATACAGTAGGTTGTAAGCTGCCACATAATGTATCCCAGCCTACCGAGATTTATATAAAAGCCCGCTTTATACCAAGCAGTACGAAACTGCTTGCGTGGCCTACGCGTCACGTGACTAACTCGAGATCATAGGGTCCCGGTGTGCTCGATTCTCATCGCACCCTCTCATCTCAAGTAGCTGGCGAGCCTGTAAGATCCTGTTAACTTGACCGTGCCATGCAGTCTCATGCCATTACTCAACTTGCCAAGCAGTGTTCGGTCATGTCGCCTGCAGACTACCACTCGCCGCGCTAGCGATTTTAAGACCAAAGCCTTTAATGGCTTACGCTGTCGTGGACAAAATGTGCCCCGCTTTTGCCGCGTTCTGATTGGCCGAGGCGGGATGTCGTCATAGAGGTCTCGACCAATCCAATGCACCAACACAGTATGCGCGAATGCGTCTTATATGGCCATATGTCAATCAATGATGAATTATTAAGAATTAATGACTAGAGAAGTAATTCTTTGACTAATTAATACTGAATTGATTACTTAGGTAATCAATTATCTACTTATTTACTAATTAAACAATCACAATGATTAATTATTTACTAATTAGTGCCAGTTGCGTAGCAGAATGCGGCTCTCAGGCTTTCGCCTTTCACTACTTTAGTCGCTAAAGTCCCTCGTAATTTTTTTCGTGATTTAACGCAAAAACTATAGAACCTTGTTTCCATATATTGCCAGGTTCACTGGCACTGGCGCATATTCACATTGTGAACATGCGCCAGTGCTTTCTTCCTCTGAACGATACCTTGATAGTACCAGTAACTGTAACGGCAGCATATAACTTTTGGAAAAGTCGGCGTGAGGCCGTGAGAAATCTGTTGTGATTAATTGCTGCTTGCAACATTGATAATAACAACTGAGAAGTTGCGGTCTTGTAAAGCTTAATTGTCACGAGTTTTTTCCTAACCGAAAGCACCATGTAATGCGAGGAGTGTATTATTTCATTATATTCAGCCGAAATAATAGTCGGCAAGCAATTCAGAAGTGGCCTGCAGTATTTTTAATTATGTGACACCGTCGAGTGAGCAGGACTTAGCCCTATCCGCGCCTTATTTTTAATGTCGCAAGGGTGCTTGGGCCGCACAGTCGACATGCAAATTATGTACGTAAAAATATAACGATCACTCCTTTACTTGCGAGAAAGACAGTTGAGTCTTTTATCTATTTCGTAAAACAGTTATCTGGAAAAGAGTAACCTTCAGTAACTTATATAATTAACAATAAAAAAAATTACATGGGATCCGATATTGCAAATCTGCTTTCCTTATGCTGATCACGTCCGCAGGGGTAACTGGGTCGTCCTTACGCGTGCGATCACGTGCTGCTCTTCTAGACAATGAAAAGGATACGCGGCTAGGCGCGCTGTTTGTACAAGTCAAGATCAAATAGCCAGAAGACTACCACTGTTATTATGACAGCTGTAGAATTCGTCAATACCGCTTTGTTTGCACAGCGCGCTTTATCAATAAAGAAAGGCAGGCACAGGAAAAACGAAAAATTCATATTTTGGGAATGACAGCATGCACAGTTCAGATTGGTGTGCGATTTAAAGCGCATATCGCAGTACCCTAACTCACTCAAAGCGAACTTACTTTCCGGTATTTCATAAACTGAACCTTCGTTATAAGCAGGGAACTAGCTGTATTTATATCTTATAAGCGCAACTATATTAAGAGTGCGAGAGCTAAAAATTTCCCCAATCTGTATCACCTTTAATCTTTTACTGACCGCTTCTGCTGCGTAGCTTTCTAAAATGTGCGAAGGGGATCATGCTCTAGCCAAAGGTGCATATACTCGCGCTGAGGATAAATGAGATACGCGCAAAAAAAAAAAAAAAAAAAAAAAGAGTGCTGTTCACCATAAAATAAAAGAAGGCTGCTGAAAGCATTTAATCTTCTTCTCCACGAACCCTGGCAGGGACTTACCGAAATGGGTGTCATTTTTTCCCTAGCCTGACATCTGCAACAGCCTAGCAGCCATTATTGTGCAGTTTCGCGTTACCGTCATGACTGTGAGGATGGATGAACCGGATATTTGCTGCAAATTCCCTCGTTAGCTCCGCGCTGCTTCCACGGTTGCTCTTCTCCTCACAGGGCTCGGGTTCTATAAATCTATCTAGCCTGTCCACGTGCGAGAGCAGTACGCGCGAAGTTAATCAGAACGTCATCACGTTGCTCCAAGCATCGCTTAATCGTAGGGAGAAAATTTTACTGTATTCCACTGGCTGCTTGCATTCTTCAAACGTCAGCCAATTTTTGGATAACTGAAAACCAAGTACCGCCGAAAACGATGAGGTCTTTGTGTGAAATGTCTGAATGTTGGCTGTAAGACGAGGATCGATTGTCCGATTGTCGCTCTGGCCAGTTGGCAAGGTGTCATATTACATAACTAGAGACCCTAGTGTTGCGGGGACGAAAAAGTTGCTAAATAAACAACCTTTATTGTGCGGCTTATGTGTTAGCGGTTAAGTTAGTAGATGACTTGCCGCGCGAAGGCCATTGATTATTGCAGCTGGTCCTAGCGATCCGTGGAGGACACCCTTTATGGAGCTGGAAGTCCGCCGCAGTAATCTGGTGTGATTGTCTAACTTACCTGCTACCAATACAGTGGGAGAGGGCGACGCAGTGTTCTGGATAGTAGGGACATGAAGATGTGGCCCGTTGACAACGCAGATCGTAGGAGGCAACTGAGTGAGGTGCTCAGGGTGAGATGATGGAATGGTTTGCTTACTAGACAACATTCAGGGGTGGAAGCAGTCGAACATTTTGGAGCAGCTTTGGGAGCACTAATAAAGCCATTTTGGAGAAGCTTTGGAGCAATGAAACCAGAATTTTGGAGCATTTTAACTATGTTTTGGAGCAGGTTTCTAAGGTCAAATGCCTCTGATGATTGCAGCTTTCTCTTTCTGAAATACAAAACCTCCAATCTGATTCCTTTTTATGCAAGTTCAATGCCTTTCCGACTTCACACTCATCTCTGACAGGACAAATGACCAACAAACTTGGAACAGACTAGCAACAAAAGGAACGCTTCATCCCAGACGGCCATAGACGTCCGACGGTCGACCGACGGACGTCCGTTTTCGGACCTTCGGACATCCGACGGAAGTCCGGTTATGTTCGATATACGTACAGCGGACGTCCGTCGGACTATCGTTCGTGGATCCGGATCGCGTCCCACGGACGTCCGACGGGCAGCCGGAGGCGGACATTCGGACGTTTCCCGGAACATGCTTGCAGGGCCCGCTATTGGTGTAAAAACTTGCCAATAACATTCGTGTAAAGCTCAGCAAGCATGTGCCATGGAAATTTCAGTCACATACTAGTGCTCAATGCCTTTGTCGTGAGAGTAAAGCAGACAATAGAATATGCAACAGGTTCAAGTTTCCTGTTGTCTGCTTTACTTTCACACACAAAGCACTGAACAGTAGTGTGCAATTAAAACTTCCATCAAAGAGGCACATATGCTAGCTGAGCTTTACACAAATGCGCCATTCCTGAAAACATGCTAAGTGCATAGGCATACCAGCATGCGAGGTTGTAAAAAAAGCATTTTTTTTTGCTTTATTGCAAAAACTGAATACATAAATAGTCTACACTAAAAAAATATCGATGTTAAGGAATGGCATGGTAAAATGCAGGCCAACTGGAGTATTAAGAATCTGCTTGAATAATTTTTTTTTAATTATCCTTGCCCGTGACAGCTCTTCCCTTGGGGAGGTGGTGGAGGAAAAGGTATTTATTGAAACCTAATATTTCGGAATTAGCGAGGAGATGATCGAGTTCTCTGTGGGCGGCCTCCGCAGGCCGGGATTCCATGAGCAGTTACTATCCTGTGCATTTGCTCGATCAGCTGTTGCTGGTCTTTCAGGCCTAAGATGGAAAGAGCAGGCTGGGCTCCTCCTGCAATAGAAGGGAAAATGAAATTCAAGTTATCTGTGCTGAACTTTGATTACACGTCTCCAAGGGCAACTGCCAGTTTCTCTCAATTGCTTTTTCCAGGTGGCACTGTACGCATGCATCTCCATTCAGAACTGTCACATACTATATAGAAAGGTCATATAACTGCAGCAAAACCCATGCAGAATAACAAAAGATACAAACGTAGTTTGACCAGAACCTGGCATTCAGTATTTTAATGTTTTTATGTCGTCTTTTTGAACATGCCACTCTGACCAAACATGGCATGTTATGCTTGCTGCTATGCGCCCTCAGCAATGCCCAAGACATGGAGTGCACATGCAGAGAAACTAAGCATAAAGGATGCTGTATATGAACATAAAGCACAGCCAGAGCATTGCAGTATTACACAGGTATGCATTGGCAGCAGAAACCTGCATTTTGAGCGGTTTAACAGGCAGATTTCTAAAGTCATTGTTCCTGCTCTGAAAAGAAGTGATCAATAATAACATCATTTAAAATTGTTACCTTTTTGTTCTGTAAACTGCACATTTCGCTGGTTTCCATGTGCCCTCTACCGAAGACATTCCCTGGGCGTGTCGGGGGTATATCGACATCAACATCTAGGCTACAAGCGTCTAGAAAGCGTCTCCTTAGAGCAGCTGCGACGAAGTAACTTATCTGATAACATGCAAGCTGCTGCAGCAGAATAAAGATAGACATTTGACATGTGGCTAAAGCCCAATGTGGAAGCATAGCCCGCCGCAGTGATTGCGCAGTGTTCATGCTTCTACAAGAGTTAAAAGTAAAGTTATTTGTTTACCCACAGCGCTATATGTGACATTACAATAGCAAGGCTTATAGTCACACAAAACACAAAAAGCTGACAACCACAAGCTCCTGATGTATTACCGGCAGCATGCAGCATGGATGTTAGTTACTGAAATATGGTTGCATAATTCTGGCAACCAGCTGTGCATGTATGTCATGGATTTCTCAACTACGCACAACAAATTACAAAAAAAAATGGTATTTATAAATGCAGCCAGCTGTTCACAAGAAACACTGTAGCTTATTTATGGGGAAGGTAGTGGGCGCCAAAGAAACTGCCCCTGTAAAGGCGCCTAATTTGCCCCTATGTAATATCGGGGACAAGTGTGTGGACTACACAAACTGCAATCAAAGCACATAACTTTCACATCAACCAGGAAACTCGGACCATACTTGTCGATGTGAAAGTTGAACGTTAGTTCTTTCATGTGTGCAAGAGAAATAAGGTCACAATTCGTTTACATCGCGATTCTAGTACAAAATCTACACATACTGTCCAGAGACTTTCACCCCCGCAGTATAAGCCACCACTTGGGTAAGAGATTAGTAAAAGAAGTGTATAAAAGACATTAGTGCTGTTGGACAGCCATAGCTATAAAAATGGTATTGACATTGGAGTACTGCCTTAAGGCGGGGCCTAGGGCATTACAAAAGCAAGAGTTAGTGTCCGCTGGTCCTCATTTGAACGAACAAAAAGAGGGGGGGGGGGAAGAAATCTACCTCAACTACATGTTTTGAGTGACACCAAGCCGCAGTTAGTATTAAAGATATCACACAGTTTTGTGGAAGATTTGGGAGCGCTTTGCTGCTTTCTTACAGGACTAGACAAAAGAGCTCACCATCTTCAGAAAGGCACGTTATATAGAAATGAAAATAGTGAATTTACTGCATCTGGCCACAACAACTTGCACACGGAGAGGAAGATGAACTGAAAATTTTATACATGAATGTACGTATTTACAACAGGTGAAACAATGACCATGATCTATGCCGAAGAGGAAAGAGATCAAAATTTAGCTCAGAACGAGTTCTCCAGGCCGCGGGGCCGTTTCATTAACTTCGGGACTCCGCCCACATTTCTCATCCCCAATGACAACGAACTCACACATGACTGGCTAACAAACATTTTGGCATGTCTTTCCACTTTCATAAGTTCTTCACCCTCTCCCTAATACAAGCAATGCAAAAGGGACAACAAATTCGTTTCACAACAAACAGAATTCAGAGAATGGACCTCGAAATGATTGGCTCACTAGGTCCCATGCCAAACTCTCTCCCCTAGGAAAAAAAAAGAAAAAAAAATTAGAACCCATCAAAACGGTGTCCCACGTGCGCAACCATTGCCCAAAGCTTGCATCCTTGGCGGCTCCTTTTACAGGGCAATTATTGCAATTATTGGCGTCCGAGTCAGCACCATTGCGGACCACATCAGAAAAGCTAACCCACATCCTCCCGCTCCGCATCATACCGTCACTGTTACACACTTGCCCTTTTTCAACGCCGCCATCTCCCACCATTGTTGACATCCAGGGTTGGAATCCTCAACGAGACCCCACTCAGCGCGCCTGCACTGAATAATTGTCACTTTTATGGGCTCCCCAACAAAGAAGAGGGCCTTACACCCTTCAACCTGACAGTGTTTTTTCTTTGAACGATAAGCAGTTCTTCCAAAAGAGGAGCTCGTTTCAAAGCTGTGCTGCCCCCGGGTGATGGGCCCAGTCAGCGTACTAAGGACCCCTTGGTACTCTTAGTACTAAGGACCCCTTAGTTGTATACTGTTCGTAAAGCTCCTTAAATAATAATGAGCCCCCTACATGACACAGCAACGAGAACAAACTGCCTGTCCCCGCGTCTTCGAGTGCGACAGCAAAGTCCTCGGAAGAGGGGACTTCTTTCCCTCTCTGCCTACGTTTCCGTTAAGCACTGTAGCTGCTGTAGCTGCCTCTCTGTGCGCGTCTCTCCGCCTCCTGTCCGAGGGCAAGTGGGAGACGGCCGCAGCTGGGCATTGAACAGGTGACCCAAAAAGAGCAGACTAATAATGGTGCCTTGCATACCCACCGATCCCTTACAGAAATCATTAAAGAAATGAAAGCAACACACCAGATAACGCTACAATGTTTCTAAGTGCAAAGTCGACAACTCCAAGTCATATAAATATATGTACATCTCCGCACATTAACTAGACAGAAACAGTGCAGAGTAAACTAATAATTCAGTGTCTAGCAACACTATTAAAAGGGGGATAAAGGCCACGGGGGGCTGCGATTATTAGTACCGTTTTGCCTTTAAACTACAATAACATACTTGTTGCAAGCTTAAAATCAGATTCACACCTGTCCCACCCACAGCAATGGAACACACATCTGACTCAAGTCTGCAGAGAAAGAGCAAGCTAGACTATTGCAGACGCACCCTTGGTTATTTTTCTGGCATTTCTGAGGGTGAAGAATCTGACTTGTCAGTAGCATGTATATGAATAAGAATCCTATGACAGTAAATGCATCAGATTTTCTGGAGTGGCTTTTCTTTGCTGACCACATATGAGGTGAGCTATAATTTATCCAACTTGGCCTAGGTTTATTCTATGAATAACAAAGCTATAGCAGGTACACAGTCGTCCACTCAGGCTGAACATGCGAGTGCGTGGCATGCACTTTTTGAGATGCCACTGCATCCATCACAGCTGCACACCGTAGCGAAGAGGCAGACAGCATGAAGTACCAGCCTCTAGTCCCTCTACCACCACTGGGGTCCCAAACTAGGGACCCCTTGTTTTTGTCAGGACAGGCCCCCTCAGGGTCAGCTAGTGAGTAACCTCCTGTATTTGTATCTGATGGCAATGTTTTCCACCACCACCCACAATACGCAGCTGCGCATCATAGCAGATGTGAAGCAACAGTTCCTGGTCCTTCTATGCATAAGCCACTTTGCCTTGATGCATGCCTGCGCACCATAGTAAAGAGGCAGACGACATGACGCAGCAGCTCATGGTACCTTTACACATGAGCCACCCCAATACGCACCATAGCAAATATACAGACTACGCCACACAGCAGCTCCTGGTCCCTCTATGCATAAGCCATTTTGCCTCAATACGCACCTGCGTACCTGAGCGAAGAGGCAGACGTGAAGCTGCAGCTCCTGGGCCCTCCATGCACAAGCCACTTAGCATCAATGCACGGCTGTGCACTGTAGTAAAGAGGCGAAGAACGTTAAGCAGCAGCTCCTGGTCCCTCTACACATCAGCCATTTTGCCTCGATGTGCATCTGCACACCGTAACAAACAGCCAGATGTGACAAAGAAGCTCCTGGTTTCTCTACACATAAACCACTTTGCCTCAATGCACGTCTGCACACCGGAGCAAAGAGGCAGATGACGTGAAGCTGGAGCGGCTAGTCCCTCTACGCACAAGCCACTTGGCCTTGATGCATGGCTGTGACGGATGCATTGCTATTTTGCAAACTGCATGCCACACATTCCCATTCAAGCTAAGAGTGGACGACTGTGTAAACGTAAAATACTGGTTATTTACTTCAACGGACAATGACAAAAAGTAACATGGTGGACAAAGTAAAAAGAATTTGCTGCATAAAGTTTGTTGAAACCAGTTCTACATCCTACATGTAAACAAGCTAAAACCTTAATGTCGAAGGGATGTCCTGTGTGTTTAAAATCATCACGCTCAAACAACTTCAACACTGACAATCATGATTCAATATTAATAATATAGATAATGATACAATACTCACTTTTAGCCATACCAAAGAAATGAGAATGCAAAGGGATGTTGCTGTTTTTCCCCCGTGGATGACAGTTTTCCATGTTCAAAGTGCTGCTTCCTGTTGGCTTACGAAATCGGCTACAGCAAATGGCATCTGAAAAATTTTTGGAAGCCTCATGCTAGTCTTCAACGAGAAAAGCATTGCCATACAGAAGCAGAACACAAATACTTTTACAACATACTAAAAGCACAAACTGCGGTGCTGTTTTTAGGATGACTAGGTAGAGGTTTTGCTGTAGCAAGCCAAATGTTAGCCTTCAATAAGGAAAGCATTCCCATACAGAAATAGAACACAAAAACTTTTACAACACATTAAAAGCATCAATTGCACAAATGCTTGTAAGATGACCAGGTACAGGTTTCTGCTATAGCCCACATCATGTGACCAGCGGTTATCAGAAGCCTTGTATGTGAGCATGATGCCCTAGATTCAATTTATGGCTATCACTGTATTAACAAGCATGGGTTTAAAGCTACTTTAATATGATAATCTAAGAACATGGTAAGAGCTTTCAGTGCGAGACATAAGCTCAGTATCATGCACTATAAGGTGCTGCATGGCTCTAGTGTAGCTTTGGCATTATCTCGCTGTCAATAATGCAATGAAGTTCTGAGGAGCCTTTGAATATCTGTAAGGTCAAAGCAACAACAATTTTGTTTTCATCTCACTTTTGCTCAACTCGTTTGTTGTTTTTTTTTTTGAGCCCGCGGCTTGCATGGCCTCCCAGTATGCCTGTTTTGCATAAAAGAAGGCGTTGCAGGCACCAGAGCTCACAGCCCAACTGTATCGCGGCGGCGGTATGTCAAATTCCTGCCAGAACCGCGCAGAACAACGGGTCAAGAAAAAGACAAGTGCTGACTTTTTTTTTTCTCTCATCTCCTTGTCCGGTTGTTCTGCGCGGTTCGGTCCCACATGCATAACCAACATACGCAAGGTGCTGTCCTGGTTTGTCAAAGCTGAAGGAGAGTACTAAACCTTTAGTTATTTAGTAGCTACAGCCGTTCCTTCTAGAAACTGTAGTTGCCGTAAAGCTCGAGAGAGAAAGATCAGCGGCTGTCCATTAAAAAAAAAAAAAAAAGAAAGAAAAAGAGAGAAAAAAAAAACTCGCGACGTTTTCACAAGTGTAGGCATGTCGCACGATGGGCTCGAGGAGTGCAAAAGTTTTCTCGTATAGTTTTTACAACTCAGCACGTTGCGCATGGTTAACAAATTAACTCCTTTAAAGCTTGGGCGGGCACTCCTTTATCAGAGACAGAGAAGTAGCGCGGCTTACTGGCGCAGCGTCCAGTAATGCCGAGAAAGATGGCCCTCAGACTTGAGGCTGCACTTTAGTTAGTCGGCGCGGAGCCATCCTTTCAGTCTCGCCTAAAACACTCGACCGTTCGGCTGCCCAAAAGCTCACCACTATCGGTGCATCGAAAAGTTCCACTAAAGAAACAAAAGTTCGGTGAAATACTTACTTTGGAATCGGCGGGTGAACAAAGTGTGCCAGCCGCACCAAGCCACAGCAAAAACAATGCTAGCAGTGCATTACAGCCGTAGGTATTTGTAACTGCGCAGAAAATGCAGAACACGGAAACGTGAAGCCGGAAACGTCAACTTGTCAGGTGGATTGGATTGGCTCATTTCAGATTTTTTTTAGGATAGGTTCGGTTTCGTTCTTTTTGAGCTTGCTGCTTCTGCGTCTGTTCAGCCACTGATTAAAATTTCACCGAAGCATCATGATAGAAAAATGTTTAATGGTCATTTAACTTTTAATCAAAAATTTTTGATGGAAGAATTCAACGATGAAACATGCGGAAAATAAAAAAAAACTGTTTAATGGAAACGCTTTCTATCGCATCGATTCGCTCTGGCATCATATAATGCAGACTTGACGGCATTACTGATTTATACGCAGTTCAGACGAGCACGACGACTACAAACTATATCATAGCTGTGTAAAAGCAAATCCAGTGGCGGACGTACGGCGGCTGTCCGCTGGGCGAACGGATTCGACCATCCGCTTTCGTACGTACGCCGGAATTCCGGCGGACGTCCGAAATCGGCCGCCGAGTTGCGGCCGAGTTTGGCTGTCCGTCGGACGTCAGTGGCCGTCTGGGATGGTGCACTTCATAACTGAACACCAAGAGTGACCTAAAGCATTTGCCTATTTTGACTTGATAGATCCAAATGTCGAGTCTACCACTTTGATGTGCTATAGCAGCGCCATTAATTTGAAGCTCAGCAGAATGGTCCCGACATTTCTGCTCTATCTTGTGCATATCCGTTTTGATCCTATACCTGTGCTTATGATAAACCTGAGCACTGGTCAGTAGCTAGTACCTTTAGGAAAGATAGATGGCACTGAAGGGTGGCCTTTTCATCCTTCAGCTTTTTTCACTTCATTGTCTCCTGCCAATAGGTCATCATTCTTTCATTGAGTAATGAGGGGGCTCATTTTTAAAACCTTTGCATAGGCCCTGTATGACTTTCCAAGACTCTTGAGAAGCTTCCTAGTGACTGACATCTTGGCGTACCAACCCATAAAGATTCAAGTATAATTTTTTCTGCCGTAGGCCTGAAAGCTTGTCATTGACAAAGAGGCTCGATGGGGAAGTTTTGCTTTCACACCAGAATCATTAGGACAACTCATGCAGTTATTGTAGTCGGACAAGTTTCCTAACGGCTCACAGTACTTTGCGCTATCTTCTTCGCTTGCTGTTCTTGCGTCGCTCTCCACCAGCGATTCAAAAGGCTGTGAGGAGGTGCTACATCACATGCATAGTGCATTTTTCTGCAATTATCTTAAATTGCCAGTGGCTCATACGGAATTTACTTGCGAACATATATATGCTCCATGCTTCCTTCTCTTGCAAAAATTTCATTTCTATTAAGCCCAGTGCAAGATTTGTTATATCTTTGCCCCTGGTGCTGCGACACTGTTCCCCAGTTCCGCCAAAATTTATGGTAGAACGTCGAGGCAGCCAGTTTGGAGCAGTTCTGGAGCAATATTGCATTTTGGAGCAGGATGGAACAGGAAAAGCAGATTGGAGCAGAATGGAGCAAATGGAGCAGCACTTCCACCCCTGAACATTGAAACACGGTAGGCGCGGATAGGAAAACCATAACCACACCTAACAGTATCCGTCACTCGTCACTTTCAACGTTATAGTTCTGCGCACCAGCTTCCCGCTATTCCTTTACCCCCTAACCAATGCCTGTTGGTCAGATTAGGGACACCCTAAAGCTTGCTACTCTCCGAATAATATGTACTCTCTGTTGATATCCTGCAGATATCATGTTTCAGCATAGAAATGACGCACTACTGCGTGATATAGAGCAAGGGCAGTGCCAGACGACAAACATGCGCAGCCCGATCTACAACAAAGATGTAGAAAAAAGCCGCGCATGGTGGCGATTACCACCACCGATTCCAAGAGGGCGCCCTTATAGTCCGGTCCGATCCGGTGCTTCTTCCTTAATCCCTCGCAACCTCCCTCCCATCCATCCGTCCGTCCGTCCTTCTATCTGTCCAGGCGGCGCCTAATGCTTTTATGCTAAATTCTCTACCGAGGTGTCTCTTCGGACCTAAGGATGGGTGCGACACGGTCTATGACCCCAGGGATAGAAGGCATATTTCTTCTCCGCAGTTTTGAACGGAAGTTTCAAGAGCTAACTAGCTCTTCAATACTTTGAAGAGGTGTGCCATCCTGCTCCAAACTGATTCACAGTCATTCTTGTCGCTATCAGCAGATGTCATTTGTGAGTCCAAGGCACTAATTATACAGTCAATCGACTAATTAAGGCAGGCTAAGTTTATATTTTGCCTCTGCGTCGTTATGAGAAGTGTCGCTTTCGCCCTCGCCTGCTTGGTGGAAACGCCGGAAAAGGATGTCAGTTCGGTTCCGACTGGGATCGGTGACAGGGAGTTCCGGCGTTTGTACCCACCAGGTGAAGGCGAAAACGACGCTCACAACGACCCAAACTCGGAATAAGGGCCCTGGTTTTCTGTAGCTCACAAAAGACTTGCGCCCAAAGGATCGTAAATGATTTATCGTAAGCTGCTAATTACAGCAACCTTGGCCAGCAATTCAGAACGATACAACTGCGAAGATGCATTTCGAACTTCTTGACGCCTCTCAAGAACGCTGTTCCCCGGCGCGACCAGTTCGTGGCCAATTTGCTTAGCAATTAATCCTCTTTTCGATCCTGTCTGCTTCATTCAATCTTAAACCGTAGCCGAATTTTTAAAATTTTTATAAAGGCTCTACTATGGGTGTAATATAAATTATATTCGTATACAATTTCCTCTGAGCGAATTGTGTCATGCAGCAGAAAAAATCAGCGGAAGCGTATCATACGGCTGCAAGTTTATTAAACTGCGGTCTAAGCGCATGAATCCGAAGAATCCGAACAGCTTGTTTAACCCTATTCTACCCGGCGTAGCATATAAAGGCAAAACAGCTCACGAGTGGCGTCCGCAGAAAGTGTTCACAGAAAGTGTGCGCGAAATTCCGCGAGGTTCCGTGGGATGTCGGTGGTGTCCTGACATATAGTGACTGATAGTTATAGAGATAATAATAGTCAGTGATGATACAGAAAGAGGGTCTCTCTAGAGAGAAAGAGACTCTCTCCCTCGATCTCTCCTCCTCTTCTACTTTCTCCTTCCTTCCACTCTATTCCTCCTCCTCCCTCTCTACTCTAGAGAAGAGGGAAGGAGACTCTCTCTAGAAGAGAGAAAAAAAAGGTTATCTCACTCTCTACTACCTCCCCCTCTCTAGAGAGGAGAGTAGAGACTGAGAGAGTCTCTCTCTGCATTCCTTCTCTATTTAGATAGTAGGAGAGCCTCTCTCATTATCTCTCTTTCGAGAAATCAAGGGCGTTCCAAGTATCGCAGCAGTGCGGCCAAAATGATTTCGCTATGCTACACGTGAGGAGACTTCAGAGCTCCGCCGAAATTCTTTTATGCATCACAGCCTGAAATAAACAATTTTCATTTCTGCTCACATAATTATGAAAATTATAGCATGTATGCCTTAAGTAACGGTCGTCTGAAACACATTCATCAATCCAATACTAAAGTGTAAGATGCCAGAGATGCAAAATGACTGCCAACTGATAACCACACAAAAGGTAGCTTAATGGTCGAACACCCGAAATTTGTGAGGTCGTAATGTTGCATTCCCGGATTATGTAGCAGTTTTGAATCCTGCGCTAGGTTTCCTGCATGCGTCTGCGTACTTGTGCACTGTCTCATGGTCTTTATGTTGTCAAATTTTATTAAAATGAGATAGAATCAATTATGGGTAATTAGCAATTTCTTAGTCTCCCAGAATTTACATCTACGTGATGAAAGAATCATTGGTGATAAAATCCTGTAGGTTCACAACTTTTATCCAATGTTAGTTCACCTTAGATGCATATGTCACGATTAGCTATGATGCACTGAATCAAGAGAAAATTGAGCATGCTGTAAAGAACTGGGGAACCCTTAAAGTGGTGAATAAGAAATTGGGCAGAGGCAAAACTAAGATACATGCGCTAAGGGACAAAATGGGCAATGTCATCACAAATATGGACAAGACAGTCATAGTAGACGAGGAGTTCTATATTGATCTGTACAGTAGCCAAAGTAGTTGGGACCATAATAAGAGTGGCAATAGGAAAATTTAGTCAGACGTTCCGCCAGTGGTCAACGAAGAGGTTAAGAAAGCTTTAGAAACCATGAAAAGAGGGAAAACAGCTGGAGAATATCAGGTAACTGCATATTTGTTGACGGACAGGTTATCGGCCACCCTGTATACGCATTGCCTGGTACCGACGGTACCGGAACCATGGAAGAAAGCAAACATCTTAATTCATAAGAAAGGGGGCACTAAGGACTTGAAAAATTACAGACCAATCAGCTGACTATCTGTTACGTATAAGGCATTTACTAAGGTAATTGCTAATAGAATCAGGACAACGTTAGACTTCAATCAAACAAGAGATCAAGCAGGTTTTCGGAAAGGGTACTCCAATATCGAACATATCCATAGCATCAACCCTGTGATAGAAAAATGCTCGGAATATAACCAGCTTTTATACATAGCATTCATTGATTACCAAAATGCATTCGACTCAATAGAAACCTCGGCAGTTATGCAGGCATTGCGAAATCAGGGTGTAGACGAGCCGTATGTGAAAGTACTGGAAGATATATATAGTGGCAGCACAGCAACGATAGTCCTGCAGAAATAAAGTAATAAAATTCCAATTAAGAAAGTTGTTAGGCAGGAAAACACAATATCCCCAGTGCTATTCGCAGCTTGCTTAGAGAAAGTATTCAGAGACTTGGAATGGGAGCAGTTAAAAATAAGGGTAGATGGAGAATACCTCAATATAATGTGTGATTCACTGATGACATTGCCTTGCTAATTCAGGGGATGAACTGCAAAGAATGATTGATGACCTAGACAGGAAAAACAGAAAGGTAGGCTTGAAAACCAATATGCAGAAGACTAACATATAACTAAGGTAATGTTCAAGAGCCTCTGGAAGGAACAGCAGTTCGCAATAGGTAGCGAAGCACTGGAAGTAGCAGGCGAATATGTCTACTTAGGACAGGTAGTAACCGCAGATCCGGACCACGAAAGGGAAAGAACTAGGAGAATAAAATTGGGGTGGAGCGCATTTGGCAAGCACTCCCAGATTATGACTAGCAGTTTACCGGTATCGCTCAAGAGGAAATTGTATATCAGTTGCATCATACCTGTGCTCACCTATGGGGCTAAAACGTGGAGTCTAACGAAAAGGGTTCTACCCAAGATGGGGGCGACGCAGAGAACTATGAAACGGAAAATTGTGGGTGTAAGAGATAGGAAGCGTGTACAGTAGAGAAATAACTTGAGTAAGGACTTTCTAGTCTAAATCAAGAAATGAGCATGGGCAGGGTATGTAGTGCGAAGAGAAATCGATGGTTGCTAAGAGTAACCAACTGAATTCCAAAGGAATGAAAGCGCAGCAGGGGGCGACAAAACATTAGAGGGGTGGATGAGGTTACGAATTTCGCAGAGGCCGAACGGATGTATCTAGCCCAGGACCGGACTGATTGTAGGAAAATGGGAGAGGCCATCGCCCTGCAGTAGGTATAGTCTGGCTGATGATGATGATGTTTATTTTGCACTCATTTTACAGGTCCTTATTGTAGATCGATAAGCAATCGTATTACCTATACTTAATTAGACGTTTTATCTAATTCGACACAAATCCTGCGTTCTTTACATTTTGTGAGCTCTCGCAATGTCTCTACAACTTTCCGCCGGATTTGACGTCATCATCCAAGTTTTTTCGTTTTTTTGACCAAAATTCTTCAGTGACCTTAAGTATTAATTGCTCTTAATTGCGCATTCTTAATCTTAACTAGACACAAATCAGGCGTTTCTAGCCCAATTTTGACGTTTTTTGTATTATTTCGACGTCCGAGCTGATTTCACATCTCGTGACAATACTGTTACGGGGCGGCAAGCCCATGAAGAGAGACAGAATATGACTGATGGCGATGGTAGGCGACATTTTAATGAAAGATGGCGGACCTAGCGCGAGCGCGCCTGCCCACGCCGTGCCCGCTTCTTCTCCATTGCCCGTAACACTACTCGGAGCCACCGAGCAATCGTCCCAATCGGTGGACGAAGAACTCAAAGTCGATCAGATTTATGACATGACGATGATGTGTGGATCGGCGAAGACAGAAGAGAAAGAAGGTAACGGTTCGCCGCCATGATGACCGATGAAGCCTGACCCAGGAAGATTTTGCTGCTATGGTCGTCAGGATTTGAAGGCTAGGTCCCAGGCGTGCATCAAGCGGCACAGGCGGGGGTGATGTCTACACGTGTAGTGTTGCATTGAGTCGGTGGGTTCGTTTGGTCGGAGTCTTGGGTTGGTCGACTCCTTTGGTCATGCACTGTATCTTGTGATGTGTTCTCAAGTGTTCGTGGCGTCTCGGGTCGGTGGGGTTTTAACGTCGGCCTGCTTGTCTTTGTGGTCAGAGCGTGGGACTGGAGAATGGGGGACTGGAAATTCGATGGAGAACGGTGATGTCACGTCGGGTCCGGCAGGCTTGGGAACCGCCAGGCGATGCGTCGTCCCAGGAATCCGCTGCCGACAGCACAAGAAGACACAGGGCGCCGAAACTACGGGCCAGGATAATGAGTTATGATGACGTATTCCGCGCCTCCAACCAAAATGTTACGAGGCGGCAAGCCGATGAAAAGAGACAGAACGTGACCAATGGCGATGGTAGATGATGTTTTAATGAACAATTGCGGACCTAGCGTGAGCGCGCCTGTCCACGCCAGTGCCCGCTTCTTCATCCCCAGTAACAATATCAACGTCCAGCGCTATTTCAACGTAAATTTGGCATTTGTGGCTTTAGGAAATTGCCAGGCGCAGGGCCTCTTGTTCATCCGCATTTGGGCTGCGGATGTAGGACTCCCAGGTAATTTTGATCAAGGGGATCAGTTTCCTTAGCTCCCGGAGAATCGGGGCATTGCCAGATTAGATGATTTTGACTCAAAGGTACGTTGCAGAGATTGCAAGCCTCTGGGTCACCTGTCAACTCATTATGCAGAGTAACATGAGGAAAGAAACGATTGGCGTAAATTTTGCGTCAGGCTCTGCATTCTGAGGCTATTAGGGACCTATCTGGTGGTGGATAGATCCTTCTGTTTAGTCTGGGAGTCTCAGAGAGGTCCTTGTAGGTGATGAGGGGGTCTTTGTCTCTGGGTAGCGGAGTTTCTATGGCCGCTCGGGTGTATACATGTTCCATGGTGCCGCCGTCCGGCATACGACGGACTCCACGCCATGAAAGACTGACCAGTGAGCGTGCTCGCTTCTCTCACGTAACCCTATGTCACGGCTTGCGTCTCGGTGGAGCGGCCTTGCGCTCCTCGCATGCAGGCAGCAGTGCGCGAGCACAGAGAAAAAAAATTCATGGGTTGCGCTCCTGTCTGATGCCCCGCAAAGCGCATGCTGACAAGAGACAAAGGATTCCATTTTTTTTTTTAATTTTTCAATGCACCAGGTGTCGCAGCTAAGCACGACCTCCTGCAAAACTTTACGATGTTTCAGTTGATGTGTTACTTGTATGTTTGAATGGGTGTATCAAAAAAAATCTTGAACATTCTGGCGACCCATTCCTTTATTGATGACAGAGTTAATTATATATGTTCCTATAGGTTTATTCGATTTCGCTGACTGCCATGAATAATATTATAGAAGTATGCATTTATGTTGAGCTCGGATACTGGCTTGATATATACTCGTACCCATTTGTTGTTCCCTAACACGCACGGTGTTTATACTAAGGCTGAGATAAGAAGGCGTTCCAACTCCGAACTGCTGCGAGAGGTCGCAACACTAAATGCGGAATATAAGAGATGGGGAATTTTTTCGTTTATCTGAGGTATTGAAGTAATGCTATTCTCTAGTAGTAGATTTGGAATTTCACTCCCATTCATTTCGGAGCTACGCAAAGAGTACCTCGTTGCAAACAGTTAAGCTGGTAGTTTTTCTCGCAAACGTAAGCTAGAGATGATACTTAATAAGGCGGAAACTTAGGCGAGTTGGAAAGCATTTGAAATCATATTTGCTAGCGCTTCTTTAACACAGAAGGGCCATTAGACGAAGGAGGAACACATAAGAACAGGACGGATGCTAGCTTTCTTTAGGAACTAACACAGTATAAAAGACCGGGGCCCATTGTACTAGAAATGATACATAATAAGGCGGAAAGTTGGGCGAGTTGGAAAGCATTTGAAATCATATTTGCTGGCGCTTCTTTAACACAGAAGGGACATTAAAGGAAAAAGGAACACTTGAGAACAGGACCTCCTAAAAACTAGCGTCTGTCCTGTTCTTATGTGTTCCTCCTTCGTCTAACGTCCCTTGTGTGTTAAAGAAGCGCTAGCAAATATGATTTCGTAATCTAGAGCTCACATTTTTGTGTGTCTTCAGTTAAGCTGCTTACCAAGAGTAAAATAACTAGAGTTGCATATATATACAACGCTTTAATACTCGCTTCTTATATTCGTATACCCATTTGCTTCCACGCTGTACGCGTGGTGCTTTGCAGTAAACTGTGGAGTTGCGTACAGCTACTGGAGCTAAGATGGCAAAGCATTCCAGCCCCAAAGCACAAGAGACTGACAACAAACGCCAATTTTATTTCATTTTGCAATATGCAGGGCATCACAGCTAACCTCGACGTGGCCTTATACGTCACAGCGATCACTGGGCTGTTGAAACCGAAACCCCCATAATAGGTAAGTAAAAAAATTTGATCATAAATTACTCAGCAATTGTACGCGAACATCACATGGTGACCCGTCTACATAATGTCTTGCACATTATTACAAAGGATAAAACTCAAGCCCAAGAATTTTAAGAGGCCATTGCAGAAACTTCATTGGGAAAATGCGAGAGCATTAGCGCTGCTGTGAGGTGGCTCTTTTAATCGACAACTTTCTGCATCTACTTACCCACTTCATAAAGTTTGACCAGTGCTCTTCAATCTCTGATGCTACCACTCGACGATGTATAATGGAGCAATGCTGATTTGTTGGCACATTTCCAATAAAAGCTGGAACCAAGAATTGAATTCCCTGACAGCACTCAAGCTTTAAAATAACCTTTCGCAGAGGGGGGAGTAAACACTCGGCACACTGACCCTTTGTTTTATACCTTTATGAAATATTAGTAAATGGCGAAGTAGGTTTCTAGATGCTACATGCACCCAAAAAATTTGAAGAAGACTCCTGTGGAATATTGCTCTACAAGATCACGCAGATCTGCGAGGTCACAAATACAGCCTCCAACACTGCTCAGCAAGAAGCTACAAGAGCAACAACAAAGTACCAAATGCACACAACTTTAATGCAGAACTTGTATGTTCACATTAAATCAATACAGTAGAACCCCTCTACAGGAAAGTCACTGGGACCGACAAAAAGCTTTACTATATCAGGGTCTTTACTATAACAAATGTTGGGGATGACATGGTTCTAAAAATACTGCCTGGTAATTAAATGGCTGATTACTGAACATGTCTTGTTGCTTAATGAAAAAAATCAGTAAAATACCTTCCATCTCTTTGTGCTATTTTTTCAGTAATAAATAGCTTTTTGTTTACATCTTGTGGAAGTGCCCTACCTCTTGAACATGAGAGCAATGTGGCTACAAATACAACTGAGTTTGATTTCATGTGAAAACCAAAGCCTTTCATGAACACAGCGTTAATTTTTGCTGTTTCTGTGAGTAAGAAGGCAATAGATGAGAAATGCGCGTGGCAGTCAAGCACTGCAAAACTGCACACAGAGCCTCCAGTTCTTGCCACCGCTGCCTCGTGCTGAGAGTGCTGCAAATGTTTGGCCATTTCTTTCCTTTTTTTCTCGCACTTTTATTCTCCTTTCCTTTCTGAAAGGACCACGCCACCCTCTTGCTATGTTTGTAGACAGCTTTACTTTTTGTTTCCTACACTGCTTGCTTTCCCTCATGGCTCCAAGGCCTACGTAAAGTTGGCTACTCCTGAATGCTGCTAAGCCTGGTGGTAAAGCCATTTAAAACAACACTCTGTGTTATTTTCTTCTTTAATTGCCTCGCTATTCTAAGCAGCGCACGTGCGGCGACGTCATTCCATAGGAAGTTGCCGCCGCGTCCAGACACACTTTACTATAGCCAATTTTTACGAAAAATGTATTTACTATAAAAGGAGAAAAATGTAGTCATCTACGGAAGATGAACTGCGACTTCGCTTTCACTTATCCAAGTTTATTATAGCGGGGCTCTACTCTACAATGGGCTCAACTTGTATATTGGCCTCTGTGAACGGTGTACCAGAGATGTCAGTGAGGCATTAATGAAGAAAGCTTGCTCATCAAATTTTGATAATCTTTTTGCAATTTATAGCAGGCACAGTTTTACAGGTTTGAATGTCTATTAGTCGAGGGTCATTCAGATAATGGAAACAAGTTACCCAATCCTAATAGCACAAAAATTATCAGCTGAAACCAGCAGATCCTATTTCAGAACAAGCAAGACACCAATTGGGACCAGCAACTCCTGCTGCTGGTACCAGCTGACCAGACAAGACTATTAGTAACATCCAGCTGCAAATATCTAATACCAGGTGTCTTAATGTAAGTATTAAGTATATAAAACAGTTCACCAGCTTATCCAGCATGATTACCCTGTGTTTTCAAGTCAACTCAAGTCAACAACAACAGTATTGTAATGCCATCGAGGCCGCTCATACATCAAAAGGCCCACATAAAGCTATTCTGGTTCATTTATGCTGAAACAGCCAGTTCTATATATGGATGCTGGTAAACTGTCTATGCACCAGCTTCCAATAGAATCAAACAATTGTCAAAAAAAAATTTCTACTGGGTAAAAATTTATTGCAAATGTTTACAAACAGTGCCAGGCAGCCAACTGTGTACAGTCTGAGAGAGTACAGTGGTTTTCAGAAGTTTTATGTTACTTTAAGTGAGACAAGAGCCCCCCCCCCCCCCCTCCCCCCCCCTCCTCCCTTCCTGACATCCAGTAGGGCCATACATCTATGCATCTAGGGCACCAGGACTACAACAGCAAGCACACCGGGCCCAATCAATGAGTGTACTATTCACACAAAGCAAGAGATTTGCAAAAGGTGCTCATAACCACAGGCCCACTGTCAATACTACCCATTATATTAGTGTTGACATTAACTCAACAACAAGCCTTAACAGGTTCTGTGGCCCTGCCTCGAAAACTGTAAAAGAGAACTTTTCGGTCGTAGCATCTCTGTTTTATTCAAGGAAGATAGTTACGGACAGTTGGCCTGTTGCAGAACATGTTCGAAGCTTATTGCAATAAACAGCATTAAATCCATTACATTTTGCCATATCGCATATGCCATAAAAAAAACAGCAGTCAGACCCATCGCAGTAAGTACCAATTTAACTGCATAAACAGTAAATAAAAACTGTGTTGACTGTGTTCTCAATACAGAACTTTTGAGGGTAGTATCACTCTGTTGCGCTCACATGAGCTAGTGTATTCAGACAATGTGCTCAATGGACCCCTGGTTCTGGCACCCACAGAGACGTGCTGTATGGACTTAGAACTTGCTTCAAGGATGGAAAATAAAAAGTGCACCTGACAGAAGCTTCGGGCTCCTTTCCCGCTTTTCTGCCTTTCCACCAGGAAGAAACTAGTGCCCATCGAATCGTGAAAGCACTGCCGACAGTACTGAACCCCTTTAGGAAACAGCGCTCACCGTGCATCTACACTGCACTAAACTTTACAGAACTCTCACTCTAGTGCACCGAAATTTGTTTCGCAGAGCAGCCCTTTGGGCTCGACTATACAGTAGGGGAGAAGGACATGAATACTGCTAAGGCTTGAAATATCGCTAACAAGGAATCGTCCTGCCTTTAGAAAATAGAGTAACAAAGCCTCAATGATGTCATTGGGAAGGAAGCGCATGGGGAGATGTTGCCCTGTGATTGCAAGCGGTCACCGGGAACACTTTTTAAAAATTATCTCTAAATTATAGGTTCCACACAAAACACTAAGATTTAACTCGAACACTCACAAAGACCCCCTCTATGGATTTCATGTATTAGTATACTACTGCAAGAACTATTTCAGGGGCACTTTAAGTACATGCAAATGTTCAATGACCAAGCTAATTAACATGCAGGCGGCATTAATGCATTATATTCAACGCTGCCACCAATTAAACACAAACAAGTCACCTGAGAAATAACTCAACATGCTGGCAGCAACATCTAAATATAGGCCACATTCCCAGTCGATTCCCTTCAGTCCGTGGCACCTCATTTTTGTCTACAGGTTCTGCTCTTACTGTGTAGGGGCTAAACACAAGAACCGATGACTAAGGTTTTCATTTGGTTAAAAATTACCCTGAGTGACCACATAAAAGACACCTTGTCAAAGATGTATATGAGGTCAGGGCAAAGGGAATAGCAGCAACACTGAGGGCTTTGCTAGACCTTATAGATAGACTAACTCAGAGCACTGTACTAAACAACATAACTCTAGCACTGACACAAAAATCCTGCCGGAGCAGCACCCATAAAACTATGATCTACTACACTCTGCTTATTCCACAGAACTGCACATAATACCTACAGAATACCTATATACATAATACCTATCACGCCAATAAAGAGGAAAATGGAATGGGCTCAGACTCTAGTGTATGTATTGGCTTTGGTATTTCTGCAGTGTTGCAAGCAGCCGGCTATCTCTCTCTCCGGCAATTTCTCATGAACTGCCTTGCAAGCAGCATCATGCACACTACCTAACCAGAGTAAAACAAAGCGATGTAATACACGCCCCAGCTGCCCATTTATGTCATCATACCTTAACCGGATGCAACATATGGAGCTCACTAAGAACAGTCACTCCGTTGTCTGCAACAGTTCAAAACGAAATGAAAACATTCAGTCTTGTAACTGACGACGAGGTGATGTGGTCCAATGCCCACGTGGTAAGTGAGGAATTTATGGTCTATTGCACTTCTAACTAGCTGCGTAACAGTAGTATTATATTGTGAAAAGCCTGCTACTCCTGGACTGCTCTTCTCAGTAAGGTAAGAGCAAGTTGACATCAAAAAAAGAAAAGGAGAAAAAGCTGGAATCACAGGAAACTGCAGCCTCGTGCACATGATGGCTATAACAGCCTAGGAACCAACCACTGGAGAAAGGCTACAAATGAAGGTTTAGCACGGGCAAGCAGGCCAGTGCACTGAAATTCAGTCAACAACACGTTTCTTTAGGCCGACCGACAGGCAGCACATGCGTAGCGCAAACTTTATTATGCGGCGAATGCCAGTTCAACAGCATCGGCACTGACCGAATGTGCTCCACATACATACAAGAGCAGCCACCTGCTTTTCTGTTTATGAACAAGACCAGAACCGGCGCCTGTGCCGCAGCACAGCTCGCTCTAAAATGTATTCCCATCTTGAAAGCAGCATAGAATGATTTATGGCACTGTTGCATTTCATCTCTCCCAAAGACTGCTAAGTGCATATGCTATAATGCTGCTGGGATAAAAAAAACCCTGGTGGTCCTGAGACTCGTGGGGACTGGGAGCAGGTGCATTCACTCAAAGACGACTGGTGAAGAAACTGGTGCACTGCTGTCACACAGCAAACGCCAGTCACAAACATCACTTCAAAGCTCGTTCTCACTCTATAATTTTACATGCAACATCTTATTTCTTTCTGGCACTAAGTATGTGACCTCGGTGAAGAAAGACATGCCTCAAAACACTGAGGATATAACTAGCTGTGTTACGTATGACCCTTTCCGCAATTGTCAAGTTGCTTTTGCCACACTGCTTCCTGCCTTAATAATGGCTAGGTGGTGGTGACGTGCATGTTAAAGTTGAGTTAGCCTTCCACCGCTAATATTGCCACTTCTCTGCTGGTACCTCATGGCAGAAAGGGAATGTACTGTTGGCCACATTTCTAAATGCATCGAGCAAGCATCGACTGCCCTGCACAATGGCACCAAGGCAGCAGACCCTGGTTGTGTTCACAGGTAGTGTCTCGAAAGCGTTTGTTTTGAACTAAATTACTGTGCTGAAATCGTGGGTCCTCTACAATTAGTATTTTGTAAGTAACAATTGCAACTGGTTTCTTGGGTACATTAGGCTGTTTACCACACATGTGTACCCTCTTCAGATATCAACCACATGATATGCAATGAACAAAAACAAGTGGTCACAGTTTCCTGGGGCTCCAACGCATACCATCCAATTACAAGAGGGGCTGCTTTGCAATAATTAGAACAGCTCCATCAGATGATGCTCATTTGAACAGCCGGAATTGTGGGCCCTTTTGTCTTCGAGCATAGAAGCGCCGGGCGATCAATGCTAATGCCATACTTTTAAAAAAGTGCTCAACTCCAAGTGCTGTCCCATAAGGCCAAAATCTTGTAAAGACTTCAAACGACAAGTTTTACCACCACACATCTTGGTTCGTGTAACTTCGGAGAGCATAATGTGGACAACATTATGCAATGGCACATTCCACCTCCCGACGTTGCACACCAAAAGCACCTTGCTCAGCACACGAGGATAGAGCACTAGAAATGCTCAAGAATGAAGCAGTGCATGCAGCTCATAGCCTATACCAATCGCATTTATGCATTACCTCGAGTTTCATCTTAAGCGCAGACAGTATTGTCACCAGAGCACTGCTGACGCATTGCACTTCATAAAACAAGCACCATTACGTATTCCATTTTAAAGAGCTACTTTTTTTAGTTTTAGCCATTATAAGGGTGCACCCCGCAGTGGTGAAGCCGGTTTAACAGTAACGCAAAGGGCCCATAACACATTTAAGTTATTTTGAGATTATGGGCATGTGCAAAGCCAAGCAGCCCAAAGGCTGCTTACGAGAAGCACTTCCCTGCAACACACCGGCACTTACTCAACTGTGGCACACATCACACCCGGTGCGTGGTTACCCGAACGCGTGCAGGCGATGCCTGTGGACGCCACTCAGGCATGCCTCTAGCGCAGGTACTTCTGGATCAGCAGCAGCAGGGTGCGATTGGGCAAAACCATAGTGTGCTCCAAGGGCTCATTGGTCATAGGACTGGTCTCCTTTCCACTCTCCAACCAGCGGTTGATGGCTGTCCGCTCGTAGCTGTAACCATCTGTGCAGCCAGAGCACAAAAGGATTACGCTCTTCCCACAGCAACGCAGCACAGCTGTGTGGTTGCAAACGACTGATAATGCCAAATGCCACTGCACCGCAAATGCAAAAGTCAAAGCAGCCACAAATGTGAAACAAGTGAAATGTGAAACAATGCATGACATGACGCCACAGCCTCCACCTACAACCCCTATTTTCCCCTGTCGCTTTTTGTCTGGTCTGGTTCAGTGCACACTGTAGTACATCACTTTTACTAGTTAGCATCAATCAGCTAACTTTTTTTCCAATTTTTAGACATTTTCCCCTAAATTGGGGAACAGATGAGTCAAGGACCTTTCCATGACAGTATTCTCAAGAGGGCCCCAAAATTCACAGTATGAAAAAAAAAAAAAGAAAAAAAAACAGCAACAAAGCTACGAATCTATACGCAACACATGCTTTATGCATCTTTTTTTTCCTCAGTTTGCAGTTTTTCCCACTAAGCAAGTTTTGAAGTGTGTCAGCACAAACACAGTTTGCCTTCTCTGTGCGAGTGCAATTGAACCACATCATAAAAAATGTGTACAGTCAGATGCACTTATAACAATATTGAAGTGCCAGCTATGCATTACTGTTATAACCAATAATTATTATGATAGAGGCATGCCAGAAAGATGAAAAAGCTCTGAGAATTTAATGGCATGCAGGTAGCTCACAATGTTGATTTCCTTGCAGGAAAAAAAAATCTGTATCAGTGAACTGTGACTGTTTCATGGCATACTTAAGTTCACAACTCCCTGCGAGATGCCTATACTACCCATGTGCCCAAGTAAGAGATCTTCAGCAAAAAATGAAGTCTTGGGGGGGACTCCATCATTTGTCAGTTGTCTTTCGCATAGCTTCTTGATCCTCGTCCCTATCAGCACAGCCCAAAGCTGAGAAGACTACCGTGTTGGTGAAATCATTTTTCGCAAATGCTTCATCAACATGCAAGAATTCTTTAAGTCTCAACACGCCGCCATCATCATTACATAGTTGAGAGCTTTGCGAACCTTCACGTCATTGGCATTCTGAATGAAACCCGCTTTCCAGGAGCAATCCTTGACGCGAAATCTGATGAGCTTGCATACAGAACTAAGGGAACAGTGACTGCGGAAAGGAAAGCTTTCCCATTATGAGTGTGGTTCGCATGGTGAAGCATTGCCGTGTTCCAAAGTTGTCTCTCACTGACCAGATTTATTTGTTATAACTAATAATAGCACTATTATAACCAGTTTATTATACCACAGAAAACATGAAAAAGCTGACAATGCCACGTCCGTTCATTGCTATACCCGATATATTGTTCTAAGTGGGTTTGACTGCACTGGGGAGGAGTTTTTGTCCATTCATGACAGGTATCCTATAACCTAAGCTTCTTGCTTTCATTATTTACTGATCTGCCTCTAATCTGACATCCAGTGACTAAGAGCTTCACAAAAGAAAGCTATAGCATGTTGCACAAGCTTAGCAGCTGCATATGTAGCTGTTTAGTTTCACCTGCTTAGTGCACCATGTTACAAAGAACATGACTGTAAGGGCACCCATTTTCGACACTAATTTGCTGCAGAAAAATAATGGTGGCTGCTCACAACTTGAAGTCACAAAAAAATGTTTCATGATAACTGGAGTTTCAATATAAGCAAAGTGCCAAAATTTTCAGGGTATTCATTGTGAACTGCAAAGATCCAGGCTTTCCATCCAGTATGTTATTTTGCAGAACAATCTCAGCACATAAACCTGGTACAAAAGAAGCCTTGTGAAGTGGCACAGCAGCACATGAAATGTGACCACAAATGAATGCACCTTCTTTAAGTGCGTTGTGACAATAAGGCAGCAGAGACCATAGCTGCCTCAAGTGTCTCGAGAGAGGCTTTACATTGTCCCCTTCTTAGGAAAAAGCCTGCCACACAAACTCCATGCACCTGCCCCATGCTCCTGCCATTCTCGGTGTGGGTGGATTCCTACACACTGCAGCCATGAGTAGGTCAGAAGACCTTCTTTATGCATCACTCACAATTAAGGCTACAGGTCCAAGACATTCTAAGAATTTTTTTTTTCTTCCAAATTTTCAACTTGCAATTTTTGCAACGCAGTTGCTGTAGACATGTATAGACTAAAAAAAAAATTTCATTCAAAGAAATTCAAAGCCAGCAAAATAATGTCTTGACCTGCATTATGGTTCCAGGAGTGCAACAAAATAAACAAGGTCAAAATAGGCAAAATAGTCACGAAGAAATCTGTGTAACAAGGTGATCACCCAGTCGGAAAATCGGAACGGAGAAAAATCCTGATAATTCGAGCTATTCCTCAATATGCAGAGCCAACACACGTCACAAAACAATGTCTTTCTTAGGTTACTGCCAGGTGAATTCCAGCAATAAAACTTTAAGTGGACGCAGGTATTGAAAAAATAAATTTTCCTGACATTTTTTTTTGCGAAATTAAAAGCCACGTTTACTCTTAAAGGGACCGCGAAAACATATCTATTAAGCCTATCAAGTGGGCACAAATAATTGGTATTCCATCAGCTACATTCTCAACACAAAAATATTTTAAGCTAGCATCACTAACAACAAGGA
Source organism: Amblyomma maculatum (assembly GCF_055883805.1). NCBI lineage: Eukaryota > Metazoa > Arthropoda > Arachnida > Ixodida > Ixodidae > Amblyomma > Amblyomma maculatum. The sequence goes on along the minus strand of NC_139349.1, from coordinate 29,023,306 downwards.
TGCAGCGATCAAAACGAATGCTCCTCCTCCCCTTCTCAACTCACACAATGACACGCATGCACAAAAACACACAAAAACATTTTGTGTCAGCAGCCACTTCGTTCGGCTCATGCCCCTAGGACGAGCACAATCAGAGAGCACATCCAGATAGCAGAACAGGTGGGAGCAATTAACAATGTGTGGTGAAGTGTCACATTAATTGGCTGTGAGCTGTCACAAGGAGCAATTTTTAAACATTAAATGTAAACTATAAGGTCCATGCGAAGCTTCTGAATCTGACTCGAATACTACTAACAAAGGCCACCTCTATGGATTTGCTGCATTTAAATATGACTACAAATATCTTTTCAGGGTTACTTTAAAACACAGGGCAACCAGACAAATAATGCCTTTTATTCTTGACTGTGCATTTCAATCACGCCTTTAATATGGGACACCACTGTGCTTTTGTAATTCTACCAATTTATTTATTTATTGCTATACCCACAGCACCATGTGGCATTAGAGGCATTACAATGTGGAGCAAAACAAATACTAACACAATCAATAAAAGCACGAAATACAAATAAAAGCAAACAGGCAAGCAACCAAATATACAGTCAAACAATACTTCTACAACCGCTGAAGAAACAAGGGCTTAATACCAATGGACATTCTGCAAAGAGAAAGAAAATACGCAAGTGGTGGCAATGGTAGATATATTACGTGGGAGTTTATCCCATTCGCAAATTGTTTTGGGGAAGGACATCCTGAAGAAGCTTGTTTTACAGGCACGATCAAGACACGATGAGAAGTATATGTTCTGGGACCGCACTGACCGGCAGCCACCACGGGGTCCCGCATGGGCTCCTGGGTGATGGGGCAGAAGAGCTCCTCGGGCAGGGCGGCATCCTCCTCCCCGGCCGGGGGCAGGTGTCGCCACAGCGGGTGCTTCAGGGCCTGCACTTCGCGCAGCAAGCGGGCGCGCGTGCCCAGGGCGTCCACGTGCAGGGCATTGCTCAGCCCCTCGTGGGTCAGGTGCAGCAGCTCCTGACCGTCGATGGCGTGCTCCTCAAAGGCCGCTCGGTGCTGGCCCAGGCCCAGGCCCTCCAGCCACTCACCCACCTGGTCGACCGACCAACGGCCCACAGCCGCCACACCGACTCCCTCCTTCGGCTGCGCCTGTGGCTGTGGCTTCGGCTTCTCTTCGTGCCCTTCCTCCTGTAATCGAGATCAAAGTTCAAACACTCTTTTATAAGGGGGAAGAAAGCTCGGTCAACAAAGGCACACCAAAATAGAATGCAAAGTTCAACAAACTCTTTTTTTTTGTATTCCCCGATATTTTTCATGCCTCCCCTGACTACTTCAATTGAAATTCCCCAATCCCTGAAAAGGAGGAAAAGCATTTCACTGAAACAGCAAACATTGCAATGACAATAGATTTGCTTTTCCTTTTTTGTTTTGAGAAAGTACTCAATTTTTCTTCCTAAAAGAATTCCTGCTTTAGGCTGTGACTTACAATGTGATCATTGCTTCTTCTCCAGCGTTTTAATATAGGTGGCTATCAGTTTCCTTTGAGGTGACTATTGAATGTCTTCCAGTTCTTCAACACTTTTCTTTAATTATGAAGAAGACAGCACAGAGGTATGACATGGTGTGCTATGAGTGATGGAAGGGAAAGAACTGTTCCAGTGTCGTGACACAGGTTTTTCTTGATAGCATAGAGTTATATAAACACATATACTAATTTTTAAGATGAGCAGTATCAAAGCCACCATGAAGCCGCATTTACCTCCACCACTGATGGTGAATACAATGTCTCAAGCCATACGTACAGATATGTCACCCACACACCTACGACAGAGTTCTATGCGAGCAAGCAGCGACCACGAAGTATGCAGTGATCATGCAGTTAAAAATAAGTGGACGCTTGTCCATAAAATGAGGATGGCACAGGGTACGCCGCTACAACAGCACCCGCCTTCCAGCTTTCAAATAAGGCACCGGTGAAAACTGCACTCAATCTCTACTGGGACACAGAAGGTAGCACTATCAGATTGTCATTCTTGAAAAAAAAGTTGGCCCTGGCCTCTTGTGCTATCTGAAGATTCATTGCCGCAGCAAAAGGCACATTTACTGTTGAGAAATTTGGATTTACAAGTCTTCCCATCATTCGAATCAAACTTGTGATGCAAACATAAAAAAGAACTGGCTGCCACCATTTTGAACTGAATGGCAATGCAGCCTCGCCTCTGGATCTGCACTCAGAGATCAATGTCGACACAGACTTTACTTGCAATATCAATCGGTAATGTCACACATGTGTGTGCGTCAACATTGATCGCTAGGCGCAATATCAATATCAATCGATGTGTGGCGACACTCCCATTTTGTTTTTTTCTAGCATATATGGCCCTGCTTTTGGTGGGAGTGGTCTCTTCATGGTACGCTATCGATGCAGCTAACTTCCCCTTGCCCTGTTTCCCTTTAAAGCGTGCTAAGGCCCATGTCCTGACGATCAGTTTTTTGAAGCACTCAACTGTCTATCATTTGGCCAGTGACCAGACATGTTGAAGGTCTGTGCCCTGTACCCATAATCAGGAAAAGAAGACATGGGCCATATGCAAGCCACTCGGAAGTTTGGCCGAGATAATTTCCTCACACACTGTTTCTTGCATCCTCAATCCTGATTGAAGCCTGCAGTTCTCAACCAGCCTATTCTAGTGCTTCCGATTGTTTCACAGCAGTTAAAGGGCATCTTCTGCCATGCCTTCGTTTTCCAACAAAGAATGGTAAACGTAGAGCCTACTTTTTTTCAACCCATCCTGCTGGTCATAACCAGCTCTCAGAGCACTACTTGATGTCATATCTAATTATTCCCAAATCTACAATGACTTTAGTGCTAGATATAGTCTGTCAAAGTTGTCCTTTAAAATGGCTTTTCACTTTTCTGCTGCCTGACACACAGCAACAGTTCTTCACGAGCCGGACATTCCCAGGTCAGCCTGAATCACACAAAGGCTGTATTTCTGCACCAAATACTATTATTATTCATTTTTTCGCATCTCTATTGATTGCCTCTGGATTTAATGCCACAGTCTGCAAGCGACTCTGCTTGTCCACTTCTCAGTCACATCGCAAGCCGCAGGTATAAGCCCCTCAACTATTAAAGGGAACACAGTTTGAGGATTCAGTTAATGATTACACCATAATTACGTTTACCAGGCACACTTTTTTTTCCATTTTTTAACCAGTTTAGCTCTTTCCATACAACATCGAAGGGCCCTTTCAATTTTTCAAATTTATTTTTTTGTGCAAGCTGATTGTTTATTCCCTTTCATCATGGACCTGTACCTGCGGTAAAAGAGCAAAAGAATGACCGGGAGAAAGAACATTAAAAAATACAGCTCATGGTATCAGCCTCACGGCTACGCAGGCCTAAGTGCAGGAGAAATACACTCACTGTGCTGCTGCTGCTGCTTTCGGCCTGGCTCCATACGACCACAGTACGGTCGTTGGAGCCCGTGGCTAGGAACTCTCCGTCACCCGAAAAGGCGCAGCAGGGAACGTAGCGGCTGTGCTTGGTCAACCGCTGCAGCTGCTCACCAGTGCCCTGCGGCCACCATAGCACAAGGGTGCCTCTTCACATCCTTTTTTACAATTTATCACAAAGGGACCAATCGCATCAACTAACGTGAAATTCTTACCGCATTGCGATCGAACCCGAAAACGTGGATTCAATCGCAACATTTCCAAAGGCAAACGTTAAAGTAATGCTTTGCTAATTTCCATATGAGCCTAGCAAAAAACATGCGCTCACGCTAAATTTGTTATGCAAGCAAAAAATGCCAATGGCATCAAGCGATTGTCATGACTTCGCTGTCAACTCTATTTCATGGATGCATCTGCCATTCACTTATAATTCCACACTAGGAGATTAACCAAGACATCATGAGAACCGATCAACTGCGTTAGCTAAAGGGCCTCCTTTGAGGGGGCATTTGCCCCAGCATTTTTTAGTTGTATCCAGCTATAATGAGCTGGCCAATCGGTGGATAAGGGTGCCACACTTCCCCTGACCAAGTATATTTTAATTCCTTCTCTCTCTTTTTTTTTTGCGTATTGCAAAACCTTTCTGATAGTCTTTCGTGCCAAGGTCGACCCCACACACTGCTCTGCTGCTTGGCACTGACATGCATCTAAACGAATGCCTTTAGATGAGAGCGCACTATAAATGTTTAAGCATGTCCAATGATCAAGGTAAGTCGGAATGCAGATAACGAACCCTACCCAAGCAGGAGAAACTGTTGGTGAGCAGGTTTTAATACAATTTCCATAAGGGTGTAAGGTGTGTCCTTGCAGATACTATATGCCGAATTAACTGATTACAAATTGAATAGCTTTAATCTCTGGAGCTTGGAGGTCCGTCCACAAACACTTTTACTCTTTGAAATTAACATCGTAAAATTTACTCTCACCCTCACAAGTACACGAATCTGTCACTGCTTTTCTTAAGAAAAATGTGGGCATAGAAAGGGTGAGCATTTATGGACATAGAATGTTGCACATAGTTAGCTTGGCCTCTGTTTCACGTATTGTCTGCACATTCCCTTTACTACATAAAAGTGGTAGGGAAAATAATGGAATCATAACCAGCTGCTTTTCTGTAATCGTTCACTTACTTTTCTGGGGCTGTAACTGACCACAGAAATCGGTTTCATTTGAGATGAAGTAATAGCAATCAGCAGCGTGCTTGACCGCACTCATTACCATGCCCTTATCTCAGTGTTTACTAAGCCATAAAACCTAGCCTATAACACGCACTCAAGTCACATTTCAGACATTGAGTACTATATTTCAGGGTCAACATATGTAGCATGGAGTAATGAAATCATACATGCTTCAGGAACCATCTCTTTCAAAGGCGTATGAAAGACCTGTTCTTTTTTTTGTACACTGCAAAAATATTCATTAAGCATTAAAGAGACCATCAGGATGTTGTTAGTGTGGGTAGTACTTGAGACAATGATGCCAATAAGATGAATGGTCAGTACTAACGCTTCGACCTCTTGCTACTGAAACATGCATTTCCAACTTATTCTCAAATTAAGTTGTGTCACTGATAAGAATCATCAAAAGTGATTTAGCTCCGCAGCTAAATGAAAACACCATTTTAAAATAAGCCCCAAGTATCCACTAATTTTTGTCTTGTGCACTGGAAACTGCTCTCTGGAAGGCACACTTTCAGCTATAAATTGAGTATAACCCAAATTTGAAGAAATCTGTTCAGGTACCAAATATGAAGTAAAACATGGTTTTACCCATAAATGAAGATCCTTATGTATATCCTGTGCCTGAAGGTATCCCGTAAACTGCGACGAAAAAGTTTAAAGTTTTCAAAACTGCCTCTTGCCTGAAATGTTAGTACCACAAACATATCATATCAACGTATAGCGTTTTTTAATGAAATTTTCTAATCAGCACTGTAAAAAGCGAGTTGTTATCCCAATAACACAAGGTTAATGTAAACAAAAACACAACACTGCAGTCGAAGCTGTTCAGAAGCTCCTAATCCTGTCGAATAAATATGTTCAATGAGTTTACTGCACAAAGAATTGATAAACTCAATGTGCACATGATGAAATGGAATGTGAACAGCAGAGCACATGGTTTTCTGTACAGTCGCTGAAAGCTACAAACAGTCATGGGCGTGGCAGTGCCATAGTTGCGAAATGTGGAAAACAGTATGTACCACATATCTGTCCATTTTGTTGCTCACACATCCTTATGTCTTATCTTAGCAACAGTCAATGCAACCTTAATTAGTTTAACATGGAATAAAAGTGTGGACACATTAGTGTCAGCTGGTGCATAAATTTGCAGGAGGTTAACACTCGGCTGGTGGTACAGCTTTCTGCACAGCTCTTTTAAGCTACAGAATTAAGGCTGACCGCAGCCAAATGTAAAGCAGTGCCATCTGTGTCCCCTGGTGGAAAGAGAAGACTAGGTGCAAGCAACTTCCCCCGAGTCAGATGGCACTAACAAAGAACTGACGCTGCATACTAAGTTTTGATCGATGCCATGCAATATTAGAACATGCGAGGCCAGCTCACCACATCCCACAGCATGGTGGTCTTGTCCCCGGCACTGCGCAAGGGCGAAAAAATGTAAGGCACATGCCGTGCAAGCGGCAGCGGCGCGACGTATACCTGGAGGCTAGAAGCTGACCGCCGGGGGCAAAGCGGCAGCACATGACGTTTCCCGAGTGACCCTCGAACATCCACTGAGGCCAGAGGCTGCAGCGATGCGCCATGCGCACCTGCCAGACGCGTACCAGGTCATCGTTACCGCACGACGCGAGCAGGTAGCTGCTCTCGAGAGTGCCGTGCGCCAGGCTGGCCTCGAACTGCGGGCTGAAGTGGCAACCCGTGGCTCCCAAGTCGTGTGCCTCGGACCGGGTCAGCAGACAGCTGCCATGACCGTAACGGGCGTCCCAGAGCCGCAGATCTCCGGCCGACGAGGCGGACGCGATCAACGCCCCGTCGGGCGAAAAGCTACACGCGGTCACCAGGGCACCGTGGCCGTCAAGGGTCCGCACCAGCGAGCGTGTGGCCACGTCCCACAGCACCAGCGTCTCGTCGTCGCCTCCGGTGGCCAGCAGCGCGCCCGAGGGCGAGAAGCTGCAGCAGCGCAGAGCTGCTTCGCTCGGATGCTGCAGCTGGCCCAGCACCTCGCCGCTCTGTCGAATGACGATCAGTCACCTATCAGGCACTCGAAATCATGCAGACACACAGCCACGAACCGCTTCGACACTGCACTCAGCTCGCTGCTCACCTGAACATTCCAAATGAACACGCTGCCGTCGATGGAACACGACGCGAGGGCCGTGCCCAACGGCGAGAACTGCACTGCGTTCACGCCGTACTTGTGGCCCACTAAAGGCGACGCAGATGACTCGGTGAAAGACCCTGAATCGTACAGCCAGATTCGCACTGTCTTGTCATTCGAGCAAGTGGCCAAAGTGGTGCCCGAAAAGTCGCAGCCCGTCACGTCGCCGGCGTGCGACTCCAGCGTCTGCCGGAGCTTCCATTCGCGAGTCGCCATTTCCACTGAAGCGCCTAATGTTTGACGCCGACCGTCGCTGCCATGGGTACAATTGATAATGCACGCCGCGTCAGATCGTTTTCTTGCGTGCGGCACCGGCCGGTCTCAAGCATCGATTCGCACTTATTCCACATACTTGTGTCGGTCCGTCAGCTTCAGAAGGCGTGGCCCTGTAGTCAGCCCGACGCGGGCGCATGCAGACAAAAACACCGAGACGTCGATTTCAGTGCATCTCTCTACCGAGCAGGACGGTCGAGCGAGGCGCTGAGCAAGGACTTATTATATGCTTCCATCTTTCATGCGACACCGTCTGGCGCACAGCTAACCAGGTCAGATACGTCCAGCTGATGTATTCCACGTGAGAAGTGTTTACTCATTCACGTACGGTCGGACCGGACTCCGCGCGCTTGCTGCCCTCTCGCCTGACGGCTTGGCACGGGAGGGCAAGGCGGCAAGGTGCAAGGTGGAAAGCGTTCGCCGCAGCGGTGCGCGCGCGTAGCGATTGGTCTCGAGCGGTTCTGTGCCGTGTGACGTAAGAAGCGGGAATCATTTGTCGTTCTACGTAGCTAAATGCTAAATCATACCAATCGTGTCGGTGGCTCATGCAGTCGCAAATAAAAGTCCGAAGGACCTAAAGGCCTAAAGCACTAGGAGGACAGGTTTTCTCTAATTTCGTATTGCCCCAGAAGCCGCACTTAGCTCTGACGCAGCAGTCTCAACCGTCTCAACTGTTCGCCGCAAACTTTCATGTTTCAAATGGTGTGGCCAGCGGCGTAAAATGCACTTTTTCGGAAGCAAGTGCATTTTTTTTTAAAATTTACTATTGATTTATTACTGCCAAAGTGCTGACTGTGCAGTCTTGTAATGATATGGTACTGGGGTTATATCACAGACAACACACATACGTCCCAGGGACATCCCAGGGATTCCAATTATGGGAGTTTCGGATGTCCTAGGGAAGTCTGTAAGCGTCCGACAAAAAATCCCCAAAACATCCCAAATGAAACAAGAAGCGACTTCCTCAGGACGTCCCAATTAATACCGAGGTGGGACATGTTTGGAGTATTTTAGGAGCTTATTGGGACATTGTTTGGGAGATTTTCCTCTGGTTGTTATTCTAGGCACTGTCTTGTCGAGGCCTCGTAAGAAGCATGCAATTATATGAATCTCAGCTCATGTTGGTGTTATGAGCAGACTCAAGTTGCCATTTTAATTTGTATTAGCAATTAGGGCAGGGATGATTTGGGAAGAGAGGCAGAGTTGAATTTCAATGGGAAAACCACTATGCTTGAGGTGACCATTCTCAAAATTTCTAGTTATAATTATTTTGTGTTCAACTAACGATTCAAAACATATATAATCATATTTACCTAAAAGACATTTTACTTACTTGATAAACGCCCATGTGCAAAGCAATATTCGCGGCGTTGAACGCTGCATGCCGCAATCTGTACTATACACGTTTTCTGCATGTGCCTATAACACTGTCGCATACTATGCATAATAACCACACAGCGAAAACCTTGCGGTTCTTGGGAAATTACACACACAGAACTTACACACATATTCACACTTTGCAAAGAACAGAGGAGCCACAATTTTGAGATCACCACACTTCTCAAGCACTTCAATATATACTCCACAACAAAGGTGTCCTGATATGTGCAAGCTATACACTGCATATATACAAAGCTATATAAAATTATCTCTTGGATAGTTATATATTTTGTTAGCAGTACAGTTAACCAAAGTCGCATGTCACATCCTATTAACTGAGACTCTTCATTGCTTTGTTGACAATAAAAATAAAGCCATTAGTTAGAGCTGATTTGTGTTCTTCGGAGAAGTTGGGCGCCTCGTGCTAGTTGGGCTCCACGTTTAACTGTTGCAGTTTGCATACGCTCTTTTTGCGAACACGATTCCCATTGAACCATACCTCTCATATCATGGCAGGCTGCATATTTCGTGACCGCCTTTTATATATTTTGTAAAGGAACCAATTCCCATGCATCAGCTAATGCAGTTATGAGCTTACATTCGCTGTTCATATGCTCTGAAAAACCATGATGAACAATCAGTTGCAACCTCCGAACATAGCCTCTTGGAAAAGCGCAACTGAAATTTAGTTAGCAACTGTTGTCGTAGCAGGGACGGCGCTGATTTTTAGTTATAGTGATGATGCCTTTTGTTTTTGACATTTCAGGCGAATTTGTGTGGTTCTTGTTCACTAGCTTTCGTGCGACAGGGTGCACGATCCCTTACAACTGCCATGGAATGTGTTTAGTATGGTTTTATAAAAGGACAAGTAAATGGGACGTCCCACGGAGATTCTTCTTTGGAGGTTCGAACATAGCCCAGAAGGGAGCTAGCAGGGTCCTGCAGATTACCGTTAGGATCTGGGAGGTAGGGATTTAAACGGGACGTCCCTGGGAGTTGGTGTGTTGTCTGGGATTATGGTCCCTGGAAAAACCAGGGCCACAATCCCTTGCTGCCACTTTCCAGATTCATTATCACTGTATGGAGGCTTGCCGCATTCCCTGGTAGTTGTGTTTCAAAGCACAAGGTTGGAAATATATAGCAGATCCTATGCTTTCTATGCACCATTTCTCTTTATCTTATTCTCTTGGTTTGAAAAACACCAGTCAAGGTTACAACCGCTAGAAAAGCAAAATAAATGCAAGTCAATGACAGCAAAGCAAATTTGGAAATTTTTGCATTCATACAATTTTCACAGGTTCTACGACAACTGTTTTTCACACACCTCTTTCCCTCATATAAAATTCTACTTTACTTCAGCAAAACAATAACCCAAGCTGTGTAACATTTGCTAACTTCCTGCTACATGTACCAAAGCTTCCAGTCAAAAGAAAAACTGATCACATAGTACAGATAAAACAGGACTTATTTCGAACTATTGGTGGGTTTGGTTTATAGGGTTTGTCTCAAAGCAACATCTATAAGGGATGCCGTAGAGGACTTAAGGAATTTCGATCACCTTCTGTTCATTAATGTGCTTTGAAATCATACAGCACACTATTTTGCCATGAGACCTTCCTCTAGCCAACTATCGAGCAACAGTAAACTACAGGTAGCATCGCAAGCAACATAATGTGGTGCTATCTACATTTGTAGTCTTCATACAAGAGCATAGAGGTTTTTAGCTCTCTGTATCAAACAATGAGCTAATCTCATGAGGCAGAAGAGCAGCTACAAAAAAATATGTGCACAAAGTTCAGGTGCTGTCAGACTGCAGAAAATTTAATAGCTGTACACAGGAGGTTCCCCAATGTAACACTACCATTGTAGCATGCTGAAACTGAAGGGAAAAAAATTGTGAACCTTTCCCTCCAGTGTTATTGCTGAACATTATTTGCTTGATAACACTTAATGCCTGTGCAGCTATGCCATTTACTACTTACCTTTAGATGGACCCTCACTAGGCAACAAGCTGAGCTTTGCAAATATTTTCTTCATCTATTTACTTGTGTCGAGTTTCACGGTGCATAAGCAGCTGAAGCTACCGTGCGCCAAGCCTGTTGTTACTGATGAAGAGTGGTCAAATTTGTAGTTACATGCACTCTGGACATCGATAACTTGAAAAACACTTCATTGAAAACGCATATAATCTTTTCTTTATGTGGTCCCAACTATCAGAAATCCACTAAAGGCACTCTAAATCTTGAACAGTTGCTATTTGAAATGAATGCTCAAGAAAACCAAAAGGTAATGAATTACTTAGCAGCAAGGTGAATAAGTACTTGCACATTTAGAGAAATTTGTGAGGCAGATGGCTCTATTTTTGTGTGTGCAGAGATGTTCACGTTTTAATCCAAAGCTGACTACTCCTTACAAGATAAAAAGTTAACTAGTATGGTTCCAGCGCAGTACACTATTAAAGCCAGCAAAAAACAAACAGGAGACATGATGGACGACACGATGCACTGCTAACAATAACGTTTATTATGCCACACTTCAGAAACATACGAGCTGATACAAAGAAAGTCATGAAGGAAAAAAAAAACCCACAGCTTTTCATTTTACAATTACTGCAGCAGTTAAGCATTAATGGTAAGCCACGGTGAGCTGGTGCAGAGTGCATCAACAGCCATGACATCCAGCAAATGGAGAAATGGGGTTAAGCTGCACGTATCATTAATTGATGGAACAATTGGACAACGGGCAGAGTGCTCCCATTCTGATCAATAGAAACTGGCATGCAAAAAGAATCTCCAGGTATCATATAACCATGCTTTTCATTTCATTTTCCTGCCTGTACTGTTGATATATAACTGAAAGCGAAACAGATTTTCCGAGCAACCAGTCCGCTGTCAGCTAGAAGAAAGCAGTACGTATGAATCCAGCATACTTTGCTAAAGAGAATGTGTCCATTCCTTCTCGTTTTCATGCTAAGTTATTTAAAACCGGCTCGTAAATCACGAATAACACACCAAAAAGCTGGCCTCCAAATTCTCCAGAGGCCTGCAACTCCTCTATAGAGACACCTCAAGTTGTGGGTGCAGCACTCAGGGCCATCCTCTGTAGACGCCGCACAAGTGCCTCGCAGAACTTTGACCGACACTTCAGTTGTTCGGCACAGTCAGTCAGAACAGCACGTGCATCTGGTCCAAGAGGGGTCTTGCGCTGTCCCCGCCACAGAAGGTAGACGGTGCGCTCGAGTAGTTCCGTGTGCTGCGCCTCATCGTCACTGGTGGCCCACCGGCGCAGCAAACGTGCCAGCAGTGCCTCGTCCGAGCGTGGATCATCTGAGCGAGGATCATCCTCTCCACAGGCCAGCACCAGCAATGGCAGAGCGAGCAGTGGTTTATCCCTAGCTGCAGCCAAGAGTGCTAGCGCCTGTTCCCGCAGTGCTGGGGGTGGTGGCCGTCCGAGGCGGGCCACCAGCTGGGCAGCTAGAGGGTCTTCCCGAATCAGCAGCTCTGCCAAAGGCTCCCGGTGTGTGACAAGCAGTGGCGCCCCCCAGCGAGGACCCAGGGTGGCTGCCAATGCCAGCAACAGTCGCAGTGCCGACTTGCTCTCACCCGTTATGGGACCTTCGGCCCTGAGGAACTGCGGTGACAAAAGTTGCGACTCTAGGCCGGCTTCCAGGAGTGCACGGGCACCGCCTGATGCTGCGAGGCGAGCTAGCAATGCGAGTCGGGCTTCACGCACGTGCGGCTGAGTGGATGGGCTCGCAGCCGCCAGATGGAGCAGGAGTCCGCTTCGGACCAAGTGTTCCAGCCAGGAGCTGGCATCCAGTGAGACCAGGGCATCCAACACACAAAGTGCCATCATCTGCGTCACCTGCACACACACACTGCACTGCTCTAATTTCAAGGTGCGTGTGCTCCGACAGCAGTGACAACTACTGATTCAAAGTACACATTGTGCATGTGCCTGTGTTGTACTATTCAAGCTGTAATGGTCAACTCCAGAAGTAACATGATTATGAGCAGGTAAATGCTAAAGCCAACACCCGTTTACGTGCTTCCCGCCTAATATTTACATCTTGTTTGACAAAGCAAGAGGCAACAGGATTGGTATTTTCGAAGTTATTGCTCTCTGACTGCCCTAATGATCGACAAAGAACCAACGTTTTGTGTTCGGCAATTCTCAATCTGCGTCGCAGGTGACCAGGTAATGCCACATATCAAAGGTAAATGCTTTATGACCTTGGGCAGTGCCACACCCGCCGACTCTACTAGCTGCAAATGGCATATAGGCATCCACGAAGACCAGAGACCAGGAGATCTCACAGCAGCTCAGGCAAGCTATTACTGTAACTTCACTGCTGCGGGTATAGAAAAGTCTGAGAGCGAGAGAGTATAGATGTACACATATACCCATTTTTGATGGAACACGTTTCATGATACTAACCCTGAATATGATAATTCTATAACAGATATACTAGCAGACTCATTCTATGAATTTACGGCACTGAGCTCGAAGTGTGATGTCAGTGATCAAAGTGAGTTCTTTGAAAAAGTGGTTAAATTATGTAGCCACCGGTTTTACCCCTCAAACAAAAAAAAAAGAAAAAGCATGAATACTAAGATTAAATGGATTACGCTGTGTTTGTAGGCTAGCATGCCCGAAGGCTCCAATCACCCTGCCAGCCTCCACTCGATCCATTCATGCTAAAAACAAGCTACGTATGAAAATGAGCTCTATGAAAAATTTCCTTTATTGCGTAGAACTGCAGCACGTACTCAAGACTCAGACAGGTTTTGGAGATCTATTCTACCTGTTAGCACATTGCACAATTCGCTTACAATTGATGATGTCCCAAACACCAATCCCCTAAATGTTGCCACTGCCTTCAAATATTTACTTTCAGTCTATTTCCTGCAGAGTCTGGACAACCTTGAGGGTACTCGTTTTGATTTACTTGAGACTTATAAACCCATGAACGACATCACAATTACGCTAGGTGAAGTGTTAAATCCGATCTTAACTTGGACACATGAAAAGCTATTGGCCTTGATTAGTATATCAAATTCTTTTCTGGTTCACTACTTGTTATGGACATCTTGCTACTTTACAGTTATCTTTTCAAAAATTATTTTTGTCTTCTATAATGCCCCCCTCTTGGAAGTTAGCTAGAACACTAACTATGTATACGTAAATCCGGTGACAAGCATAACTTGCGTAATTGCAGACACCACAGTCTTTTTGTAAACCCTTGGAGCATATCACACATAAGCACATAATGGCACTTCTTAAATCTAATAACATAATATCCAATATTCAATATGGTTTCAGACAAGGATTTAGCACAGTAGCACAACTGATGGAGTTCATGCATGACATATCTCAATGCCTTGATCTCAGAGGCCAAGTTGATGCCATATTTATAGATTTGTCTCAAGCATTCAACACTGCCTCACCTTAAACTTTAAAAAAAGCTAAAATAGATCCTCAATAATGCTCGTCCAGTTAAGTGGATTTCCAGCTCCCTCACAATATTCACAGTTTGTTTCCTTTAACAACGCCGAACCCTCTGTGATTGATGTAACTTCTTGTGTTCCCAAAAACTCCGTTATCGGCCCTCTACTCTCTTCTTTCTTTATATATATATATGTATAAATGACCTTCCGTGTAACATCACATCTCAGGTATTCCTCTACGCATGGGCTGTGCAGTGAAGCCTCCTCACACCACGATGGGGGTGTTTTGTGAAGAAGGACATTCTCTTTTATGGAAAAGGCCTTCCCGACAATGTGCACAAGGCCTAACGAAACCGAAAAAAAAAAACTTTCTTACTTCGGTTTTATCTCAAAGGCAGACATCCATCGCACAGGTGTTAATCAGATAAATTTACTATGACGCAAATGGTTTTCAGCAGTTTATTCAGTCCCATTTGATAATTCGGGCTTTGAGTTCCCTTGAAGGTCAAATTAACAAAGGTTTATATTGCATTGAGCAGCAATTTGATAGATCCACCTGGTCTAACGAAGGTCCTTCCTGTGTAAAAAAACTGGTACACGAAATCTTGTATAAGATTTATACTAGATATTTCGGCAGGGTATACAGTTCAAAGCTATTCTAGGTTAACTTTGTTTGCAAATACCATGTGAATTCTGAAATAAACAAAACAGTATTTCCTATTTTTTAAGTTTCTATTTTTGCACTCGAACCCCACCACCAGTGGGGCTGCATTTCGATGGAAGCAAAACAGAGTGGCGTCCGTGTGCTGTGTGATGTCAGTGCATGTTCTATAGCAGATCCCCAGGTGGTTGACGTTATTACACAGCCCTTCACTACCCAGCACCTCTTTCTCTCTTTCCGCTTTCACTCCCACCTTCCTCTCTTCTCTTATGGTGCGGGTCAGGCGTCCATAAAAACAAGTGTAACAGATACTGCAACTCTCCTTTCCTATAAGCAATTATTATTATTATTATTATTATTTTCACTGATCAGATATTTGATTCAATATTCAAATGCATTTTTGTCTCATATTCATATTCGATTCATATTCTAAAATTTCATTATTCATGCTGGCGATAAAACGGCATTTCTCAATTAAGTGCAGAAATATGTCATCAGCCACAGGTGTGTGATTTCATGAGTGGTGGTGCAATGGCGTGCACAATTTCGCATCTTATAAAACCTTTTTTTTTTTTTTTTTTTACTGAACATTGATTGTCGCTCCCTGCGGCTGCTTCCAGTCGCGGCGGGATCCTCTCAGACTTAGCTTCTTCCTGGTACTTGCTACAATTCCACAGCATGTGTGCGAAGCCGGCCGTCTCCGTTCGGCAGACTCTGCATTTGTCTGTCGGGTGCGTCTCGGGATACCTTCTATGCATCAGCGACGGGCTGGGGAGTGAGCCCGTCTGTAGCTGTCTGAATAAAACGGCTTGCTCTCGACTGAGCCCCGAGCAAGAGGGTGGAAGAGTTCTGCGAGCTAGGCGGAACACCTTGGTTATTTCGTTGTAGTCGGTCATTCGGTCTTTGGTGCTGAACCACAGCGGCCAGTCGGCCGCAGGGAGCGACAATCAAGAGGAACAACTCTGGGCCATCCAGCGGGTCATCAAGGCGCTAGTCTGGCAGGGAACCAGCGAGCCGGCCACGGCGAGCGGGGACCCAGGCCGCGCGGCCGGTGCCCAGAGGACAACGTAGGCCCCGTCCGGAGCGCGCGCGTTCTACTGCAGGCCCCGAATAAATGTTTTACCAATCCAATACTGAACATTGAAACTGTGGAAATAGCAATACTTTAAATGTGAAGCAAATTGGAATATCGAAAACTGCATGCAAATTGAACAGAATTTTTTTATAGAGATGAAAGCTTTTTCAAACGATGTCCAGAAATTAGCGAATTCATTACAGGCATGCAAATAAATTTTTGCATGCAAAGCGAATCTTTTTGAAAATTAGTACCAATAGCTGAAAATAAAGAAAAATGTTTCCCACAAAACGCAGCTATAAAAACTAACAGAGATGGTGAAGAAATGCTTCCAAACATCATCAGCATAATCTGTTATACCTGTAAAGCCTACCAGGCATTGAATGGGAAAGCAGGGAATCATATAGTAGTAATACTTGCGTACAATTATTTGCTAACAATTGCTGTCAGTGGAAAAAAGTCTAATGGTACCATAGTATGACTTATTGGTCGCATGGAAAAGACGGCTCAGTGCCCTCATGAAGCATTGCCTCTCCTTACTGGAGGAGTGACATCAGTGGTCGATTGAGCAATTTCAGTTTGGCGACCAAGTAGTGTTCTAAACAGGCAGTAGTACCTCGTGGGAGGTGGTGGCGTCCCGACAGAGCAGCTCGTGCAGGGGCTGTGCACAGGACCGCACGAGCTGTGTAAGGGCGGCCCTCTCGCCACTGCCCCTCCAGCCCAGCAGCAGGTGCAGCAGGCCCGCATAGAGGTGGGTGCGCAACCGCTGCTGCCCACTACCAGACACCACCAGGCTATGGAGCAGAGAACGGGTCAGCGCCAGCACAGACGGTGGAGACACCTGCAACACAGGCATCAGGGGGGACACTTGAACTCTGCCTTAAGGGCGGTCCTCTCCACTCAATCACTGGCACACAGTCCTAAGATACCAACTTTATGTGAAAAGCCACACAACATACAGCGTGTTGCACAATTACATGTGTGCCGCAGAATGCTTCTCTTAGCGAAACCACTGAATCCTTGCAAATCAAATTTTGCACAAAAATGGCATTTGTTCAGTATTTTTAATGCCAAATTTGTTTGGGGCACTTGCCTGATCCGATCAGAAGAAGCCGAATGTTCTTATCGTATGCGACGGGGGCAAAGCAAGACATGCCGCTGCACCAGCGACGGCACTGGTAGTGCCATCTGGTGCTGTTTGCAACAACCTTCCGCCAAACAGCGCCTCTCCTTTCATACTGACAGAGTTGCTACAAACGGCACCAGACAGTGCCACCAATGTTATCGCTGGGAAAGTGGCATGACTTGCTTTGCCCCCGCAACATACGATGGGAACATTCAACTTATTCTGATCAAATCAGGCAAGGGACTCAAGCAAATTTGGTATTTAAAAATACTGACGAACAAATAGCATTTCTGTGCGAAATTTGAGGTGCAAGAATTGAGCGGTTTAGCTGAGAGAAGCCTTCTATGACACGCATGTAATTGTGCAACGCGCTGTACATATCAACAAACCCCCTTCTTGTTTAACATGAGGACTGTGGACTGTTTCAAATTCCTGCACGAAGTCCTCTGGCTGCGACGTTATGACTTTGCCGACCATCGGGATCCCACACAAAATTTCACTTAGGCCAACGCCACCAGCTTTTCTGTGACACAAGCTCCTTAGCACTGCCACGTTCAAACACTAAGCGTGCTTCACTCTTCCCTGCATGAATCTCTTCTAAACATGACCACTTGCACTGGCGCAATGTTCACTGAAGTGCCACATGAGCATGCTGGCAAAGCTTGAAGCAACTGACGACACACAGCACTCAAAAGAGCATGTTATCTGTCAGGGCTTGTGCGAACATTTGAGAGAACCAGAAAATACTGTCGAGGAAAAATGACGTGCTCGTGCTCTGCTCGTCCATGGAACGTGAAGAAGACGAAGTGTGTTGTTTGTGCTGGGTGCCACTGGCCTAGAGTTGTTCGGCTGTGCTGCTGTCAGTTATCCCTCTGTAAATACCTGTAAATACATCCACACTTTGTGTGCGCATATTTACGTTGCAATATCTATTACCTAGTTCGACCTGATTATCTGACCCAGCTGACTCTTTCGGAAGAGTTCAAAAAAAAAAAGAGGCAGGCAATTCTGAGATGTCTTGGGAAAAAAAGTTTTTTTTTTTTTTTTTACAAATGCAGTGTTTAATCAACCCTGCTGTAACGTATATCAAGCTATTTAAACAATAATATTTACGTTAAGTATTATACAACACATAAAAAATACCCTTTAGTGCAAACTTTCAGGAGTAAAATTTATAAACAACTGAACCATGAACATAAAATAAATGATAATAACAAATTTTCTGAACATACAAAATGTGGAAGAACACCTCTTTTCTTACTTCCAAACATATCGCTTGCACACGTTTGAGTTTATTTTGGCATTATCTCTTGTTGAAAAAAAGCACGCAAAAGTGAACAAAGGCACAAATATCAAAATAAAATATTGAAATACAGTTAAACCTTGATATAATGCAGTCGTAAAAATCAGCAGTTTACTTCGTTGTAACGAAATTTTGTTGCATCGAAATTCCGTGCCTAGCATGCAGAACACTACAAAAGCACTTGCCAGTTGTAAGGACTTCCTCTGAAGGTGTTCTGTAACCTTCTTTTGCATCTGCTTAGCAATCAGAGATGGCTTCACACTGTGTTCATAGGCCCACAGGGATTGTATCGCTTCTTGCTGTCCTGTTAAACTCGCACAGCGCTGCAACACGTCAACTGCGTCAAGCATTCCACGGTTGATTGGGGCTTCGCCGTCTTCAGCGTCAGTGTCACTGCTTGGGTCCTCCTGTCTGTTTCCCTGCAGATCTTGCACGATGGAGTCATCTGTCACTTTCTCGGTTGCAACAACGCAATTGTCGGCGTAGAGGAAGTCCTCCAAAACGACACCGTCAGGAACAGCCCCATCACTTTCCAGGCATCTCCATGCTTCTTCGAGGCTGGCCTGATCATCTCCCTCGCCGTGTCCAAGTGCATGGGCAGCGAACGGAGTTCCTTCATTGGCCTCGGCGCTATGGCGTTCTTCAGGGGCACTCGTTCCAGCCGCAACGTTTTCAAACCCGGCCTTCCGGAAACAGTTCTGAATCACATCCTTTGACGTCACCTTCCAGGATGCAGCGAACACCTCCAAAGCTTGAAAAATGTCCACCTTGGTGGGGCGTTTCAAGTGGAGATTGAGCAGTAGCTTGGCGATCAACCGACGACGATACGTGCACTTCACACTGTTTAGTACTCCCTGGTCGAGCGGCTGAATCAGCGAAGTAGAGTTCGGCAGAAAAAACTGCAGCTCGACATTTTCCAGCTCCACGTTGCCGACGTGATAGGTGGGACAATCGTCCATCAAAAGGCAAACACTGCGGCCGTCACGCTCCATTTCCTTGTCAAACACCCGGAGTCAGTCATGGAAGATGCCACGGGACACCTACGTCTTCTTGTTTGAAGTGTACTCAACTTCCAGCTTCCGATCGTTCTTAAAATATTGCAGCTTCTTACTTTTGGCAATCTCAAGCGGCACCCGCTTGTCAGTGGCATCCATATTTACAAGAGCTGTGATTCGCAGCTTACTCTGCTTCCCGCCGTGACAGAGATCCCCTTTTAGTGCTAGAGTCCGATATGGTAGCCTTTCATAAAAGAATCCAGTTTCATCCGCATTGTACACCTCTGTTGGCTGGTACCTCGTCAGCATTCTTGGCATTTCTTTCTCCAGCCAAGTAGCGGCTTCAGGCGCATCAGCCGACGTCAACTCCCCACAGAGCACGTCCGACAATCCTGTAACGGGACTTGAAACGGTGGAGTCAACCACTGCTATCCTTGAAGGCGTCCTTATCAAGCAGGCAACCGAAGCCCTTTGCTTTCTGCTGCAAAATTGTCCCACTCACTGGCAAATTCTGTGCTCTGGCATCCATAAACCACGAGAACACAACCTTGTCCACATCTTCGTAGGTAGTCGTCCTCAATCGCTTACGCTCGGTGCTCGTGACACACTTTGCAGAGCTGAGTATGGAGTCGTTGGCCTTCAAGATTGTTGAGAGCATATTCTAAGATATGGTGAATCGAACCGCGACGTCTTTCTTATATGGTGAATCGAACCGCGACGTCTTTCTTCTTCTTGCCTTTCGAAACGGCTTTCAGAATTGCTGCTTTTTGCTCGAGTGAAAGCGCTTTCCGCTTACAACCACTCATGGCAGCAACGAATGCGGGAAATCAAAGCGAAGGAGAGTCGTAGAAGAGAATCGATGAACCAAGCAGAAAGCAGCGCACAAACAGCGACTGCGGCAACGCACGCGAGAAACCAAAGTGAAGGAGAGTCGGAATCAGCAAACCGAGCGGCAAGCAGTGCACAAACGACGACTGCGGAAGCGGCGGCCGCGTGAGAGCCGTACGAGAAAGGGCCAATGACAGACAAGCGTGCACGCTGATGCATCAGCCTTCGCAGTCACAGGGAAGAGGTTCTTTGGATCGCAGCAGAAGAGTGAGCAGAGCAAGAAAGGGGGGCAGGGGCTTTCTTCCATTTGTGACGAAGCAAAAAGACAGAGGGAGAAAAAAAAGAAAAAGCAGGAAGCGGGGGCGCAGATACTCTAGCGGCTTATCGGTTATCTCTTGCTTGTAGGGAGCGAATGCCGTGCGCCCGGGGAGGCCCGTCTGCATCGGTTATTAAAGTCTCGCACGCTGGCAACACTTTCCCTTTTGCCGTCGTCGCCTCTGCAAAACTTTTGTCCTTCCAAGTGAAATTTATTTGTCTGAAGACTTCGTTGTAATGAAACTACAGAAACATTTTCTTCGTTATATCGAGATAAAATATACATGGTTTCCAATGGGCATTATGTTATGTATTCCTTGTAACTTCGTTATATCGAGGATTTTGTTATACCGAAGTTCGTTATACCGAGATTTAACTGTAAAAACAATTCAAACTATAAATATATGCTACACTGTCTCTTCTCTAAGGTATAAAATTTGGAGCACATATATGAAAATTTCTTCTGTTCGCTGTTCGGAAAGGGTGGTCACCATTCAGTTACCGCACCGGTTGTCGAGAGTCTGATGAACCCTTTCTCCCAAATGCCCTAACAAAACACAATGAAGCTAAATATCAAGGAACTAATATGTTATGCATTAAGCCCATTTTGAAAATGCGTCATTCCTATAACAGAATTGCTGAATTGCTGGAAATTTTCGTTTCTTAACTCTCTTTAACTCGGCTCTTAGCACAGTTCACAGTTCTTGCACATTTTTTTTAAATTTTCGTGGCTTGTGGCTGCCACATTTTTACTAAGAACGAAAATCTGCTCTGGGAGCTTTTCTCTGAAAGCTAGATGTTCAAGCCCAACTCAATGCTGATGAAAAAGCATCACACTTCTCGAAGCTGTTGACAACCCACATCATGTGGCAGAGCTTTTCTTGTTGCCAGAACTCAAGAGCGAGCTGAAATCGAAAGTATCTTTCCTTGGGCCACTTGTGAAAGTCCCAGGCAGATATTTGCAGATTTATTATCTGAGCTGAAGTCAAAACTTTTAAAGTCGTCTTCAGACTCTACGTTATTTACATTAAAAAAAAAAAAAACTGCAGCAACCGCAGTAAAATCACACGAATGGCACTGAACTGGTAGCGCCTCCTTACATGAGGACAATGGACAACACGAATTTTGCTGATGTTTGTGACCACCTTGCTCCAAATAAGTATGTATGTCACCACCTGCGGAAAAAGGTGAACCACATGGAAACCGAAACTACAGTTGTCATACTATTTGCCCAGATGGAATACGTGTTCGAACACATGAAATTTCCATTTGGAAATGTGTCAAAAACAGTCATTCATATATGAACGATGGCCTAAGGAGCAGTCTCAAAAAAAGTTAAACCTCCACGTAACGAACCTTCACACAGCGAATTCCTAGACATTGCGAAGTTTCTCAATTCCAACGCCTTGAATTTTGCACCTTGCGTACCATAAAATTTCATCCCTAAGGGAACACGATTGTTTCTATGAGGATGCCTTATGAAAACAAATAAAGTGTACATCTCATATTTGACAGTGCAGAACATCAATCAAGTGCTGCGTTTTGCAGCGCTTATAAAGCGTTGATTATTTCGAGCATATAACAAAATGACTATAATACGAAGTACACAGCTTATGCAATGTGATCGCCAACTTCCAAAACACATTTCCTCTCCTGTCATGTTTTGTTGTTACCAACTGTCTGCTTCAGAGAGAATATGTTATCAACAAACTTTATAACCTTATTCAAGCTTGCTTTCCAGAAAAACCATTAAGTAAACAGATTTTTTTTTAAGCCACACCATAGCCACACATTCACCACAAGCACTCTGCACATGGCAAAAGGGAGCAGAAATGCGGCAGTGCAAGGAGAACGAGTGCCCCAGTGTTTCCAGTTTCGATTTCTTGGCTATAGATGGTGCTCCCAATCATGAACGGTAGTGCTATTGCACAATGCTTAGGGGAGCCTACTGCTTTTGCACATCAGCAGTGGAGATAGTGCAGAGCACCCACGAAGCGAGGCGAAGAGTCTCATTTCCACAAGGGCCGGCGCAGTGGTGCACTGGTTAGGGCGCTCGACTGCTATGCCCAAGTATGAGAGATTGAATCCTGGTCTCAGCGGCCGCTCTTTGATAGAGGCGAAAAGCAAGGCGCCTGTGTGCTGTGCGATGTCAGTGCACGTTAAAGAACCTCAGGTGGTCGAAATATCCGAAGCCGTTGACTACAGCGTCTCTCATAGCCCGAGCCGCTTTGGGACATTGAACCCCACAAACTACACCAAGCTACTTCCGGAGGGACACTGGTGGGTAGATTGAAAACGGAAAAATTGACAGATGCTTTCCCTGTCAGTGGCAACGCAACCACGTGCACTCTCCTCTAGCTGCCCCCCGGCAATGGTGCTTCTGGCAGCCTCAGACTCTTCCCGCCATCCCAACTTTTCCCGCCCTACTCAGAGCCACATCATGCGAGCCGCAGCAGAGAGGCTGCTGCCATCACCGCAATCTCAAAACGTTTTATTGCTTCTATAACTTCGAGTAATGTGGATCTACTGTAGGCAACTTCAAAGTGATTCCCCGACTTTTATTTCTTGGTTTGTTTCCAATTCTGCATTTTCTTTTCGAGTTTCATGCCATAACTGCATATAACGAAAAATAACACTTTTTCGATTTCATTTTAACAGGTAACTAGTATTTGAAAAACAAAAGATTCATCAAGAGTGAATAAAATTCTTGGATTGCTAGCTTTTCGAGGTTTTGAGAATCTGAAGTGCGCTCTTTTCAAATTCTGTAGTGCTTTAAAAGCTTGGTGCAATTCTCATGCCTGCATGTAGCGATCCAATGTCCTATTCTCTCTCTCTCCTCTCCACGCACATAGTGCTATCGGTGCCATTCCTTTCATTTGCACCACTCGCCTATGGCCTTACTGGCCCGAGTGAACGTTCTCACTGCCCAATGCTGCATGACATCAATTACCGTATGCATCAGGCTGCAGTGACCACAAGCTTTGGTTGAATTGACCAAATACCGGAAAAAAACGAATATTAAGTTTGCAATTTCCACACTAAACATTATATTATTTAAATAACCATGTGACAGCACATGCCAAGAGATTATAGATGCAGAGCATTTTGCATTCATCACCACCTTAGTTTATGCAGCACGTATTTACATACTTGATTGCATGTACTCTTTTCAGCGATAAAGCTTTCGGCCCACGAAAGAGACTCATTGTCCAGGTACTTTTCTATCAGCCCTTTCTACTGCTTGCAGTCTATAACACTCACGTTCTTATTAAATAAGTACAACCATTAGTCAGAGTACAACAAACAAACAAGTCCACTACTTCAATTCCAGATGCCAGTCATGCCCTTGCCACTGCAGCACCCACCCACCTGATCGGCAGCTGTGAGGCTCCGCTGGCGCAAAGCAGTTACGACGAGGAGCAGCAACTCAGCTGCTGGGCTCTGCTCGCTCAGGGGTCGGGAAGGGAGAAGAATTTCGTGGGCCAGCTCCAGCAACAGCTGTGCATCCAGCAAGGATGCCCAGCACACCACCAGCACCGAGGCCAGCTGCTGCCAAGCGCTAAATGCTTGGCGTGCAACGTAGGCACGCTCGCGCTCTGCATTGCGTTCTAATGCGGCCTGCAGCACGACCTTCATCTGCAGAGAGAAAGAACACCCACACTGACTCAGTACACTGCAGCTTGCCCACGAAAAAAAGTAGACGCCCGCCAGATGCTACGTCGACAATCAAAGGCGAAAGCACCTCAGCTTTGGCAGCCATTTTCATTGAAACTGAATGGATCACCAAACTCAGCAGGCATCTTTGGATGCGCGAAAATAAGCAATCTGGCATCCTTATGCCACTCACGCTACAAAAATGAATTCTCAAGTTTGTACCTTTATTTTGAAAAAACTTTACTGAAGTGAATCCACACTGCAAAAAAGTGCCTGAGGTTTAACCCTGCCAAACTTAGACGAAGCGAAAGCGTGGTTTTGTTTTGTTTAGGCTTAGGTTTAGACATGGGCAGAGATGGTTTTTGCAGCGATTAAATTGGTGAGACTATGGTGTCCAGGATGCTATCAACTACAAGAGGGAACATGTGGTGCCGTATCTGTTGTCAAAGGTCAAGGGCCAAATGGTAATACACCATAGGTGGTACCAAGGTTAAGCCATATAGCCATACTCTGGCCTCTGACTCATTGAAGTTCAAGCAGCCAAACAAAATGACCTTGTCTGATACACGGCCTAGTGAAGTCAGAAAAGGTCTCCATAAGGAAAGAGACTGCCTTATTTTATATGGCTGGCTGCTGAAGAGGTTTCAGGAATTCTATGTTTAGCAGAGTTTGAATGTATCAGGAGGTAAAGATGAATCATGGAGATGAATCAAAGATGGATCATTAAATTATTATCTAAATTGGGAAAGATATTACAATATATGAATCTCATTGAGTAGCATTATAAAGACTGAACAGATAAAATTCCTACCATCCCGGATGCTTAAGTATCAAGTTTTTGTCAAGACCTCATATCTAGG
Source organism: Amblyomma maculatum (assembly GCF_055883805.1). Classification (NCBI taxonomy): domain Eukaryota; kingdom Metazoa; phylum Arthropoda; class Arachnida; order Ixodida; family Ixodidae; genus Amblyomma; species Amblyomma maculatum. The sequence goes on along the minus strand of NC_139349.1, from coordinate 28,998,522 downwards.
GATATTCGATGTTTCAAATACCTAGTTTGAAAAAAATGATTAACCACTCTCCCCCCAATTCACACTGAACGCTTACTTAAAGGAGCAAAGACATCAAATTTTGGTTGTATGCTTCCATCTTGTTAATGATACATAATACATTACTGTACTCCATGGATTGCCCCAGGAATTTACCTAAGACTGCTAAATACTTCATAAATAAATTTCCTCCCCCTGTTTTCAGTTTCGACAGCCGAGCGATGGCTATGGCATCAAAGTTGTGTATACATCAAGTGAGGAATGAAAAACTGCTACATAATTACGTCTTTGTCATTTAGGTTCATTACAGCACCTAATGCAGCCTTAAACGCTACAATGCTAAAAGATAGCTGCAGACTAGAAAAAGGGTAGCCATGGCTGGTGCAAGACACAGCTAAATGGAGATCAGTGAGAGAGCCCTTTGTTCGCCAGGGTACGTAACCAAGGCTGCTGACAGTGATTACCCTCCTAGCCGACAGATTGTCTACATAGTTCCTGAAATCAAATGAGATGTGTAAACTACGGCATCTCAACACAAAAAGCAGAACAAGATGGCCAGTTCACCGAGACGAGATGCTACCTGCATGATTAGTAACCATTTTAATGGTGAAATGATCCTGCTCGGAGGTTATTCCATTTCCTGCACAGCAAAAGGCATCTCTGAATGATCACCTGCTAGTAAATTCCGTCCTACGAAACCCGCAGCCGGCTCCTACCCCTGTATCCTGCAAAGCACATAGTTCTGCATCTTACGCAGCTCAGCGCTTTCTTTGCTGCATCAACGGAGTAACATCAGTCGCCCAGACAGAATTCATGCCTGCTGGCAAACTGACACATGTGGCATGGCAGTGCACTTAAGCAAAGGCTTAAGTGCACTGCCATTGTAGTCAGTGGAAAGCTGGAAAGCACTGTGGCATGCTTTGCAAGAAGCTAGAGAATACGGCTGCTTTAAAAACATGTCGAGCAGTTCACAGTCCTCATTAATAAAATTCAGTAAGCTGCCTGTCACTAAGTGTGAGATGATTTCTTCTTCACTAACTGCCTTTATGCCAAACCCCGCCGCTTATCCTGCATATCTGCTGATTAAAAATGACTGTCTTTAAAAGAGCGTTTCCATTTCACTCAAACTGCAGGGCTCCCAGCCCCCTTGGAACAGCGTAAAAGGCTGGGTGCTACATGCCCGTAGCCACGCACTCCCACTTTAGTGTGAGCAAATGCACCAATGAAGTTGATGCACATAACTGGCAAGTTCCTTGGTGAGAACAGGATGGGCCGACATGCAATTGTGGTGTTATTTTTTAAAAGAAAGCTGCCGACCAAGCAGCCCACTCTGCAGGGCTCCGATAATTCTGGTGCCTTTCAATCCTTTCAACTGCCCCAATATACTTTTTGCATATGTGAGTGGGCGACACTAGTGCATTAGCTGCCATATTATTCCTCGCCTTATGGCTTTCTCTCGCTGTGTTGCCCGAAATTAGGTTGCCCACACAGTGTTGCCTCAGTGGGAACAAAGTAGCATGACTTTATGAGAACTGCCACTGTACTGTTCACTGTTGCCTACACTGTAGTCACTTTAGTTTGGCTTGGAATAAACTGCTGTTTTGGCTGTTCCTTATGGTGCTGCTCGTAGAGTGACAGTGAAGCCTGTAAACTTGAAGGCATTCCCGTCTTCAAAACATGCGCATAGCCTTCAAGGCAAGCAATGTGGACATTTTCCTATTTCATCTGCAGGCATAGCTGGTTTTTGGTTTGAAACCTGGATTTCGATATTTGCGCACTTCCCCTGCAGTTATTGCTTCCATGCTTTCGATTCAAGTCTTGAATCCTCCAGTTTGAATTTCACCTGCCAAAGGCAGGTGAAATTCATACTGCCAGTGCCAGGGCCTATACATAGTCGAACACGAATATAACGAACCCGGATAAAGCAAATTATGTCATATAGCAAGCACTCGAAATTCTTCTGACATTATGCATGTAAAATGTATTTTTTATATCAAGTAAACGTTGAATATAGCGAACTCTGAGCATGAGCGATTGGTCATCAAACGCCTGCCAATGCGCTTCTGGGCCGGCTCCAGGTAGCTTCTGGGCTGCTGAGGTACCCTGCCAGTGCTTCCATGAAATGGGCCCGCCAAAGCAGGACTGGGGGCAGCTTTACACTCCGCGCCTTCTGCCAGCTTCACTCTACAGCATTCCTTTTCGGCAGCTGCCTACCATGTGATCAAGTACGTGCAAACAGCTCTGTACCTATCACACCTCGGGTGATGGGAGAAGGAGAAGGCAGCATTTTCCGCACCGCGTCGGCCGCATCCTCCATACTTTCTTTGTACATTTGCGACTTTGCATGCCGCCCTAGTGTGTTGCTGTGTTACGCATGGGACTTCAGCCATAGCTACGTTGTCGATGTTTCTGCAAGATGACGACAAAGCAGCGGCAAGCTCTGCCGCTTTCCGACAAGCTTGAGATAATTCGCCATGTGGAGCGCGACGAAAAGAAGTCAGATGTTGCAGCGCATTTTAAAATTCCAAGTAGCACATTGAGCCCCATCCTGAAAAACAATCCACCATCACAGACAATGCACAGGATAACCCAAAAGCTGATGGCTGTTGCCTCCGCAAGCCGGCTTACAACAAAGTAGAAAAAGCCATATACCAGTGGTTTTTGAACATCTGCGCACGAGATCTGCCAGTGTCTGGCCCCATGCTGCAATAGACGGCAAAATATTTCGCCTGCATCCTGGACGTCGAGGGGTTTACGGCTAGAAGTGCTTGGCTTCAAAGATTTAAGGAGCGCTACGCTATCACCGGAAAAGTAGTAGTATGTGAGAGCCACGCCGTGGATGCAGAAGGCATCGAGAAGTGGGTGCAGGACATATGGTGTGGTGTGAAGGAGAGGTATGAGTCATGCAACATTTTTAATATGGACGAGAATGCTTTGTTTTGGCAGCTACTGTCAAGTAGGGCATTGGCGCTCAAAAATGAGAACTGCCATGGACGCAAAATGAATAAGGCCAGAGTCACTGTTCTTCTCACGACGAACATGGACGACGGGTCCGCAAAGTTGCAACCGCTTGTCACTGGCGAGCATACGCATGTTTCTACACAATGGCACTTGACCAATGAGAGCTCTTTTGGATATAGGCAAACACCTATGAGGGTACTGACGGCAACTCCATCCAATTTCCATTCGCTGTAAATATTCATATGGGGTCCCCTAATTATGTTCTGATTGCATTAATGTTTTGTTCTGAGACAAAAGACATGATTTACTTCTGAGAAATTCAGATCTAAGTATAGAGCATACTTTTCCTGCCAATAAAATTCAAACTGACAACATTAAGAACGAAAAGAGACTGGCAGGGTAGCATAGCCCCAGCAATCCGGACACAAAACTGTCTCAGTGTAGCAGAAGCTTGCTTGCAAAAACAAAAAGTTGCAGAGGAAAGACCTGAAATTTGTTTCTTCCCTTCCTTACATTGTACAAGCTTCCCTAGGAAGTAAACTATTTGTGGCAATAATGAAGTATCAACGATGCAGACTTACTTCAATTTGTCAATGTACCTTTAAGCATGAGTTGGGGAAATAACTTCTTTACAAAGAAAAGAGGGACAATGGCACTGGTGTTCATAACTATGTGGAATTGTGTCAGAGCACCTCGTAATAAACTGTGAGGTAATATCTGAAGAACAACGGTCATGGCTAGGCTCTCTTGTCATTCTCGGCTTTTTTTATTCTTCTTTCCACTTACTCTATGCATTACTCTAAGTTAAATAAAGATACCAGAACTGCAGTTCCCCTTTTATACTTTTTTCTTTTTGCCGTTAAGCCTATTGTGTAATCGTCAAATATCCCCAAGTTTTTTTTATGGACAAACCCCTTCCATCAAACAGTTGTAAGGACATGTGTGGCCAGCACTGACCAACAGCTCCATCGAAAAGCGGCCATCACAGCTGGGATGCAATCCCTCACATCCATCATATGACTGCATGAAACAATGATTCTTTGCAAAGCATTGCCCTGTGTGCCCCCCTCCCTAGGCCAAAGCACATGCAATGTTGCCTAACATTAGGTTCCAACGAGTCAAAAGGCTTGAAACTTGAAGAAATTGCAAACACGGCCCTGCAAAATAACTTGCATTTGATCTAGTGACAACAAGCGCATACTAGAGCATCAGTGACAGGCTGACACACCACAAGAGTGACAAACCTCGTAGCACACTTTTTCCTCAATCTTACATCTCTGGTTAGTTCGCATTACCGACTCCCATGCAGTTGCAGGACAGCCTCACTGGAGCTTCCACAGGACCACATGCAATACAAGTCTGAATGTAACACTACCACAGTAAAAGCATTCTTGAATTTACGTCATAAATGATACATCAAGCCGGCCCAAGGTGCCCACACGAGTGCTTAAAGCCGTATGGACTTTTTATGGGGCTTGGACTGGATTCAGACGGCTAGGCCCAATGGCAATACACAATGCAGCCACCCGAGGGTAGCCTACAGGTACTGGCAAAATTCAGCACTTTCACTGTCATCAGTGTTTGTAGTGCTCCCTCAATGCTTTTTGTCACGTCCGTATCATTATGTAGGAGCCATCACACTTCCCCAAGCATGGCTGCAAGGAAAACCGAAGTTTCTTCGCAAGGGCAAGGGTTATGACTCACATCGCGTTCGACCATTTCCTTCTGGCCAAGGGCAAGCAGGGCATGGCTGGCATCCAACAGCTGCTGGTGCAATGCCGCTACATCCAGCTGAGGTGGCCCTCCTAGCGGGTCTCGCTGCTCCAAGGATGACAGCAGGGCTTCCACCTGGGAGGGCTCCAGGCATTCCAAGGTCGTGCTGCGGCTGCAAAGCACCCAGTGCCCCGGTCACTTCTTGATGGCGCAAACTCTTGCACTCGCTGTCTCCTCGTGCAGAGAGCAACCACTATTATCAATATCGTACTGAACTGCACAATAAAATTAGTCCTACAAAAAACAAATGCTACTTTTATAGTCAAATTATGTTTTGATAATATATTAATGCAATAAACATGCACCCCAGATTTCGATAAGCAATTAAGGGGGGGGGGGGGGGGCAGTCATTATGCAAGTAACTCGCTTACCTGTGCCAAAGCCCAACAAACCTGCCCCACTAATGGCCACAAAGGCCTGACAATCACAGTAGTTTTATGATAAGAACTGCAAGACTTTCGAACACCTCACATTATGCAAAAAGAACACAACACTAAACTAAAATGCAATGGCAGCACTGAAGGAGATCCATAAACATATTTCTGGATGAGTAAAATACCATTCTGAGTAGCATGCTGCCAGTACGCAGTTCTTGGAGCACACCAGTGACTCATACTCGCACAACACTGCAAGCAACATGAGCAAGCTGTCATGACCTAATAAACGAATTGTGTTTTTCAAACAACCCGAGCACGAGGCTGTTGCCACTATCAACATCACGAGCAGGCAATTGACGGGAAACTACCATGACCTCGGCAATGAAGAAGTCTTGACAGGGTTGGCTGTCCATCGTCAAAGTTGCTCTGCCAATGGCAACGTGTAAAATGCTACTAACGTGCTGACATGCGCCGTTGATATTTGTCCCTTTCACAGGAGCCCTTAACTCTACTGCTATTCGTGCTGAGCAGGCCTTTCAAAATTTAAAGCCTTATGGAACCACAGGGGGCTTTCAAAAGATGCTGAAGAACTCCTCGTACCTTTTTTCCCATCTCTTCCAGATGCGGGGATGAGCTTGGATCTTCGAAAAATGTGCAAAGTCAGTTATTTATGACTGTTTATGCAATCACTGCATGATTAGCCCCAAAACAAAATGGGCAATAAAAATTTGGGAGAAGACGCATGCACAGATTTAGGGCTCAGGGAACCCAAGAAAGCATTCTGAAGAACACAAGAATAGTGTAAAAACCATTTTGAGACAAGTGTATGTGATCAGCATTTAAAACCTTTCTCTGTAAGCCTGGTTTCGAGTACAGCGAAGCAGTTACAGAGTCGTTCCCAAAATAGGGTAGTTTGTGTTGCATTTGTGATATTGCACTTATCCGGTAAGCAGCTACAGTTTTAATTATGGACTTCGCACCTTTTGGTGTGAGAATGATATTGCTTGGTGAAGGCTGCCTGAGACCTTCAGGTTCACTGAACCTGTGTTGCGAGTGCCATCGAGTGTGCAAAAACATCCTGAACAGGTCCACCTCAGTGCAGTGGTGTTAGCATAATGTTAAATTAATTTCATACTTAATTTGAATCAAATCATAATGCCCTATGACTGTTAGCAGGCAATGAAACAAAGTGCAGCTGACTTTTGTACTCCATAAAAGGAAAAACTGCTCAGTTGGGATAGCAGCCGTAGAATGTACATAATATCAAACTTTTGGTTTGGTTTCGTTTATCGATTTAAAATCCCAAAGCGACTCCAGCTATGAAAGGTGCCGTAGTGGAGGGCTCCAGAAATTGCGACCACCTGAGGTTCTTTAACATGCACTGACATTGCACAGCACACTGGTGCCTTGGTGTTTTCGCCTCTATCAAAAAGCGGCCGCCGCGGCCAGGATTCGATCCCGCATTCTAGTGCACAAAAGTCTAGCACCCTAACCCTTGCACCACCACAGCAGGTAGTACCAAACTTTTAACTGCTGTGTGGCAAGGAGAAGACAGACAGGCATTGATTGGAAATTGTGTCGCAAAAAATTATCACTGCCAACAGCACACAAAGACAGATACGTTCAAAGGGGTGCAGACATAAGTTGAATTTTGCACCTTCTGCTGCTTCAGTTTCAAAAGCTGAACAGTGGCTGTGGCATCAAAGTCGATTTCAGGTTACCAGAGCTGTTAAAAAAAAGGAGCTACAACATAATTGCTGCTTCATCATTTTAATTTAGTCAAACTCATAAGCCTGCCTGCCCCAAGAGCTACAAAGACTACATAACACACAAGCAGAGACATTCAGGACTCAATATATCAAATCTGGATATTCAGAACGATTGACAACTGTAGTCCCCCCAACAAACAAAAAATTATATAAGATTCAGTCAATATTTTTTGGACAAGTTCCAAATTTCTCAAAAATAACGTAAGAATTCATTATTTGTAAGCACACTTTGGGTCTGACATGGTATCTAGTTAGATGTACATAATACTGTACATATTTATAAACAACAGTTGAAATGCAAAATGCAACGTAGTCTCTGGTTACATTTACTACTGCACATTTTTTAAGCAATGGTTGAAATGTGAAGCACACGTCACATTTTCAAGACGATTCAAAAGACAAATATTTGCGGCCACAATTATAGAATGAAACACCACCAGTTATAAGTGCATTTCACTGCAAAATGAGCAGCTCAGCATGACTTTAAGAAGTTGCAGATTCGGGGAAAGTTGAGGTTGCTTTATCTTTAACAGGATGCATCGGATCGATCTGTCAAATCGTTAAGAAAGGCATGTTTTTTTGAGCTGAAAAAAAACTCACGATTATGTGTTATGGGTTTTCCCCGTTATTGGGCTATACAGTGGCTCTGGGCCTGCAAGACGTCATGTCCAATGCACCGAGCTAAAAGAAAGGACCACAGCTTGAAATCCGTGAACCAGTGAAGAAAAGTTGGGCTTCCAGGATGATACAGCTATAGCAGTATTTCTAAAATGGCGCCCACGGAACCCAGGGGGTTCGCACAGTGATTTTCAGAGTACGCAAAGCCACGCCCACAAAAAAAATTGGAATGAAAAAGAAAAGGTCACATGATAGCTCTGGCCTGAGTAGACCCCAGTTCTGCAGGGTTAAAAGCACGGAGGTTCAAGCAGACCTTAATTTCTCAAAGCAAAAAAAGAAGAGAGAAGTACGGAAGCAAAGCGTGCGTCAGAGAGAAAGAGAGAGAGAGCGTCTATGGTGCTTGTTGATGCCGGCACCGGTGAGCCTCAAGCTCTGGCTGCACTGCTGGTCGGGCTAAAATGCAAAGCGAGCGGTGCGGTATCGGGAGCAGTTGAATCCCTTCAAGCGGCATGTATACCGGCGCCGACGCATTGCCTCTTTCCCACATCCTGTGCGAGCCATGGCACGCTGGCTTATCAAGTGAGAGTTTTTTAGAGCCAGTTAAGCTTCGACTCAATCCCAATTCTGCGACCTGCTTCCGAAACTGTGGCAGAAGTCCACAAGATCACCCCCCCCCAACAAAGGGTCTCCTACACATCCATGGCTGAGGAAAGAACCACCTGGTATAGATGGGCAACCATTGGCACTGATAACAAATAGGGCCTATAGACCGAACTGTGCACTGTACCGCCACAATCGACTTTTCTAACGGTGCCCTTTGATCATTTTTTTCATGCAGGGATGGGATGACCTTGGGCACCTGCTTGCAGAGCGAACATTTTGAAACCCCGTGATGAGGTGAACATTAGGTGAGGTTGAGAGTCATTGCTATTTACTTTCCACACACGCGGCTCTCGTGTGGTGAAATCAACACACTAAGTGAAGCCTAAATGCATTCCTTGTTTTGTTACCAAAGGCATTGTGGAAACTAATCATTTTAATGAGGATGTTTTATTTAGAGTAAACCGGTAACAAGATTACAAGTCCTAAAGTATGGTACGCTATGGTTTCAATGCAAAGAATGCTAGGTGCAGAAACAACCTAGTGAGCGATGCACAATAAATCTCTAAGCTAAACAAGTTTTTGGATGTGTTGGTGACTTCTTTCTTGACTCATAACGGCAGCGAAGGGGCACGAACACAAGAGAAGAAACATGCAACACATGGATGAACACTACAGCCTTCGTCCATGTGTTGCATATTTCTTTAGTGTTTGTACTTTTTCAGTGCCATTATGAATCAAGAAAACCTATAAGCGGGCCACACATCCCTGCAAGAAGCCCATTACTGGAGTGGGTGCACAGTATTCTTGCATTCAGGTTACAAATAACCTTACTTACTGCAATTTTTTATATATTCAATATCAAACTAATTTTCAGTTTTCTTTAGAGTTTGCTATAATCAGATTTGACTGTATAACAGCACATCATCTTATAACTCATAACTTCAGTCAGCTTTAACTCAACTTTCATGTCATAGCCATCGCTTATCATCCTCCAGCAGCGCATGGAGGAGTCAGTCCCGTCACACTATAGTTGTCACTCAAATGACGTCATGATGACGTCATCAGAAAAATAAATATCCTGTCTCCACAGGGAATCCATCCATTGCATACCTAGCCGAGCGCTTTAACCAACTGAGCAATGCCCAGGATCGTGAAACGCAATCATAATTCTCCTTGTCTACCATGAGGACGATAGTAGCAATGACAATGAAGCTGCAAGTAGTGATAATACAACTGTAGCGATGATAATAATGGTGCGTTTAGTTAATAATGATAATGAAAACAAACGTTGAGGCCACACCATGCAAGAACAGATCAACCATCTCCACGGGCTCTAAACTTGACTGGTGAGCACACCACCCACACATTGAGGAAGCCTGTCATTGCTTGGTAGCAAGCGGCATTCGGGGGGCCCACCTCTTGATGGGATCCGCAGCGGGCAGCTCAGCACTGTCCAGCATGCGCAGCAGGCGCCGGTCGCGCAGCAGCAGTTGTACCAGGCGCTGGCCGTGCGAGCGGGGCCCATGCTTGGCTGCCAGCCGCAGCTCCAGTGCAAGCAGCCGAAGGAACCAGGCCTGGGCGAGTGGGGGCCGATGCGTCAGCTCCAGGTGCTGTGCAAAGAAGTCACGTGAGGAGCGCAGGAAGCGCAGGGCTGTGTCCCCGCCACAGGCCGGTCGAGTGCACAGCGTCCATAGCAGCCGGTAGCCCAGGGCAAGCAGTGTCCCGGCTCCGTGCTGCTGGGTCGAGTTAGTAGGCCGCTCCAGCAGAGCCAGCAGCGCATGGAGGCACGTGCGCGGCTGGCCCCCGACCCCGGGCTCCTGCAGTGAGCCACGCTCAGAGCCAAGCAGCAGCAGTTGTGCTAGGCCTGGCTGCTCGGGCTGCTGCAGGCACACCAGCAGCAGCTGCAGCAGCGTTGCCGCTGTCACCGCCCGAACCTCGTCGGCAGACCAACTGTCCTCACGGCCTGCGGGCAGCTCCAGGGTGGGCGGCTGGAGGCACACAGATACACAAAGCAAGGTTTGAGACGTGACATCTTTACAATCCAAAGTTGAGCAGGTAAAGTTAACTTTTTGGACTGAGTACTCACTGCAGGAGCAACCTAACAAGAAAGAACCGGCTAAAAACAAAACATGGCACTATCCATCCTCCCTAGGAGAACTATTTCCCCTTTTTTTAATATGCAGCACCAAACAGCATCTGAAGGTTGACCATTTATTATTTCACAATGGGCACTCTGAAAAGAAAGAAGCAAGTTTAATAGTACCAGGATTCTTTTTTTTTAGAATGAATTAAAGCTACCAGGACTTCGTTTTAACAATCATGATTATCTTGCACCTCAGGTTTTGACGACCCCCACATCTTTACCCACAAGATGTGTCCATCCTGGTATTGCACCAGATGCAGACATCAGTGCCCGCACAAGAACCCCTTTACAACACCTGTTCATCTCGCTACTTTTGTCATCACTGTACTTTTGCTTTCTCATCTGATTTATTATTTATTTATAGGAAGGGAAAGGCGCGGTAACTGTCTCGCTTGTTTTCTGTGGACACCGCAACAGTGCCGTAAGAGAAGGGAGGAAGATGGGAGTGAAAGTGGAAAGAGAAATAGGAGCCGTAGTGGAGGGCTACGGAGTAATTTCGACCACCTGGGGATCTTTAACGTGCGCTCCGTGTGCTTTAACAGCACACGGACGCCTCTTCGTTTCGCCTCCATCCAAACCCAGCCGCCGAGGTCGAGTTCGAACCCGGGTACTCCGGCACAGTAGTTGGGCGTCTTACCACTGCACCACCCCGGCGGGGCTGCTTTCTCATCTCTCTCCCCCTCACACATGCCTAGTGAGAAAGAGCTGTGCTGAGCAAAGGAAGGAGCAGCCACATAATTATACAATATAAAATCAGCGTGCTAGATTTGGAAAGAGGGCGAGAGCAAAGAATAGCTAGGAAGAAACTAATCGGCAATCCAGTTTCTCAGAACATGGAGCCTAGGGAAAGGCCTGCTACAAAAATGAGGTCCCTATAGCACAGTATTCAAAGGAAGATGGAAATGGTTATGATAACATTCTTTGCAGGATCTAATAGAAAATAAACAACAAAATAATGCCCTCCTTGTAGTAATATAGATATAGGTTAGAGAGGACTAGAAAAAGAATAACAGCCCCCTGCCCTTGTGTGATGGTGACAGGCCATCACGGATTAGAAAACTTAAGTTGAGAATACTATCCTAATAAAAATTATGAGCAGGAATTATGAGTCAGCAGGCCACATAATGAGTAGAACAGAAGAAAACATGCCTGAGGGCAACAGAAGGAATTATGTGAGAACTAAAGTGCACTCAAAGAAGGCATAGTCGGGTGAAAAGATCCAATTATACTGATCAGATAGATCAGAAGCAGCTAAGTGGAGATTTATCCTTTGTCTTGGTGGAGGCGCAACACTGCTGTTGCTAATGATTATTACAAGGACGTGTCTACACAGTTTTGCTGGACAAGCTTCTTAAGCAGCTTACCAAGCTGTTTGCTACCCTCAAATGAACTGAAACAGGGCGTATATTTGTGCGCAGGGAAATTAAAAGGAACGCAGTTTTAGGTTTCTGTGCACAGAAACTTACTTCAAGGGCTTCAGCAAAGCCATGTACGAGAACCTGGACACGGTCAGCCTGGAAGACAGCCACCAGTTGGTCGGACAAAGATGGCTCCATGCACAGCTGAAGTAGAATTCGTGCAGCTGCCAGTGCATGGCGTGGCAGCAGGGTTCCATGAGTGACATAGGTGGCAAGGACACGACCACAATCTGGCCGCTCAGTGCGTGGATTGGTGCTGGTCAGCAGAAGACGATGCAGTGAGCACCCTGGCCGGTCACGAAAGGGCAGATGCAGAGCTCGCTCCAGCAGCTGCAGTGCACACAGGCTAGCCTCGGCGGGATCTCCCAGCTCACCCACCGCCTCATCTAGCAATTGCAGCAGCAGCGACAGGGCACCCCCTTCTTCCAGGTGCTCTAGCAACTGCACCTCAACGCACGGCTTGCCAAGCACCCTCAGGCAAGCAGCGGCCAACTGCCACTTCTCGTTGGGGTGCCTATAAGCCCGCGCAGGAAGCCGCAGAAACACAGCCTCCCGCACGTGCTGAAGAAACAGTGAGGCACCAGGACCTGGAGGGTGGTCAAAAAGTGCAGTGAGCAGGACAAGCAGTGCTGCTGTTATGGGGAACTCCTCATTGCGGCTCTCCACTTCCTCAAGCTCAGCATGGAGCCCAGATAAGCAGGGACTCAACAGCTGCCATATGCGTGGAGCCAGCTCAGGGGCTGCAGCGAATGCAGCCAAGGTACGCAGCAGGGCTGCCTTAAGCTCTGGTGGCACAGCACAGCCCAGAAGTCCGACCACAAGTGCCAGTGGTCCATGCTGTGGATGGTCAGCAAGTGCCAGCTTTGCCAGGTCAGCATGGCGCACCACTGTCTCTAGTAGTTGCAGCATAGCAACCATTGCACGGAGCTCGAGAGGTGATACAGTGCGTGTTCGGTAGTGCTCAGATGGACCCTCCTGGTGCAGGCATTTGTAGTACTCATGCAGCGAGCCAAAGAAGTGGTCCCATGAAACGGGGCTCCACTGAGCGCCTGCTAGCTTGCCGTTGCTCTTGAGGAGCTGGAAACAGTTCTGTGCTCCAATGGGTGTCCGGGCCAGGCTGCTCAGTGCCGACACATACGGTACAAAGAGAGGTGCTGGCAACACATCACCTGCAAGTCTCACAAATTTGGATAGCTGGCGTTTGTCACCATCGGAGCCCTCGAGCCAATACTCATCAGCAAGATGCAAATTAAGTGGGTCTTGTGCATAGAGATCAGACACCAGTTCCAACAAATGCTCGAAGTAACGCGGCAATTGCTCAGGTGGAGCCTGGCCGTCTTGGGCATAAGTGCTCAAGATGCGCGCCGTCTCATCGCCCTGGTTGCGCAATTCCTTCAGCTTGAGTGGCATGAGTGTAATAAAGTCAGCAAGCAGATTATGCATCTTCTTGAGAAAGAATTCTTCTCGGTGCAGCAAAGGTGAGCGCACTACCAGCTGCCTCAGCACAGTAAACACCTGGGCTTCGATGGCGGCATCAGCGATGCGTTCATCCTCCTCCAGGCAAACAACTAGGTCTGGCTCCAGATTGGCTGCAGCCGGCAGCTGCGACAAGGAGCGCAAGCTGAGCGCCCAGGCAAACTGCGCGATGCTCAGCAACGACTCCAGCTTCCATGCCTGCGGTGGCGTCGTCAGCTCTCGATGCAGAGCTAGAGCCAGCTCAACGTCGAGCAGCAGTGGCGCCGGATCGAGCGCGTATAGCAGTGCCATGAGCAGTGTGAGCGATACGCTGTCCAGAGCGTCATCACCCGTAGTACGAGCACGCTGAGCCAGGAAACGCACGACAGCCAACGCGTCGCTCTTAGACAAGGGCGTCTGGCAGGCCCAACAGAAAACCACTTCGGCCAAAGATTGCTGCGTCTCCTGTATCATGTCCAACACTTGGCGACGATAGCGTGGTGGTCCCAATGCGCGGTTCCGCTGCAGCATGTCCAGTTCGGCGGCCAGGTCGAAACGATCAAGCAGCTGAAGCGCTCGTTTCAGCACGCCGTCCTCGTCGCGCAATCCATTGGTGTATTTGGTGACAGTGGCCAGAACATCGGCGTTGAGGCCCACAGTCCAGGTGCGGCCCTCGGTAACCTGCACCAGCGTACGCAGGGCATTCACCAAAGCGCGGCGGCCGTCGTAATATAGCAGGACGGCCACCAAGCCTCGTGTGAGCTCTGGGAAAAACGGCAACTGTTGCTGCGCCGCAAGTAGTAGCTCTAAAGCGGCTAACTCGTTCAGTTCCAACATGTCGCTCAGCAGGAGCGCCTCAGCCACTACGTCCTGGGGTAAGAGTTGTGGCGTCGATTTGCCTGATACAGCGATTCCTTCCTGTGGTGCACGGGCCACGGCTTCGCGGTGCTGAGCGCATGGAGCCGGATTCACTAACAAGGCCGCGAAGTCACGTCGATGGCGTCGGAGCGCGGCGACGAAATCAGCAACGGCCTCGACATCCCTATGCACGAGCACAGCTTCTACCGCCTGCTGGAGGTCTTTATACGGCGTCCAAACCGACGAACAGCCCACGTTCACCAAAGGTGTAGTGTTTGACATAGTACTAGCCATGCAGCCGGCAGTGCGGCACCGTAATATCAGTGGCAGTTCTAAATCGTCGAAATTGCCTGCCAACCGGTGTCTCGTGCAGTGCCCGCGCTGGCTGGTACCGGCTCGCTCGCTCTACGCGCGCCATACGCGCGCTGACTTTCTAACTGGCAAAAGTCAAGCCAAGCCCAACCCGCATCTAATCCGCAGCCGCAGCGCAAGCGCAGTGAGTGCAGTTAGTGAAACGGACGGACTGATCAAGGGCACTGCGGACTTGGCGTGACCGCTTGGAGTGAAGCATGAGCATGTCGTCTCGCATTGCCCGTCTGGCCGTTTCTGCACGAAACTTCGCCACTTCGGCCATTCGAAGAAGTGGCCACGATGACCACGACACGAGCGGCATTCCCGGCGCGGTGAGGGTTGTTCCGGAGCAGTGCCTCCTCCGGAGAGGCACCGGTGCACATTTGTTTTGACGTGTTCTCGTTCTTTTTGCAGAACTTGCCCTTTAAGACTGACAACAAGTACGGTCTGACCATCAAGTTTGCCCTGTTCTTCGGGAGTAGTTTCGCAGTTCCATTCTTTGCAGTCAGGCACCAGCTCCTAAAGCAGTGATCCGGCTTCGAAGGTAGGTGAGTTTTCGTATCATTGCAGTAGCGATGCGAATCATGCTTTGCAATTTTGCTTATTGCTTTGGCCTTTTTTCTTTTCTTGCAGGTCACTGCTGTACGATGTGGGCAGCGAAAAACTATCTCTTTAACGCCTTAGAATAAATTTCATTCCGTCGCAGTTGCGGCTTCCTGTGCAGTTTCTTGACCACGAGGCCTGGCAGGTGCCTTATTCTAAGGCGACCTCGTGCATATACACCTACAATTTCGTAAATAGGGATGCCTAGTGTTGTTAAAAACACAATGCTCTTTTTAGGAGAAGTGGACTCTAGTAATTCGTGGATATGAAAATTTTGGGAAAATGGTGTCTATACTTCAGCATAGCGTCTTTGCACCTAACACTGCAGTATGTAATGCAGTGCAATATGCTTGGAAATGTTTGCCATTGCCATCTCGGTCAGCACATTGCTGCCATGCCTCAAGAGCGATTAGTGGCAGGTCATGCATCCACTAGCAACCCACTTGTGTGCTGCTGTGGTCTTCAGATTAAGCGAGGTGGGAAGGGTCTGCAACCAGTCTGCAGCTGTTGCTCTTTCCCCTGCCAGGAGCAGGGCAGTCAGCTTAGATTTAAGGTGCCCAATACTTCTAGGAAAACTGCAATGGTAGAATGCGAAAGCACTAGTGCGATGTTGGTGGCTCCTAGTAAACGCCTTTCTACATCTACTTACCCTAATAGCAAGACTCAGCACATTTGTCTCATGACCCATGACTTGTGTGACTCCATGATACAGCAATTCTTTACATCATGGCTTACAACTCTCATCCGGTCATTGACTGATGGCATCACCATGAGGGGACCCACTTCCAGTGACACATTTTGCAGAAGCTTCTGGCACCAACATAACCCACAGATGCTTTCACATTAATAATGCCACGTGTCCAGTTCCAAGCATTCATAGCAAGCAGTGCTGAACCAGGTGCACTGTTTGGTAAAAATGAGATGTCAGTGATAAATATAGAGGAAAAAGAACCATGACAGGCAGGATGTAAAACTCTGATGTGGACAGGACAAGCGGAGACTAGCTGCTAAGGTTTTATTAGAAAAAGTATGCAGTAGAAGCAAAACATACATCTTTGCGATACCCAGAAAAAGAAGCCAAGGTGACTGCTTGTGAAAGGAAGAGATTGCAGTGGAAAAACCACAAAAATGCAATAAAACACGCGTCACTAGTTATGCAAAGCAGAGTCTCTATCTAAAAGATGCACAGAAGGCTCACTTCAGTGTCAAGCCTGAGCTTGCATATATAATGCCGCTTCCAAAAACCTAACTTTCATCAGAGCAGCAGGTCAAAAATTTCCCCTTGTTAATATGATCAGTCTTCATGCTTATTATTAATACACCAGCCTCAGTTCTAGCATGTAAGCAGAATTTGCAGAAAACCGCACACCTGCCTCAACTGGGAAATATTTCTTGCGTGCCTACACAGAATTCGTGGTTCTTGTGCAACAGTTGCGTAACATCTACTGCATCTCTGGCAACCAATTTACATGATAGCATTTAAGGAGCAGGTGGTTGTGCCAAGCTGCAGGTTATGTGTTAAAAATGTGGGAGCACTTAAATTCCGTTTTAAAACTATGTCATGACAGCATTAATAGCTCCTGTTTGCTCGCTATTTATTACCCGCTTAACTAGTAATCTTTTAAAGTGTCTATTAACCCACACATACTCATTAGTATAGTCATAAGCTACCATATTGTATGAAAGACCGCTCAGCATATGTGCGAGCCCCATATTAACCAAGCCATACAAACATGCTTATGTGGCTTAGGGGCAGCGTGTCCTAGCTCAGGATCCAAGGAAGGCTGGATTCCCATCTCAGCCTCCCATTTCAAAGGC
Organism: Amblyomma maculatum; assembly: GCF_055883805.1. Classification (NCBI taxonomy): domain Eukaryota; kingdom Metazoa; phylum Arthropoda; class Arachnida; order Ixodida; family Ixodidae; genus Amblyomma; species Amblyomma maculatum. Next base: position 28,981,757 of record NC_139349.1, on the reverse strand, counting down.
AAAGCCCGAGTTGGCAATGCTTGTCAGCTTGACCATGTCATGCGGTCTTGTGACATCACACAGCCCAACAACCAATGAGTGCACGGCTATGTCACCTGCCAACCACCACCTTCCAGAGGCACACCAGTGACTTTTCACTCCCAACGCCGATGCCAAATACTTCGGAATGGGACCTCCAACACTATCACAATAAAACAGCGGGCTTGACACTCATTGGAGGCATTCCCTTTCCCCTTTGTTTCACTCAGAACAGCTGTACACCATAAGGACATGCTTTGTACATTTTATTAGTTCTGTTTGAAGAGAATATTTACACAGATAGTGCTCCAAAGTTGTACAATGCACCGGGACCCTTGGAGCAGCCTTCAATTAGAAAGCACCGCGAGAAATACGTACACAAAGTCCCAAAATTCTTTGCCACACTCAAGACAGCAAAAGGTGGCGTGGCATTTGTCTTGCTTTCATGGTGGGAAAGGCGATGAAACTCCAGCACATACTGTTGGCTTTGCCAGGTGATTACAGGGCTCTGGTATTAACCCATTGTGTCCTACCTGTATGAAGATTTTTTTTACACTAATTGAAAACTTTATAAAGCTAGCGCCCATTAGCATATGTTCAAGGGGCTCCAAAAATTTTCCTATGCAAGCGTAGTGTGCATTCAGAAAGAGCCACCAGTCTTCTCTCAAAGCAGTCTGCTACACCGACTACACAATTCTGCAAGAAAAGCAAACATTTGCTCATTGTCATAAAGACATCGGGAGATGATGAAAAATGACAGATCTTAAAAACTCTGCCACTTAACTTAAATACAGGTACATTTTCCTAGTATCCTATATTATAGTATAGCTCAAAAGTCATTGTTGAGAAAAACATTTCCAGCAACAGAAGGGTGCCTTTAAAATCCAAAGTGAAATAAAGTTTACATAAACAATATCTTCATTTTTTAAATCTCTAAAGTTCGAGCTCATATAGATTAATGCTCCTTTGCAGTAATTCATGCATTCCAGCTTTGCATTGAAGATTTATCTCAAGTACACGAAGATAGGTTGATTGGTTTGTGGGGTTTGACGTCCCAAAGCGACTTAGGCTATGAGAGATGCCGTAGTGGAGGACTACAAAAATTTCGACCACCTGTGGTTCTTTAATGTGCACTGACATCGCACAGCACAAGGGCACGTTGCTTTTCGCCTCCACCGAAAAGCGGCCGACGAGGCCAGGATTCGATCCCGCACCCTTGGGAACAGTAATAGATCGCCGTAACCACTGCGCCACGCTGGTGGGGCTTGAGCACCCAGCATTACCCAATGCTCAATTGAACATGCCAAGCCCCCCACCCAAGATGCATTGTTGGAGGTAACTTGGCATCCTTCTGAAGCTAACTAAACATGACGGACCAACACATTGTGATACTCGGCAGCCTGACATCTCTGAACATTTCGCAGGACATGCCAGCACAAGTGCATGACACCCCTCAGCACTCCCCTAAGATGCATTGATGAGGGTAACTTAGTATCCCTCTGAAACTAATTAAACAGTCAAACCACCACTGCCACTAGATTGTAGTGGTGTACGAATTTTCGAAATTTTTAAACAGCAGATTGATGGTATGGTTTATGGGGTCCCAAAGCGACTTGGGCTATGAGACATGCCGTAGTGGAGGGGCTCTGGAAATTTCGACCACCTGGGGTTCTTCAACGTGCACTGACATTGTGCAGTACACAGGCGCCTTGCGTTCTGCCTTTATTGAAAAGCGGCTGCCACGGCCAAGATTCAATCTCTCATCCTTGGGCACAGCAATCGACCGCCCTTGCCATTGCGCCACTGCAGCGGGGCAAATAGCATGTTGAACAGCCACATATTCATTCATTCGAACAAATCAAATAGTATATTCTGGAAATTATTTAAACTGAAATGGATACATTGTGAAGTTTTTGAATAATTAGCACAAGGATCCAATAAGGCTCGCCGTAAAAAATTTGAGGGCACTTTAGACCACTAAAGTGCGATGAGGCAAAAGCCATTATAGGACGATAGATCGTAGCCCTCCACTACGACACCTCTATCTCCCTCTCTTCTTTCACTCGCACCTTCCTTCCTTTACTGTGTGGTACATGTGTCCCCAGAGAATTGTGACAGATACTGCGCCTTTTCTATCCTGTAAATCAATTTGAAATGCCGCTGATGCCTGCTGTACTAACGCCTCCTAGACATCTGGCTCCGATTGTTTGCTGTGTGGTGCGGCGTTCGGAAAGTGCCAAATGAAAGGCGCTGCATGGACGCCTGGATCGGACGCCCGGCAGGGTCAGCTTGGTCTATGCATGCATCGCCTGGTGACGCCATGACCTGCCATGACGGTATATCATCGCGCGCCCCTTGCCCTTTCGAGCACAACCAGCATTTCATTGAACGCATCAAAGCTCACAGGAGTTCTATAATTCGTTTACAGGAAAGAAAAGGCGCAGCATCTGTCACTCGCAGACTCCCGCTATCATCCTCATGGTAGACAAGGGGAATTATGATGATCATTTCACGATCCGGGGCGTGGCGCAGTTGGCTAAAGTGCTCGGCTGGAGATCCAAGCGATGGAGGTTCGATTCCTGATGGAGACAAGATTTATTTATTTATTTTTAACTACCTCCCTCGAAAGTGTGACACCCTCTGCCGAGAGCTCTGCTGACAACGATGAGGTATTAAAGGCTTTCACCTTAATATTTTTCTTCGGCAAAAAACAATGCTCTTACCTACGCTGTGAATCATCCTGCAGCAATCGATATCGGCAATCAGTGCCACTTTGTGGTCTACTCGTGCGGCAGCATTCATAATGCTCATACATGACCTCTTAGGACTGGACAATGCGGCAAAGCTTAGGCAAGTTTAGCAACCTTGCCTTGATGCCTGATTCAAAGACCATGGCTCCTACATGTAAGTTGCATGTCGTCCATCTCATGTCCTGCAGTGAGGCTCTATTCAGCTTCATCATCAATAGGGTGGTTTTTCTGCCAACTTGACTCTCAATGAGTTAACATACTGAATTTGTGTTGCACCCATTAGTGGAGATTAGTATATGTCTTTTAATAGTTATACCTTTTAACTCCACAAGGCAGCAGCGTACCATACTGCAGTTCCACTACTCACTCTTCAGTGTTGCAGTCTACTATTTGTTTTGTGCATTTAATCACAAAGGTAAGAAATATTAGTCCAAATATTAGATTAGTATTTCATTCGGTAATGAAGGTGCACTGTTTGAATTGATCCTGTTCGGAAAAAGTACTGTTGGTCGAATATTTAGGAGAATGCCCAAGGTGGAGTAGATTTGCAATATTTTTGCGATTCTAAGCACCCCCCCCCCCCCCCCCCAACCTAATCTCATAACACTTGGAAAAAAAAAAAAAAAACAGTTTAAATGCGAGTATAAGCACCACCCCTTGCTTTCAACATTCAAATTGTGAAAAAAAAGTGGATGCTTAGAATATAGTAAATATGATATATCTACTCCACTTTGTCCACGGTGTTGTAGATGGGTTCAAAAGGTGTGGGCTCACGTTGACTGCCGTGTTAAGAAGCATGCATACCGCTGTATCTTCTGCGGCGCTGTTACCTTCGCGCTAATGTTTGCAGCAGCTCCACCACCAGTCACTTGCATGCTTTGGCGAAGCCTGCCTGCCGCCTGCAATTCGAGCAAGTACCGCTTGGCACTGGAACTTCGATATATCCGTTTCTTTGTGTACCACATTCGATATATGAACTAGAAACTACATGCATTTGTAAAAAATATTTAAAAAGAGTTCACTGTAGCCAATAATTCGTAATATCTGCGTTGATTGTATTCACGTTCGACTGTATACGCTCTACCTGCACCACAAAGCCAGCTAACGGTGGTTGCGTTTTTTCAGCAGGGTGTGAGGTTACATGCCCCAGTGTGACGGTGGCATCCGTGTGATGTAAGTGCGCTGCAACACATATTCTACTATGGTTCCATTGGCAGCTCTCAAACACCTCTCTGAAACAGCTGCTGCTGCAACGGTCCTACTGCACCAAGCTCGAGTGCTGTAGGGCATGGTCTCAATCAATTGTTCATGAAATAGAGAAGTGCACTCTCTTAAAGGCAAAATTTTTGAACTGACCAGTCTGTAAATTGTTTAGATTACCATAAGCACTATGCAAAGAGGAAGCTTACCGACACTAAGGATGAAACACGCTCCCCAAAGAATAAAGGAAATGCTTTCAAGCATTGGCATTTAGGATGGCAGGTTCGCATAAACAATTCATGTCAAAGCATTAAGGAAACTTAAATGGCCTTGCATGTGGCCGGCATGTATTTAGGTGCACTATAGAACATCTGCATATGTCTTAACTCTTTCCTTGACACAGAAAAATAACCACTTTCAGGGCGCTGTGCATAAAAATTTTGGTCTCCATAAATTGACAAAATTATCATTATTGTGACACATAATAGCGTAATTAATACAACTCCTTTTGATGACTAGAATAAAACAAGTTATGTACTGCTTAAACAAAAAAAAAGTTCAGCAAAATTTGAGAGACGCACTAAATTTCACAGAAACGTAACATATATTCAGTCAGAAAATCGACGTGACCTCATGATGTTGTACAACTTTGCAACCAGTGAATGCTAGGCCACGCCGCACACATTGGCAATCAATCAGCATTCAGCAGTCGGTCATGTGACCCGGTTATCCAATCACTGGCTGGTTGAGAAGTTGATGTCACAAGGTTACGTTAATAGTCTCAAACAATCAGGGAATTTCATTACGAAGAATGTAAGGTTTCTAGTTTTACGGCTCATAAGAACTGTAATGCTACCGCATCAAGAAAATGCTTGCGCAAAGTGCTTTGTGCTGCTCCACAGTGCAATACCATGGTTGATTTGAAGCCATCCTGAAGAAAACTTGAAAGGAAGTTCAAGACGAAGGTACATACTATTGGCAGGTATCATTAAAACTTTAAAAATGCTCCTTCTTACGACTGAGAAAGAAACCGAACCCAAAACTTATGTATAGATATTTTTCCGTAGACTAGCTGGTGTTATCAGTACAGAAGCAGCTTGGGTCACGTAGAACGCGCCATTTTACACCATAATTTAAAATGAACAATTTATACAGAGTTAGATGGAGCCGACTTAAAAGGAATGTGTACAAAAGAGGGTTCCAAAATCAAGGTTTTCTGGACTCTCGGCACAATCTTCAATTCAGACGAATGTGTACAAGACTGCCACTGTGTACAGCACCAAGTTCACGAACCCTCCAGGCACCTCCACCACATTATGGGGGAGCTGGCTGCAAAGCCACGCGAGGCTGTAACTGGCGTGTGCGCTCCAGTTCTCGCTGGCGCTGCTGCTCGGCCTGCAGTGCCTCTTTCTGCTTCATCTGCTGTAGTCGCAGAGCGCGTTTTCGCAGGCGGCAGCTATGCTGTTGAAGTTCGACCATTTCGCGCTTGAGCCGGACCAATTTGGCCTGGTACAGTCGAGCTCGCTGCAGCTGCACACAACCACAACAACACAGCGTCATTCTCTCAGTTATAGCAAGGACCCTGGTTATAGCCATAGTGCCACCATTTCCTTCTTTTATTTTTTTTGCATTGCAGGTGTTTCTGTGCAAGTGTCAACAAGTAAGGTAACCAGAGCACCGCTAGAATCACACCAGGTGACGAGACCAGCAGCTAGCTGTGCAACTCTATCATTTAAAAACTGCATACTTATCACTACCTTTTACTACTCTTTCATTGTCCACGTTGCAATTTGCAGTGGCTTGGACAACGTGGCATTTCGTATACAGTTTAACAAACTTCGCCGTAACGTTGCACTGGGTGAACAATATTATTCTGCCTTTCCTCTTGCTGGAACATCTGTTTTCTTCATCAAGAAGACAAATTGGTGCAACTAGCACTCGCACAGACCATACAAGGATTTGCGCACTGCACACTACAGATATGAACTACAGCTGGGATAACGTATACCAATTCCATTCCAATTTTTCTTTTCAGAAACTGGATAGGATGCTTCATGCCCTCATTATAAACAGCTGAGGCCAATGCAATGAATGATAATATAGGAACAAAATTAAGTGGTAAAATTATTTTATAGTGGGCTCAAGCAAGATATAGGGGATTCTGTTTCCACACACATATTTTGCTGTTCATGTACTGGTTCAGTCATGTTCTCAAATATCAAGCACTGTGGTGCACTTATAAATACAAGGGTATTTCTCATATGAGCAAGGGGGCTTGCAACCAAGCCATGAACACAAAGCTTTCTAATTACAATGGAGCCTCTTTGATCCTCACCTACTTAACTTCATTGACAGTTTGGCTTATTTCTTGCAAGCTACAAGAAAATCCTGCACAATTTAAACTAACCCGCGTCTAGTTTCAGATCTCGACAAGAACTAGTATTAACAAATGTATTCCTTACAACAATCTAAACAAATGTAAACAGGCTACTGCTGCATAATATGATTACAAAATGAAGATAAAGTTACCATGCTTGCACATGAATAACTAACGACCCAGAGTAATTAAAAAACATTGCGAAAAAGTGTCACAATGAAATGGCATTTACTCCACTTATTTCGTGACAGTCAATGAAGGACGGCTTTGACTACAGAAAGGTAGTTTATGGCAACTAAGGTTTTTATTCTACCCACAATATACAAAAGTTTTCAGGTTTTCTCATTTCTGCTGACACGATGGCAAGCTTTCAAGCAGAATTGGAGAAAAGATAGCCTAATAGACTTCAGATTAGTTTGTTACAGCACTGCTTCTGTTCTTAAGTTTTGGTTTTGGCTTTCATGTGATGGGATTACAAAGGTCAGTGCATAAACCTGCCATAAGTCTTAAGCTCACAAAATTGTGAATGTACCACTGTTCTGCAAGTGCACAGACATCCTTACCACCAATGCCTTCAGTATGGTGAATCTAGTAAGGACAATATTTATAGAAATTCTTAAAATTCAACGAGCTTCAAAGCTCCGCAATTCCTCCGTACGAGAAAAAGAAACTACTTGATGGCCAATCCGTCGCACAATGTTACGGTTACTAAATTCTTTTTCCCGAAGTAAATGCGAATTTCCATGCTAAAGCTACAATAATTTCCCATTTCCAAACTAGCAAAATTATCTACCTGCAGCCATGAATATTGCCCTCAGGTCATTGATAAGAAGAGCCATCAATGCAAAATGCAGTGATGGCTCTGCCAATATATAACTACGGGGTTAGCGGTAGTCCCAAGTCCAAACTGTGACGAAGCAAATATTTCTTCAAAAGCCAAGATTTTAAAAAAATGCACATCACTCCCCTATTGCATCTGCAGCCCAAAGAGAAAAGGACAACTGGCTGACCATGTCATCAAGGCTTCCCATGGAATCGGCAAAGCGACTATTCTCCTGCTGCACTGTGTCCAGCAAAAGGCCTTGATTCCGCCTGCAAGAACAAACGGAACCCTCCACATCTGTAACATAGCCACCATATCACTGTCTAAACCACATGCTAGCATCTTCAACTGAATTGCAGCAATATCCAGATGGCACTTGACTGGCTAGTACAAAGGACGCAGGGTCATCCCAGCCACGGCAGCTGCTGGAATTCAATGGAGGCGAAATGCAGGACATGATGTTAACGCATGCTTAAGAACCTCAGGTGGTTGAAATTATACAGCACTCTGCTACGCGTCCCCTCATAGCTGATATTGATTCAGGATGTTAAATTCCATAAGCCACCTGACTGATCCTCAAAAGACAACTTAAGTAAACATTGCAGTCTGCGTATTATGCATGCATGTATAAGCCTTTTGCGTGAGTTGTCTTTCGAAGCCCATCAACACCAGCAGGTTTCAGTAGTAGGAGAACGGAGAACCTAGCTTTCTTCATCTGTACATGGAGCTGCAACAGCACTAATGATTGTCAAGGAAGGCTTTAAGCACCCAAGCCTGCTGCGATGGCTCAATGGTTACGGTACTCAATTTCTGAACCCAAGGACACAGGTTCAGTCCAGGCCATGATGGTCACTTTTAGATAAAAACAGAAAGCAAGGCACCCGTGTATTGTATGATGTTGTTGCATGTTGGAGAACACTGGCTGGTCTTAAGTTTCAAAAGCCCTCCAAAATGGCATCCCTCATAGCCTGGAATGTGAAACCCTAAAAACCTAACCATAAACCAGCTTGAATTACCATAAAAGCACCCCTAATCAATTTACGACACCAAGACGAAAAAAGAAAGAAAACATAGCTTCAACTCCAACTCCGTGGTACACAGGTTTTGTACCAGCATAACGTGAATGCTGCCAAATGATGCTTCTGCCAGCTGTTTCAGTTGCACATATTGAATTAAAAGCTGTCGTATATAAACACTGTAATAAACACCATATTAGAGTGGTTGAATAATAAAATGGGGAGCAGAATCATGTGTCTTACGGTTGGCCCGGGCTTTAAAACCTCACCTTATCGAGCATGCAGGTTTCCACATACATTGTGTTTAACATGTCACATTTCTCAATGCTATATCAGGCCTGCTAGACAATGGTGATTGCCATGAATGCGCAACAAAGCTTGCCGTTTGAGTGCTACAGACAAGTTTGTGGATGGCTGTATGTGGCCCCTGATTGCTAGGGGCGTGCAAATACATAGAAATTTTCCAACAGCAAATTGAATATCCTCCTACTGGATCTGCTGAACAAATCGGATAGAGCGTATGCAAAAATGCTCGGAACGGATAAATACAATATCAGGTGTCAGAATAGTTTAGAAAAAAAGCAAGGCACAGCATTATAATTGGGCCTGCCATCATTTTGTTCAACTATTTCAACAATAGGGCTCACTCTGATGTCGCAGAGCATGCTGTCGTGATTGGTCTGTGTTCAGTACCACCATGCGGCCAATTCTAGTGGTGACGTACGTTCTGCTCAGACAAACTCCCTTCAATAATGGAGAATGTGGCAGAGTTCAGCCGGTTCTAGTAAACACTGCCTTTGTGCCTGAGATTGGAGGCCATGGATAACATGTGGATTGTCATCAACTCAGCTGTGGTGCTGCTTTGTTCGCTGTCACTGACAGCATCAAGGGTAATTTTTCAAGGCACATAAAATGACAGTCACAAATTTAACATACCCACTTCATGCTGCATGCCTCACTGTGGAGCTAGAAGCTGCATCTTTCAACAACTAAAGGTTTAACTTTACGAGTTTCAGTGCTGCCACTGCCTCTTTGCTGTTTTACATAAATATTTCTTCCATATGACTATTCACACAAGTAGCAAGTAATGATATAACTATTCGATTTATATTTGATTCTTTCATTATTAAATTTATATCTGATTTGGTATAACTATAGTATCTGTATTTGATTCAACACCACTAATCGGACACCAAAGCAGTCTCTAAATACTTAACCGGGCTTTAAATCCCTCCTGCCAGCCACTTGGTGTTTTTAGAAAATTGAATTGAAAATTTATTTCCAGCAATGTACAGGAAACGGGCTTCAGGCGAAAAGCTACAAGGATAGCTTGAGAGATGCCCAGCAACAAGACCTGTGCGATCAAGGTGAACATATACATATATAACATGAAAATAATGAAGTACAGAATGAGCAAAAATATATAAATGAAACAGCAAATTAAAAACTAGGACAGTAAATTAACGGCCAACGATCATCTAACAGTATGCATGCAACATGGCAGAACGTAATGAGAATGAAGTGACTATATATATTCTCATGAGAATGTTTACCAAGGCAAGGAACGGAAAGTACAGGAAGACAGTGCGGAATTCATCAAATATAGCTTAAAGTCCTTAATTGGGGTGGTAAAAATGTTTGGGTTGTGCATACTATAATGATTTAGCATGCATGGTAAAGTAAAACGAAGGCTCTGGTTATATTATAACGTCCTCATTCGAGGAATGACCCATATTTGTTTACTTCTGGTGTGAAAGCGTTTTTCGTAAGGCTGATGTCCAACAGTAGTCTTCAAAAAGTCGGTTGAGCATTGAGGTGATAATTTAAGGCAGTGCAGCAGATGACGCTCAAACATAGTATGCACACGATGAATCCTATATTGTGGAAATAATGTTTCCGTACGAGCAGTGTAACATGCACCAGCGATCAGTCTAATTGGCTTCTTTTGGAGACCGAGTATGACTAGTTTTGTTTTGGATGTTGTACCCCAAAAGTTTATGTGTGACTGAATTATAGCGTGGTAAATAAGCTTGTGCTTTGGGGAAAATTTGTTCCGAAGCCTCGAGAGGAAGCCTACAGATCTAGTAAGCTTGCTTTCAATATACATTATATGGTCAGGCTACCTCATGCGAGAGTCGAATACAACATCGAGCGATTTGAACTTGTCTACAATTTCAATAATGCTATTTTCTAGATGCAGAGTATTGTTTACTGTAATATTCAGCTAAGGGGCTGAAAAGGATGTCTTTGGTCTTGTTAGAGTTATCTACCATACAATTAGCTTTGGACCATTTGTGGAGAACACAAAGAACCGGATGTGCACTATTGATTGTCAGCAGAAGAGCCTCTAAGAAAAAAACTTGTGTCGTCAGCATACTGAATACAACTTGTATGATAGGCTATGCTCGCAAGCCTATCATACTTGCAATACTTGTCCCTCCTCTATGTCCAACGACGTTTTGTATTTCAGTCCCATCATACATCAATAAGCCACAGGCGGCCAAACTGCAGACTGCTAGCTGCAAGTGGCACCCTATAATTCCAAGCACAGCTCACGACTCTCTGGTATCTGCACCCCTCCCTCATATATCTGCCCCTTAAGACAGCTTATTTTATGTTCTAAAAAAGATGCTCACACAGACAGTGATTGCAAACTGGTCCCATATTACAGAGTCTCACTCGGTATGACCAGCAGCGTTGTTGGACAAAATAACGCTGTGTTTGTACTGGTTCTTAAAATTTAAAAAAAAAAAATGAAACACCATACAAAAAAAAAAATCTTGCACACATTTGTACAGTTCTGACACCGATACCTTTCAGCAAGCTTGCAATGCAGAGTGGGTTAGAAAGGGCTAAAATAAACAAGCACCAGCTGTGAGAAAAACAAAACGCATTTAAAGGGTCAGCCCTTTAAATGCGTTTTGTTTTTCTTTAAACTTGTGCAGTGGGTAGACATTGGTAAAGCCAGGCATATTTGCAGCTATTTACACTTACGTCAAATCGCCCAGGCTGGCTTGCAGAGCCTTCAGGTCATCCACATGGGCAAGCTCCATGGCGGCAGCTATTTTGCGGCCTGGTTCGACAGCAGAGGCAGCCATACTCCGCTGCAATGGTAACTCTCATTGCGATGTTTTTCAAAAACAGTGCACTGAACAGACATCATAAAATGCAACTCAATTAATTCTTTCTGCCTGAGTTATTTACAGAACTTTATTACATGCAACCTAATGAACAATTCAAAATGCCATAATCATGCAGTACGACAAATTTTTAAGTACATTTGCTGAGCTCTGGCAATCTAGAGCACATTGAGCAGTGCACTGCTGTGAGGTTATGTTCCTCACATATGTTACTGTGCAACAACTGCGAAACATTATCTCAGCACAAGGATCAAAGCAGTGAGTAATATCAAGCATTTCCATAAATTTTGTGGTCATAGCACATTTCAGATTGCAAAGCCAATATCCATATCAATTACAAAACAAAAAGGATGTTCTCACATCTGATGAGAGTTTTGAATTTCCCTGCAGCAGTGTTGCGATTCTATGATTACGTGAAAAATACGTCTCTACAGTGACCACTTGTGCAACAAAATTCTTCCAACAGTGGCTCATAGTGGTTTTTTTTTTCTTTTTTTTTTCTTTTCTTTTTTTTCCTTTTTTTTTTTTCCATTCAGAAGTTATGAGCGGATATGGGCGCGCTCTCTGTGACAACACGAAGGTGGTAATTTCTTCACTCACTCCCTTGAGAGGCTTGTTTTCCGAACCATTATAGTCTATCGCTGACTGCATGGTATACGTACGAAAAATGAAAACCGCAAGTCTTCTACCCCCTTCATCACTCACACACTTTCATAGCAGTTTAGACAATCCCCGCTTCCCTCCAATTTCAATTCATTGAGAAATTCCTGCTCGCGAATGAACAAGCGTCAACTGTGCAACTATCCACGCGTTCGCGCCACAAAGCACTCTGGTACTGACGGTGCTGATGCTAACCAATTCGACGGACAACGTCAGTCCCTAATAGCAGCGATGATGGGTGTGCTGCGGTGATAGCTGGGCGATAGTCAACAGCTGGCACTACAAGACGAACACAGCTGCACTGGCTGCACCATGACTGCACCAACTGCACTAAGTCCCGTTGTAGCGCAACAAACAAGAAGTGCTGCTGCCAGCGCTGCAAAGGAGGGAGGCCAAGCAGGGTGGAATCTCACTCTTCAGGGTCCGCCTGATGGCCGCTTTGCGTCGCCACAGTCATGTCATCATGTCCCGTAGGTTATTTCACCCAAAAACGAAGGTTATTTCACATAGAGAGCTAATAATTTCGGGTGATTTCAAGCATGATTTCAAGTATGATTTCAACTAACGCCGCGCCAGTACAGTACAGTTGAACTAGAGCACAATGAACGCAATGTTTAATCAGGCGAAGGATATCTGTTGAGTGCTCTTAAATTAAGTGTTAATCATCTCTCTCTCGATCGAAGCGCCGCTAGCATAGAATTGCCGTTTTGTAGTTTTGGTACAGTCACTCTAAGTTTTAGTATGGTTCCTGGAAAAGCACTGTTGGAGTGGTGTTTGACTGCTCAACCAAAATAAATATTTCGTTCTTTAATTAACCAGACGTGCGGCGAAACACAAGTTACTGATTGTGTTTGCAGGCGAACTCAAAATAGTAAATAATTGGTTCACAGAGGAAAGGCGCGTATCTGTCACTCATAATATGTGGACACCTGAACCGGACTGGGCCGGGGAAGGCAAAAAGATGGGAGTGAAAGCGGAAAGAGAAAGGAGTACTGTAATGGAGGGCAACAATTCGCCTGGGAATCTTTTATATGTGCACTGCACAGCACACGGACGCCGTTTCGATTGAGGCGAAACAAACGCATTCTGGAGTGATCGACAGCAACGCCGCCGCTTAATTCTGGCATATTGTACTATTTGCATAGAGCTAATACACCTCTGACTATTTACGAGGACAGGCGGCCCATGATATAGTGCTCTAGAATATCTTCTAGAACATTATACCATGACTCATGACAAATCACTAGAAGAAAATTCGGGAGACACTAAACTAAAGCTCCACTGTTATGCGATAGCGTTTCGCACAGAGGATGTTTTTCACTTTTTAATTCCGTATTTTTCCAATTTTTATTTACTTTTTATACATACACCGATACTTCGCATCAGCAAACATATTGGCATGAAGTTTGATACTCTTGAACGCATTTTCATTTTTAATTATTTCGATTAATCATCGATCAATTACATACTCTACATTTTCTAAATTAGCATCATCGAGTAAATGCTGGGGGTCTAAAGCTTGAACCTAGTTATAAGAGCGAGAGATGGTTTGTGTAGCAATTAATAATGTACGCGATTTAATATGAGGGTCCGGAATGTCGCGCCCAGCGGCGCCTCAAACCGCGATAATAATAATAATAATAATAATAATAATAATAATAATAATAATAATAATAATAATAATAATTGGTTCACAGGAAGAGAAAGGCGCAGTATATTTGTCGCACTTATTGTTTCTGTGGGCATCTGAACCACGCCGTAAGGGATTGATTGATTGATTTATAGGAAGGGAAAGGCGCGGTAACTGCCTCACTTGTTTTCTGTGGACACCTCAACAGCAACGTAAGGAAAGGGAGGAAGGTGGGAGTGAAAGTGGAAAGGGAGAAAGAGGAGCCGTAGTGGAGGGCTTCGACCACCTGGGGATCATCTTTAATGTGCGCTGACATCGCACAGCACACGAATGCTTCGTTTCACCTCCATCGAAACGCAGCCGCCGAGGTTGGGTTCGAATCCGTGTACTCCGACACAGTAGCGGGAGGCTTTTCCTGGCCCTATGGGGCTGGGACGGCAGGTCAACGCCGCTTGCGGCGGGGGCTAGCCGGCCACAAATTTTTATCTGTTGTAGGCCGTCATAGCACCCGCCACAGCTTGGGTGGTGGACGACGGCTGTTGCGGCGCGCGTCTTTCTCTCCCTCTTCTTTTTTCCTTTCTTCTTTATTTTCTCTTCTGTCCGCACGAGGTCGGCGGCTGCGTTTCGATGGAGGCGAAACGAAGAGGCGTCCGTGTGCTGTGCGATGTCAGCGCACGTTAAAGATCCCCAGGTGGTCGAAATTACTCCGTAGCCCTCTACTACGGCTCCTCTTTCTCTCTTTCCACTTTCACTCTACCTTCCTCCCTTCTCTGATGGCACGGTTGAGGCGTCCACAGAAAACAAGTGAGACAGTTACCGCGCCTTTCCCTTCCTATAAATCAATCAGGCAGCGGAGGTGGAGGCGAAACGAAGAGGCGTCCGTGTGCTGTGCGATGTCAGCGCACGTTGAAGATCCCCAGGTGGTCGAAATTACTCAGTAGCCCTCCACTACGGCTCCTCCTCATTCTCTCTTTCCCCTTTCACTCCCGCCTTCCTCCATTCCCTTACGGTGCGGTTGGGGTGTCCGCAGAAAACAAGTGAGACAGTTACCGCGCATTTCCCTTCCTATAAATCAATCAGGCAGCGGAGGTAGCTCAGCTAGAGTCAGTAGCAGGCCCGTGCATTTTTTTTTTTTTTCCTTCTTCGTACAGCCACAACAACAACAACAGTCGGGCGTCTTCCCGGTGGGAAGGAAGGTGGAGTGAAAGTGGAAAGAGAGAAAGAGAAGCCATAGTGGAGGTCTGCGGAGTAATTTCGACCACCTGGGGATCTTTAACGTGCGCTGACATTGCACAGAACACGGACGCCTCTTTGTTTCGCCTCCATGGAAATGGCGGTCGGTAACAGTAGTCGGGCGTCTTACCAGTGACCACTGCACCACTGCGGAAGGGCAAAACGCTATAGCGCCATTTTAAAAATTAGGGGACGCTTGAGCGCCGCCGTAAAGAGTATGGCGCCATATAGCGTTTTACCAACACCCTCTTGACTAAGGCCCTTCCACGGAGGCCGTGACGTCACGCCAGTTGCCCTCGCCACCCCGGACGCTGCTTTCGGTCGCCTGGCGTTTGCGTTGAATCTCTCGCGGCTGCTTGCCCAGGTGCGCGTTAAGTTAAATTGGTTCACAGGAAGGGAAAGGCGCAGTAACTGTCACACTTGCTCTGTGGACACCCGACCCGCGCCGTAAGGGAAGGGAGGAAGGTGGGAATGAAAGTGGAAAGAGAAAAAGAGGAGCCGTAGTGCAGGGCTACGGAGTAATTTCGACCTCCTGGGGATCTTTAACGTGCGCTGACATCGCACAGCACACGGACGCCACTTCGTTTCGCCTCCATCGAAACGCAGCCGCCGCGGTCGGGTTCGAACCCGGGTACTCCGGCACAGTGGTCGGGCGTCTTAAGCACCACCCCGGCGGGGCAACCCAGGTGCGCGTTTGTTGCAGGTTTTTTGCGTTCGATAATAAGGGAGCTTACTAACACTCCAGTTTTTTTCGCACCACCGATGCATGCACCGCCAACGTCTAAGGTAGCTTTTAGACTTGTAAACAGCGTCCTGAAATAGAGTCGCAAATGCTTTTATACAGTTTTATTGACAGGAAGGATTGGAAGCGGCCAATTTCATTTCTTGCTTGACGTCTTCATTTTTCTGTCCGCAGCTTCTTTTTTTTTTTTTTTTTTTTTTTTTGCGCTGCACTTTAAATATGATCGTTTCTCATTTTACAAAAATTGTTCAGAGTAACATTTTTTGTGGCGTGCACTACATGCCGCACTAGCGTTTCTGGTGTGTGATGATTTTTACGGGTTTGCACGGCGGAATCTCGCAGAAATGAAATGCCTACAGGGCTAGCCTGCCACCGGATTTGTATCTTGTAGGCAGTCGTTTCACCCGCCACCGCTTCGGTGGTGGACAACGGCATGGCCATCCGGGGGTGGGACTGGTTCGAGTAAGCTGCGCAGTTCGGGCAAATAGGTGGTACAGCATTGGACACCAGATGAAACCTGTCACTGTCAACTGTCAAAGTCTTTCCTGTTGCTGCATCAAAGTGTGATAGCCTCTTCATTAGGTCTTTCTCTTGGAAGTGAAGTTCACAAACTTGCGCAAAGTATGAAAAATATGTAGTCACTTATTGCCGGTATATGGACACAGTATTACATAATTTGCGTGTTCTTAAGCAGTCCAGCACAGTACTGCATACTTCTGTTCATTTTCCCTGGCCGGGTCAAATTCACTAAGACTGCCAGTCTTTACACGTCAAACATTATTTAAGCACTACATGGCCTTCTGGTCGACTACGTGGGACATGGGAAGTACGCCATAAACTTCAGTTTCTCACCATTGAATGCACTCTGGGTGTGAAATACTTCCGCGGGATGACTCTAATCCACGATTCCTTCCTTGGAAGAAGGCAGCGGAGCAGGTAACAACACACAACATAAGAAGCACGCAAAAACACGAGGACAACGCTTCATTCCTGCTGCCATCCTTTGGAAACGCGAGAACACGCACCTTGGGACCAGTGCCATAGTTCCCGTGACACACAGGAACACACTACCACCCCATGTTACGCCACGTCAAGTGCAGTCTTCTGCGCAACGCCATATCCTCGTTGCAAGAACTGGTGATGCTGGTCACACTTCAATATTTTGCACGTACTATATGCATGCACACGATTGAAAGCACACTTTAGCGTGGAAAATAAACCCAAAAATAACGTCAACGCGGAGCTGTGCAGCACCAAACCTAATCAAGACAGTAGGCAGCGACGACTAAAAAGCTGATATTCAGTTGCTCAAACATTTTCGCTAGTAGTAGTAGTGGTTATTTATTGTATGTACAAAAGGAAAGAAAAGATGTTTGCCAGCCCCGGTATCTGCTATCTTATGTCTGAAGCACCTGAACTGGGGCGGCGGAAATAAAGGGATAGCGAGGAGAAGGTAGAGGAAATCAAAGAGGTGAGTGATAGGAAGAAAGAAAAGAGTAGGTAAAAATAAAAGAAATATATACACTATGGTACAGTATACAGTAGTTTGCTTGAGGCCCACCCGCAAATGTCTTAGGTCCCTGAGTACTCGGCACATCGGGCGGGCCTCCGCAATAGCTCCACGTGCAGGCAACTGTTCACTACGCACGCACTTGCACACTGTACAAAACACTGACGGCTGTCGTGGGCGATCAGCCGTTATTGTGGGAAATAGCACACGTGGAGCGTTCAGTCCCAGCGCGCACTATCTGGCAAGGTGAAATAGGCGGGTCATCAAGCCCGCCTGTTCGATGTACTCACACAAGCTCACGTGAGCTCGCTCGCGGGCGCGCGCACAGCCCGGTGGCCACAGGAGCACAGCTACGCTGTCCGGGATTACCCCCTGTGCTCTGTAAGCCGCCAGCAACTCACGTCGTGGTTCGGCTAGCGCGGTGCAGCGCAGTAGAAGATGTTCGAGAGTTTCTACCTCGCCACAGCCATCACACTCGTCACTATTGGCAAGTCCGTGGCGCATCCGTCGTTCCCCAGGCCACACACATCCAATGCGTGCACGGAGGATCATTGCGCGTTGCAGCCGAGTCAGCGAGCGGCCGCTGACACTGTGAATGCGCTCACCTCTTGCGATGCGTGGGTCGGGGTGCTGCATCCGGAGGTGATCGTCGATTACCGCACGCACATCCTCCAAAGCGAGTTGCTCGTCGCTGGGAGGAAGTTCATGTGCTGCGGTCGCGAGCTCGTCGGCACGTTCGTTGCCCTATATGCCGCAGTGCCCGGGGATCCACTGTGCCCGTATAGCGCAGCCACGCTCCGCCAAGTGCTTGAGACGTGCGCGAATCTGGCACAGCAGCGGAGTTCCCCGGCCGGTGGTTCGAAGGCGGCTGAGGGCAGCGCGGGAGTCACATAGCACGGCACACCTGGGTGGCGGCGGAGTCAGTTCAAGCAGTAGATCCAGGCCTAGGCTGGGCCTACAGCAGCTCCGCCGTGGTGGAAGAACCCAGGTATGACAGGTGCAGCTGTCTGTGCAGTTGCAGGGCGGGGATGGTAGCCGCCGCTGCTAGCGAGCAACTGTCTCTGGCCACGGAGCCGTCGGTGTAAACGAGGAGGTGGTGTTGGAGTTCCTCGTAGATGACGGCTCTGGTCAGCTGCTGCACTGCACAGGGCGGTGTGGTGCGTTTCCCCGCGATTCCGACAATCTCTCGCTGAACCTCCGTAGCAGCGGGCCAGGGCGAGAAGAGGTCGTAGGGGGGCGTTGCATTGGTGAGCTGCTCGTACTCGAGCAGCGCCGCTCCCATGCGCGAGTGGCGATGATGTCGCAACCGATGTAATAGCGGGCCGCCGTCCTTTGCGCGCTGTAGGCGATCGATGTGTCGGAGCGCCCGCCGCGTGGCCTGAAGTTGTAAAGGCCACGCACCTGCCTCGGCCAAAGTAGCTGCGCATTGAGAGTTCTGAGGAAGGCCGAGGCAAATGCGGAGCGCCTTGCGATGCTCGACCTCTAGCTTCTTCCAGCATGGTTTGCGCAGTGTGACGAGCCAAACATTTTCGCTCGAACCTGTTTCCGGGAACGTTCGGAGAAAGCCTTTATTGGCTCATACTGTCGTCGAACAAAGCTATCCCGGCGAGCGGCGCACCTGGTTGGTCGACAGAGAAGTGACATCACCAGCCACCAAAATCGAAGCGACCAACCAGAAGTCTCATTTTGTCTAGCGTTCCTGCCATCTGCAATCCCACACGAACGCGCGCCAAAGAACGCCACGCGACAGGAGCGATGGGGTACCGTCCAAACGCCAAAGGTGTTGGCAGGAAAGGACAACTAGCGTGACGTAGACGTTGGGGAGAGGAGGATGTGAGCAGGCCTTGTAGAAGTCGAGAAGGTGTTGGTTTTACACATACGAATATGTTATTCCCTTTTTTAATTAATTTTTAAATTTTTTTTTTATATCCTACCGGGCGATAACGTCACTGCTGTAAGTAGCTCGGACGCCGCACTAACTGAAACTTGATGAGTTACAGTGCGCTTTTAGAACACGCTGTTCACGTTCGATGCAACGTCGGGGGACTTCGCGTATATATATGCATGTTCTCACTATTTAAATTTCGCTTCTATATATATATCATGAGGTCTTACCATTTTGAGCATTAATTTTGACACCCTAGCTTGTAGTAGTTATTACTGTTCACGAATGCCCGGGTTCAACCCCGACCGCGGCTGCGTTAATTCGATGGAGGCGGAACGGAGATCTCGAGGTGTCCGCGTGCTGTGCAATGTCAGCGTATGCTGAAGATTCCCAGGTGGTTGAAATTACTCGTAGCCCTTTACAACAGCACGTCTTTCTATCATATACCTTGTTCCCTTCCCTTAAGCGCGGTTCAGGTATCCACTGAACAGGTACGTGTGAACTGATACTGCGCCTTTCCAGCCTACCTATTGTATTATCCCACACTAAATTTTCCGTGTCATCAAGCACTGGCTTTTCATTCTGACACCTCGATCGATCCCCTTTGCTGAATTTCTCATTTTAATTTCAATGAATTAAACGATCAATTAGGCACTCTCAACTTTTTAATTAACATCACCAAGAATTAGGTTTTCATTTGGAGCAACTGAACCAATTTTTGCAATTATTTGGTTAATTAAGGAACTATATATTTTCCAAATTAGCATCAGCACGCATTGACTTTCGCGTTCTGACTCCCCTGAAGCCCCCCTTTTCAATTAATTGATCAATTACGCTCTAAACTTTTTTAATCAGCATCGTCAAGAGTTGGCTGTTCATCCTGCGCATTTCGAAACCTTTTTTTCCCATTTATTAATTTCTTTCATTCATCAATTACAAAAACTGGGCCAGCCGGCTAAAGAAAAAATAAAGAGCACTGCAGAATCTGCATTGGAGTAATGCGAAAGCACGGATGCTGCTGTTGGTTGCTTAATTCACTCCTTGTTTACCCACTTTAGTCTTTGGTACTTTAAAATTGCGCGCCAAACCCTTCCTGTCCCCTTTTTTGGCTCCACTTCCGGTTGCATGACGTCACATCCTTGACGTCACTAATTAATTTCTTGTTTACTCATTTGTCTTTGGTACTTTTAAATTGCGCACCAAACCCTTCCTATGCCTTTTTTGGCTTGACTTCAGATTGCGTGACGTCACCTTAATTGACTGATTTTATTAACTATTTTAGTATTTGATACGTTCAAGCCATTGGCTAATGAGACCATTTTCGCCTTTACTTTTGCCTCTAATTAATTTTCTAATTAACTTATTGGTTTAATTATTTTTCGGACACAACATTACGTCACCCTTTATCGATTGACACCATTCATTTACCTCTACCACTTCTCAATTACTCACAACTGCTACGAACACGATTTCGCGTGTTTTGCCTCTAGTTAATTAAATAATTATTTTTTCGAACACATTACGTCACCCTCTATTGATTGACACCATTCATTAACCTCAATCACTCATTCGTGTTGCGGAATTTTACATTTTCGCCTTTAAATAATTACCTAAGTGCTTATTGGCCTAATTATTTTTCAGACTCAGCATTAAGTCACCCTTTATCGATTGACACCACTCATTAACCTCTACTACTTTTCAATTACGGCCGAGCGATTCTTCCGTTTGCTGTTCTCCATCCTAGGTTTTACTGCTGGTTGTTCATCAAAATGAACCGGTGGATCGCAACCAGTAGGAATCATGTCGGATTAGTGCGCGCAACTCGATGATTCTTCATTTTGATTCGCAGTTCGGGGCAGATCGCAACAACCCGGGCACTCCGCAAAAGTAGGCGGAGCGCCCATGGGACGACCTATGCCCCCACAAAAATTCCAAACCGTATTGCGAGTACGGTGGAGCCGGGTGTCAATCCGGCTCGTTATTTTCCTTACTCATTAGTTTAAGGCACGAAGGTAGCACACCGACGCTGCTACAAGCGGTTCCTCTACACCTTACAAGAAGTACAAGTTCGCTTACAGGCTTTCGAAGGTCTTGAGCTTTGAAAGAAAATTTTTGTGCACCTTCTCAGCATCTACTCAAGCGTTTGGCTTAAGAGGCGTCGCTCTCTTTAACGAAATGCACTTGATTAAGACTTCAAACGGCAGAAACACATAAAAGATTGGAAATATCGATGCTCAATTCCAAACATTCTGGCGTTGCGTGGATAGTGTCTGACTTGGCGTGGCTGGAGAAGTGCCTTCTGTGGCCGCGAGAGCGGTCGCCGCCGTGCAGCTCAGCCGTGCATTAAAACACATTAATCGTTGTTGTACCTAAAAAAATATTTTACTAACTCCTTGATTGCAAGCATTAGAAAACACATCAAATTTCACAAAGAATCAAACACTGAAAAAAAAAAAGAAGAAAAAGTGGAACGTTTTATGATTACTGTGTTCATGATTTTCCGTGTTATCCTTGCGCAGGGGCCATGCTCATCTCTGTATCGTTCCCATTTTAGTACAAGCAGTATAAATACTTCGAAAGTACGACAGACGAGTGAGGGAATGCGTATTTATACCCTAAAGGCCCGACCACATGGCAGCGCTTCTTCGGCGTCTCGTCAGCGTCTCGTCTATGAGCGTCGTCGCTCGGCGCGCGCCGGAAAGGGCGACCAAACACATGACGGCGTACGAGCTGGCGTCTGCAAGGCAAGGCGTGGGAGAATCCTAGACGTTCGAACAATTGTCCCCCGTCCGTAGCTAAAATCGTCCTATTCAGCGACGGCGGGAACTTACTGGGGAGGGTGGGGGAGGCAAGGGCATCAAAAGGCGCAGGCATGCACGCGGACAAAAAGAGGAGCTGTTGCTTCCGCGGAAACGAGTTGAGCCTGTGGCGGTTGGTGCCGCAGCTGCCCATGCGTGGCTTGTTGTTGGTCCCCACCTGCGAATAATTTTCGGCGTCGACGCTGAGATCTGGCCCCTCCAGATACCTGCGTCTTTCAGCGTCGTCTCGCTTCAAGGGCCAGAATTGCACCTCCGGCGACGCCGATATCCGCGACGCCGACGCGGCGCCGAAGAAACGCTGCCATGTGGTTCAGCCTTAAAATATCGATACCTTTTTATAATTAGTTGCAGCTTAAGTTTGAACAACTTTTTGTGCACAAAATTACGGTAACTAAAGCAAGTTATTAGACATTTAGTTTGGTTTAGTTATTTAACGCAGACTTGTATACTAAAATTTACAATCGACCTTATTTGTTTACTTTTAAGAACATATTTGAAATATTTCTTTACAATGACTCCTGACACTGATTATACCATTACACATTTCCTCAACGTTACTATCTAGTAACGTTGCATTTCCTAGTACGTTTTCACAAATGACTGACGTCCGTGTATAATTGTAATTTAAAACTACGTACAAAAATTCAGATACGGGAAATGCTGTTAAGCAGATTAAGAAGAGCCCTTCTGGCCACCATGATAAATGCACACTCGGCCAACATTCGGCACAGTTCGGACACTCGGGAAACGCTACTCGGGAATGTTCGGAAGCAGCACTGTAGCAGCAGCATCAATGGCAGGACGCATGCAGGACGCCCATCGACTATCAACAAGTCTAGTCGTTCCATTCGAACGCATATTTAAACCACGTTAAAAAGTCCGGTTTGCTTTCTGCAGGAAATTGTGTGTGTTTGCTTCAAAGAAATGAATCAAGTTAGGCGTGAACGTGGTACGCATATCGGTCCAGGTGGTCACCTGTGTGAACGATGAAAACCTTGTCTGCATAGGAAGGAATGCCACCGCACCTTTTCGCTGTTCCAAAATGTGTTCCATGCAAGCCGGGGCGAGGAGATTGGTTCTCGTTTGGTGCTCAGTTCTCCGGCCCCCTCAGTTTCTTAGCGGTTTTGGACGAAGGGTGTGAGCGTACCTTGTAAAAAACTACGTCACGCGGTCAGATGTGTTTTCATTCCCTTTTCCAACTGACAGTCCGCACCCGCCGCCCATTTGTCCATCCGTTCATCATCTAGGGATTCGGCAAGTATGGTGCAGTGCTGTGTGCCGTTTTGCAAGTCGACACCTGGACCGAAAGTGCCCTATTCGTTTCATGAGTTTCCCGTAACGAAAGTGCGATTGGAATGGATCCGACGGATCTCCCGCAGAGCCAATGGTACGTTACATACAGATACGCTTCACCGCCGCCCAGTGGTCTTGCCCTGATGTATTTCCTGCGCGTTAAGTTGAACGTGACGCATCATAGTTGTTGTAGTACGAAGAAATATATTATTGAGCTTTAAAATAAGTGAGCTAGTTCGGTGACTAAAGTTTTTCAGTGATGATGCAGCCATCTATGCTGGCAGTGTGACGATGGTCTTTTTAATGATCCCCATTTGCATACACAGCTTCATCATACGAAATAATCTTGAAAAATTACATTGCCGTATAGCAAAAAGTGCTTTCCTCTTACAAGCATGCATGTCCTACTCTGCATTGTTATTTATCATTCATGTCTGCTTAATTTTTTTAACCTCTTTCCATCTTCTTATAAGAGGGTGGAGCATAGCTTTTAGTGCTTAATAAAAAACACTAAAATTGTGTGGCCACACAAGCCATGAATCTGCTTGTGTGACCATGGCAGCATCATTGAGCTTTTATACCTCTCCTTTTCTTTTTTAACCACTTATGTCATTCTTTTCTTCCACTTGCATTTTGTCCCTTTCTAGGCATGCATCATGATTAACATTTACTGCAGTTGTGTCCACCTCGCGATAATTCCTGATAGCACAGTACCATAGGTTTTCCTCAGATACCTTTGTCAGGTCTTAGTGCCTTTATTCCCAACCTCACCCCACTCTAACAAGAAATATGGCTTGTTCATTCATTCATTCATTCATTCATTCATTCATTCATTCATTCATTCATTCATTCATTCATTCATTCATTCATTCATTCATTCATTCATTCAGTCATTCATTCATTCATTCAGGCCCGAGAGATCAGCTGTGGATGCCCAGCGACCGGAGCAAGGTGTGCAGCCTGCATTTCCGTGAGGAGGACTTCCGCCGAGACCTCAAGAAGCGCCGTCTTCTTCCAGGTGCAGTGCCATCCATCTTCCCTGGCTACCCTGCTGCAATGCAGGAGGCCCGCCGCCTGTCGCCTTCAAGAGAGAGTGAAGACAAGACTACTGGCAGCACCCCACAACTGTTGGTGAAAAGTCCAAGGCCTGAAGCTCCTAAGAGAAGACGGTGCGTTGAGGAAAATATTGATTTTCAGAGTAGAAAATTTAAAAATTGTGGGAGTATAAGCGTGGCTTGAACCTACTGATAGAGTGAAACCTGCGAGTGCTGCAGGGATACCCTCTTTAACACCCCAATCTGCTGTTTTTTCATAATTTTTATTTAAGTTACGTTTTGGGGAAAGGAAGGAGCCTTATACTTTTGAGTTGATGCCGCAGAATTCATGTTTTCATATTTTTTCTTGTATATATTGTACATTAGTTTACAAGAAAGGAAAGGAGCAGAATCTACCAGACTTTAGAGAAGGAAGATGGGAGTGGAGGCAGAGAGAGGTCCCATGGGTGAAGGCTAGGAAGAAATTTGGCTACCTCATGGCCTTCTGTCTTAAAGGGCCACTGTCCAGGGAAGGCCCTTTTAAGCAAAGGAGCCCAGTGTTTCGATCAGGTACAGGAGATAGTCTGTGCAAAATGCTACAGTGACACGTGCGCCGCAAAGCATCGAAAATACAATTCAAAGCTCTCTCATGCTCTCCTCCGGGAAGCCAGCTTCCCCGTTTCCTGCGCTGGCCCGACGGGCCACAGCAATGACGTACGTACCGCGAACGATGTCCATTGGTCCGTCTCGCTGACTGACAGGAGAAGGATGGGTGTCTACCGCTCGCGGCGCGCTTTTCCCTCGCCACGGCCAGACTGAATCCAGCGGCGTGCGCTCCCTCGACCGTTTTTTTTTTCGCGCTCGCGGAGAGCCACGCCCCTCCTCCCGCCAAACGCGAAGGAGGAAGGGGAATTTGTATTGCGGAGGCTAGACGACCTCGGGCAGGAGAGTGAAAAACCTTTGCGAGGGAACGGAAGGAGAGAGGCATGACAGAATCGGGTGATTGCGGTGGCTGTAACTGCGTTATTAGTTACTCTTCTCAAAAACATTTTGCGGCCTTGCGTTCTAGGGGCATTTTGCACAAATTAAGGGATTGACAAATAAATGAACAAAGATGACACTTAATGCTATTATGTCATACCCTTGAGCACTGAGCTTAAGTGTTCTCCATAACTGTTCTTTCTTTTCACCCTGTGTGTTTGCTGCTTTCTGGGGACATAAGTTGTGGCTGATGCCACCTTTCTTTCCACACCGATGCTATGCTTTCATTGTTTCAGAAGCCATGTAGATGCTGCCTTTTGTTTTCATAAACACACTGATGCCACCATTGCAATGGCCATGATTATCATGATCAAATAAGTTTGCTTGTAGGTGACTGGCTAGTTACATTATTTTAAGAGAATGAAAACTGTAGCATCATTGAGGCTGCCGGCAGTGGCTGTTTGTGGGCTTTAGATGAACAGCTGCACATCTGCTGTCGAGCAAGTAAGCACAATGGCGTATATGATTGGGAAAAAAAATAGAGGTACTGTAAGGGTAATCCATAAGGGTACTACTATAAGGGTAATCATTGGTGATTTGCTTCCCCATCTCCTCTTGTTTTCATCATGATTAATGTGACGAAGATCATGGTTGCATGATTAACACCACGACCAAGCAATGTGGGAAGCTCAACAAGCATTATGATGTGGCCCCAGATTGCATTACATCTTGAGCAAGAAACCTAGTCACTGCAAAATTATTTCGAGGCTTTCCTAGCTAAATGAGGGCTGTTAACATTGCATTCCTTGTGCTCTCCCGTATTGCTGAATAATATATGCCAGTCTTCTGTCAAGTATTGCGCAAGCAAAAGAAAATTTTGTTATTCTTTAAGCCAGTTGACCCTTATTTTATAAATCTTCGGAAACCGAAGTTGAGTTGTGAATTTTATTAAATTCTTAGCTCTTTCTCTACGATGGGAAAGAACGATTTTGTCTGGCATTAGGAAATAATTTTTTTCTCATATAGATAACAATCTTCTCTAAGATAACAAAGTGTTGCTTTATACTTGCTCTGTCATGTGATACATCATTTTGAAATATACAAGATGCTATTATACAAACTATCTACTATCACATCATGAAGGTTTGAGCACACAGCCACCATAGCGCTTGTGTCATTCAAGGAAGTAATTTCTTTTTGATGTCAAGCACATGCATATATTGGACAGCTTGTATAAACATCGCTTTTTGATGCTCAATGTTATGTCCACTGTAGCATAGCTTGCGATATCGTTGTTTTCCTTTTTTTTTTTTTTTTTTTTTTGTGGCTTCTGACACAAGCTTGCAGGACGAGGGGTGTGGCTTCATACGACAAAGTCAAGGTAAAAATTCTGCTCAAGAAGCTCTAGTCTAGGTGCCTTTGGTAATTTTTACCTTGTGGCATTAAAAAAAAAATGCAGCATATGAACGATAGATGTGACAAAGAAAAGTGGGTTTGTTATTCTTAAGCTCTAGATTAAAGGTTCAAGCAGAGTCCTTGAAGCCGAGGGCAAAAATTTAGCATTTTGGCCTCTTGCATAGCAGCAAGGTGACGTGGGGAATTATCCTAGAACTGAAATCATTGCACAGTTGAGAAACTACCACCTTTTTCCCACATGGCTTAGTAATTAATAGCATGCAACTACGTAGGTTATGTCAGTGTACATAGTTTAATGCCATCATTATCGTCATGTTTGTCCCTTCCAGGTTGTCAAATGCCATGCCAGGTGCTTCAGTAGACATTGTCCCAGTTTCTGATGAGGCTGCACATTCTCTTGGGGAACCGGAGGCTAGGCAACTGCTGTCGGGCAATGCAGCAGGTTGCACGTCACTGAAACCTGCTAAAATGATATTGAGAAAGGCCAGAACCTCTGCGCAGAGGCCTCGAATCAGGGCCCCTCGCAAGAAAGTATTGCAAGTGACTGGAGCCAGTTCAATTGCAGAGCTGGGTGAAGGGATGGCATCCTTTTGTGCACCAATTGTTCCAATTTCTGCAGAGCAGTGCACCCGAACTTCTTCAGTGCCCAGAAAATATCCACTGCAGCACACTTCGACTTTGTGTCCGTCTTCTCGCACAGGAAGTTTGGAGCACCCTACAGTTTCAGCTGCTTTGAAGGTTGTTGCGGCGCTGCCTTGCAGTGAAACGTTGCTATGTGTGACACCACAGTCTGTAACCACAGCTCCCGACTGCCTTGTACCACCATCTGCAGTGGATCCAGCCATGACTAAACATGCGGAGTCGCAAGATACGTCAGTGTCATTAGATACAGCCTGCGTCAAGGTGCCTCTGAAAGCTTCCGCTAGCACAGTTGCCACGCAGGAAGGGCTGAAGCTGACAGCCAAGGCTGGCAAGCAGTTAATGTCATTAGTGGACAGTTCTACTGTCAAGGAATTTCCCTCCAAGCAGAAGCTGGTGCCGCTTGTGGTTGTGGATGCAAAAGGAGGAAATATGAAGCATCTAATGGTTTGCTCCAAGCCCTCGTCATCAAACACTGCAGCTCCTCTGGCAGGCAAGTTGGTGAGAGTGGGTCGGCTGCTCAAGCGTCCTGCTGCCAAGAACAAATCAGCAATGACAGGCTCTCCATTAAAAGCAGGTTGGCCAAAAACGACAAAGCATTTGGTGTTGCCGCAGCATTTGGCAGCTGCGACAAAACAAGTAAGCCAAAGCAAGCCAGGCAGTGCTGGTGCGACACGAAAGCTGCTTACTGAAAAGCAGCTAGAAAGCTCAAGCTCTTTAACAAACATAAATAGTTTTAGTTTGGCCGGTTGCATAGCAACGGCAGATGGGGCATCCTCAAGCAAGCTCTTGGTTGAAGATTGCATGGCGCTCAGAGGCGAGTTGGGAACGCCAAGCAGACCTCCGAAGCGGACTGTAGGGTCGCAGACTCTGCTCACCAGGCCGCGGCTACGGCATTTGTGTCAGCGCCTCAAGACCCTTCAGCGCAAGTGCCTCAAGTTGCAGACTCAGAAGCAACAGCTAGTGCAGGATCTTTCTTCCACGCGCCTAGAGGCCAGGCAAGCACAGAGCTTCATCAAGGAGCTGCGGCTCACTCAGTTCAAGGCAAGTTGTGCAGATGGTTGCCTCTCTGTGTGACTCTTTACATCTATAATTGTATTTACAGATCATGGCTTGTCAAGAGGAATGTATGTGACACTTCAACCTTGCATGCGCACTCATATGGAGTGGAAATTTGGAGGTGAACAAGAAGGATGGAAAACAAAATAAGGTTGATTCACTCAGCTGTGGGAATAAAATTAAGAGACCAAAAGAGAAAAAAAGGGATGTGGGTTATTGAAAAACGAGGACTTAATGATATCCCAGTTGAAATCAAGGAGAGGCTAGGGCACGTAATGTTTAGAGGAGATAACCAGTGATTGCTCCTGGTAATCGAGTGTGTTTCAGGAGAACTTTGACACTGCTTGAGGTGAGCAGATGAAGCTGTGTCTGCAGTCACAGTGCATGCAGCTGGACTGCTAAATGCTCAATGGGAGGAGGTGCATTAATATGGCTGCAAACCCAACTGTACTGACGGTAATGATGGATCTGATAATTTCAAATTAGACTGTGAACTCGAGGATGATTGTTTGAGCCAATAAAGGGCAATGACAGAAAACTGCGTTAGAATGATAGGTGACCCTTTGCAATCCACTACAAGTGTTCCTTTGGCAAATGTGAAAGCAAGGTATGAGAGTGCTGATTGTGAAAGCTGTGTACTAGTCCTTGGTGAAGGGTTCACTGGACCATACTTGGTTGGCGAAATTCATTTAGTGCATTGCCTTGCCTTCCACTTTTGCATTATTTTATGGCTGGTTCATGCTCTGTTCTCAGCAAAAGTGACATATTTGCAAAGTTGGAGTGGCAATCTCTTAGGCATCCTCCAAAAGGAGAGAAAAGGTGTATCATTTTATCCTATTCCAGAGAAATAATGCAAGCGTGAGGTGCATTACTGTACAGCGTTACTTATCAAGCTCTTCTAAATACAAGACTGATGTTTGTTCTCGAATCTCGAAAACTGCTGGACATTCACTAGTGCAGTTTCAAGAAAACATGTTCCACTACTGATCACCTTGCCCGCCTTGAAAATACAGTTCAAGAAACGTTTATACGTAAGCAACACCGCCTTGCCATCTTTTTTGACCTCGAAAAAGCCTACGACACCACATGGAAGTTTGGGATCCTACGAGATTTGGGAGAGCTTGGAATTCACGGCAGGATGCTAAAATGTCTAGCTGACTTTCTAAATAACCGATCTCTCCAAGTACGTCTTGGTTCCATCCTTTCTAAAAATTTCACACAAGAAACTGGTGTGCCCCAAGGGTGCATTTTAAGTACTTCCCTTTTCATTGTAAAAATGAACTCTATAGCATAGGTAATCCCAAATCCCAAAGTCCATTGCACACTCAGTTTATGTTGACGACTTGCAAATTGCATGCACATCAGCCTGCTTAGCAACATGTGAAAGGCAGATATTGGCCTCGAGATCGAGCAGAGTCGCCACCTTGCGGCTCAGCGGCGAAACCTACTCAGTGTGGATGCGTTTTCACGTCTCGTGCCAGCCCGCAGGGATTTACGCGCGTGCATGCGGCGTGTACAGGAGTGTTTTTGTTTGTTTTGCAGTTCTTGTAAGCTTTTGCTTACCTATATGCCTCTTGCAAAATAAATATGAACAGTCTATAACCTCACGCTTCATTAAAAAAAATATATACTTGTCGGTATCGAGCATGTCATGCTTGGATAAGGACATCATCCATCGCGGTCTTCGGCGCTTGAGATCATTTGACATGCAATGTCTCAAACGAAGTGGTACTGTCCTTACCGCGGTGTCAAAGCAAAACAGGTTGTTGCGGTCAATAAATGTTAATGCAAACGCTCAGAAATCGCATATTCCCGTTACTGTTTGGAATACCGCAGTTACTAAAACATATGCCACCGCAGACTGCTTCATATAGCAGAATGCAGTTAGAACAGACCACTCTATGCCTACTGTGCCGTCTGTATGCATGATAGAGTTGTGTGAGTACTTTTTTTTTTTTGCCTTTAAACCTCTGTCACGGTGTCTCAATGGTAAGGGTGCTCGACTGCTGATTTCGAGAATGGGGGATTCAATCACAACCGTTTCGAAAGGCGTTCCCCTGCTGTGGGATTTGGCTGCACAATAAACAATCCCATGTGGTAAATGTGGTGTTAATAATGAAAAAAAAAAAAAACCAAAACCATTCGTCATAGCCGATGCCGCTTTCATGCGTTAAACCCGGCCAATATGCATTTCTTTTCTTTTCTTTTTTTTTATTTTTTTTTTTTTGTTGAAGGCTTTTGTGCATACGTAAAAGTTTTAGTGAGCACATTTTGCTTTAGAGAAATGCTCGAATGTTTGGGAAACACATTCCCTGCACCTAATTGTTACCCTAAATATTACATAATGCACCTAGATCAATGTACTTTACTGGTAGCTTATTATAATCATTATAATCCCTTTTCGTCCAAGTGCTGTCTTCCGACAAAACTTGTCATTTCTGACAAGGGGAGTAAAACAGCTTCATGCGGACTTAAATATCAGTGTTTAGTTCGGGAATAAATACATTTTTATAGTCTCATGATAAGATGACCTCCATTTCTTTCGGAATAGTTTTATATCCGGCATCTGTTCTGGAAGCAACCCTAATATTTTACTTCGCATAAGATTTAGTCACTGCTAAATAATTAGTGATAAAGAAATTTTCAGCCTGTAAAATTGCTTCCCAGAACATGACAGTGCCCATGCGCAGTTTATAACGATGTCTTCGCAGCGAGTAATTCATAGCTTGCACTTTAGCGTTACTGAAAATTAATCGCTGATCATTGTAAATTCTGTCAAGTGTGTGAAAGTTCTCTCACACAGTGAAATTTATTCGCATTGCAAAACAAAATACACTACTAATTTACCGTTATATATTAACATCACACACATCAGAAATCCCTTATACTTTCCTCGGTTTCAGGAAATCATTTACAGTTAGTGGCGCATGCATTAATACACTAACCCATTCTATGACAGTGGCCTCAAAAAGCATCTCTGCAAATTCAATCCACTCAGCGCTGTACACGTGAACAATCAGCTTTCCTGTGCGGCGAGGTTTCCTGTATAGTGTCGGCGTGATCTCATTTTTGGGGAATACTTGTGCGTGGTTGTCTGGGCCAGAGTTATGTGCACTCAGTCTAAAGCAACTCGCCATGCAGTGCGCTGCCAGTGCTACATTTAACCTGCTTAATCCTCGAGTCAAGTATGATATAATGAATCGGGCTTTCTCGATTCAATCTAAATTACTGCAGGTCAGAACACGAACCTTGTATCTGCGTGGGCTTGACACTAAATTCGCCGGTCTCACTCGCATGAGACACGCGCAAACTTTAAAAGTCGATAAGAAAAACAAAGCTGTCATTAGGCAGGCCCAAGCATTAGGCGCATGAGCGCGGTACAGCTCAAGAAACGTGTAAAGTAAATCTAGAAGACTGGTGGTTGCGTGCTTTGTTTTCCTAAAATCCGCTCTTATGCTGCATTGGCGAAATCCTTGGATTTTGTTTCTGCAATATTGCAGAAATACTGCAGAAGACACGTTTTCATCGCCAAAAAACCCGCCGTAAACTCTGAAGCAGACCTACGCCGCGTGCGTTTCTGCGAGCGCCTCCGGCTGCCGATCCACACTATCGGAGTGACGGTGGCGCCACCTCTAGGTCGATCTTGCGGCGAATAGCTAAAAGTAAATAAGCTGGCAGCATGGGCAGATAAAAATGGTTTCAGGTTTTCTACACAAAAGTCAGTAGCCATTTTTTTCTCTCTTAGACGAGGACTGCACACACCATCTGCCTTAATGGAGTTACACTACCAGTAAAACACGAACACAAATTCCTTGGTTTAACTTTTGACAGAGAGCTCTCTTTCCTTCCCCATATAAATGCCCTAAAAAAGAAAGCATCTAAAGCTCTCAATATATTAGAGTTCCTCTCACGTAAACATTGAGGGTCTGACCGGATGTGCCTCTTGCATATCTACCGCTCAGTAGTGCGCTCTTGCCTTGATTATGGTAGCATAGTGTATGGTTCAGCAAGACCCTCATATCTGAAACGATTGGACCCTGTACATAATTCAAGTTTGCGTCTCTCAACTGGAGCCTACAGGACATCACCTATAAGCAGTCTTTATGTGGAAACCAATGAGCCATCTCTTGAGGACAGAAGAACCATGCTAACATGTTCATATATTCTTAAGATCCGCTCACTGCCAAAACACCTTTGCTACCCCATAGTTACAAAGTGCTCATCCAGAACATTGTTTAACAACAAACCTCAAGCAATCAGACCATTAATTCTTCGTTTTGAACATATACGCCAAGAATTAGACATACTTGATTCTCTTCCAAATATTGCCCGAAAACCCAGTCCACTGCCCCCCCTAGTACCATTTCCCCGCTGTACACTACTTTACATTGACTTTCGTAAGAAAGCACCACATGAACACATAGTACAAGAGTTCTTGGCACTGAATGAATAATACAGAGATTACACAACGTTCTGTACAGATGGGTCTAAAACAACATCTCACATTGGAAGTGCTGTGGTACAAGAAAAATGGGAAAAAATAGTACAATAGGAAAAATAGAATGTCACGCTATTTCTTTGGCAGTGGAAAAAATATTGAAGATAGGTTTAGAAAATAGCATCATTTATACCGATTCTCTCAGTGTTATCACAGCATTAAATCTTAGAAATGCTACACAACCTCTAATTGGAGACATCATACATAGTATAATAGCCGCAGAAACACAGGGGCATACAATTAAATTCTGTTGGGTACCAAGCCGCATTAGAATCAGCGGCAATGAGAGAGTTGATGCATGTGCAACAGTAGCCCGTCATACTAAAATACAGCCAGTCAGCATACCACATAAAGATGTTCTAAGACTTGTAAAGAGAAAACAGAGTAAAATGGCAGACTTCATGAAACAACGAAAAAAATAATAAATTACAATTTGTCAAATCGATCATTGAAGAATGGAAATTGTGCAGTCACCAAAAACGCTTCATTGAAGTCATTTTATGTCGTCTTCGCATCGGACACACTCATCTGACACATATCTTCATTCTAAAGAAAGAAGACAGACCTCTGTGTACAGGATGCGGAGGTGAACTAACAATAAACCACGTCCTACTTTCATGCACTGAACTAAAGAAGTTAATGCACATTTTTACACAGAACGGATCCCTTTCCATCCCAGCCTGCTGTTGGGAGAAGATGCATTGGTTGAAGTTAACAATGTTCTCCATTTCCTAAAGGATGCAAAGCTCCAGAATAGACTTTAATAAAAAATATATATCAATCCTTATCCACAAAATAAAAACAAACCTTCTTCCTGGCGCATGATAGCCTGAGTTGCTTATGCGCCAAAAAAACTCAATACATTACAATACGAAATTTATCAAGCTCTACTGTTCATGGTGGTGACAGCTTGCTCAAGCGAACTGCCATTTTGATTCAAAGAGTTCAAGTGCACAGATCTACGATTCAGTTAGGAATTCGTAAATTTATTCAGAAAAGAGAGATATGACACTTGGCAGTATTTATGTAGTATGTCTCGGCCAGCGGGGGTTGGAACCATTGCCCTCCACCAATATGGTGCTTTGTACTGTAGTTTTTATTGCGAAAGCAATAGCACGGCAGTCAAAGTGAGACCTCGGGTGGTCGCAGCTACGCTGTGAAGAGGCGTGAAGAAGCGTAGCTACAGTCTCGTCATAAAAAATCAGCCTGCCATGACTTTTGAATTCACATTAACCCTATGCCACGGGCAGGAGCTGCCAACTCGGGTCGCTCCTTTCATATGGGAGGGTGATATCAGAATCAGCCTGCCAGAACCGTTTGCATTCTCGTTACCCCTACGACACGCAGACCCATCTATACGGCTTGGTTGAAGCGTGACTTTATATGTGGGCTGGTAGCTTAAGCTCTCGCAGCACCTTACACTGATAAGGCATGATAGGGGACTAATGTAGCAGGCAAAAGAAGTTTCTGCCGTTGCTTTTGCTATTCAACTAGGGTTAACCAGAGCTAAACCACAACTAATTTTTGAAAAGCTGCACTTTTTTAAGCAAAATGTCATAATTGTTGACACTGTGTAGGCTGCATACTGCTGTTTGGTAATGTTAGATGGAATTTAGCAGCAGGCTGCATGTTGTCACCTTGCACTACACAAAGAAGCTTGATCATGCTGTCTCGGCTGTTATTGCTGTACTAGATCTCCCATTTTCATGCTGCAAAGTGAGGGGTGAATGTCTCAGACAATTGAAATGTTTAATCATAAATGCTTTCGCACCATTATTAGCCTCAGTCGGGCATGGTAAAAACACATTGTAGCCATTGTTCTGCAGGAGCCAGCATAAATTTTCAGTGTTTACCTGCAGGTACCGAGGAGCAGCCACTGCTTATGACAGTGAAGTGAGTTGTAAACAACACAAACCTTGTGATCACAGTCACAGCGATGCCTGCATCATGCACAGCTTCAAGCTCATGAGATGCCTTACATACGTCCTGCTTGTGCCAGCTGGATACTTTCTCTTTGGTGTTGCTATGACTGGTATCATGTCACAGTTACCTAGGTGTCTGGGAGAGGAGCTTGTGCTGGGGCTCTTGTTTTACATGGCAAAGGACGTGCCACATGTAGGAGCCAGGAGTGGAGAGCATGGTGACAAATGGAGTAATTTGCTTTGGTTGATGTTGGACTGTATGCGACCGCCCCATCTCATGATGTGATGGGAAGACGGGCAGTAACATATATTCGGGAGCAAAAGTAACAGACCCCGCCCCCCAAGTTCTGAACTGTGCCACACCACATGTAAGCGCCACCTGCTTATGCACTCCTGGTGTCGAGACTAGCACAGTGTGCCAGTTCCGACACCAGGAGTGCATTAGCAGGCTTTAGTGCAGCACGGTTCAGAACTTGGAGGCGGGGGGGAGGGAGGGAGCTCTCTTTCTTTTACTCCTGATATAATATGCTGCTGAATAAGCGGGATGCCTGTTGATGCCTCCAGCTGTTGCAAAATTTTTTGGTTTCATTGAAGTAAACGAGGTGTCTGTTCTGTAAATGTATTATATACAGTATGAACCACCTGCTTATGGTACCTCATAGGTAAGCTGTCCCTGTATGAAGAGTGCTACCAGTCAAGTGTTTCAAGGCATGACTGTCATGGTAACTCTGTGCAATGGTGTTCTGCTGACAAGCATGAGTGGGATCAATAACTGTCACTAGGCTAAAGGTGCAGTCTAGTTGGCACTTGTGTGTCTTTGTTTGAGTGTTATACTGAAGAACATTGGTCTGTAGTTGTGTTGTTTACAGTGGGCATCAAAAGTGTTGTCACATTTTAATGGAAGTGGAATGTGAAACACCCATGCTTAGAGACTTTCATTCCACCTTAAAGAACCCCAATTAATTGAGGGTAACATGGAACTCCTAGCTACAGCGTTCCACATCGGCATGATCGCAGTGACGGCACAGTTGTTTGAGCATCTGTCTTGTATGTGGAAGGTATGGAGTTCGATCAACAGTGCCCCTGGTTACCTATTGGCTTCCCAGTGAATGATGATGATGAAGGATAGGGAATCAGATACAAGCTTTTTCTCTGCCTAGTGACGCGGCCTAGTGCACTTAAAACTTTAGCCACCATACTCTTCGCCCATGCTTCATTTCTGTGCTTAAAATCACGTCTTTATTCTGCATTGGCTCAGCATAGCTTCAACACATGTGAATTTGTTTATCTTGAGATGTTTGGCACATGCACCTCTCATTGCAGGAGCGAGTCGCCAGCGGAGATGCACGCTGCCTGTTCCTTGAAGAGCAACTCCGTTGCCTGGGCCAGACCAAGCATCGCTGGCGGGAGGAGACACTGCAGTGCTGCCTCATGTGGCACACACTGTCTCCACGTGGATATCGCATCATTTCCCAGTCGGGACTGCTTTCGCTTCCGAGCTGCTCCACACTGAAGCGTCACGTGGATGTTGTAGGTAACGGAGCCACCACAAGGGGGCCACCTTCTCCCACTGGAGACACCATGCCCAGCACAGAGGATGCTGGCGATGACATGCTGGACGTTGAGAGTGCCATGGCTGATGTGTCTAAGCTGGGTTTTGTGAAAACAACTGACAATGCCAATGAGCCAGGTGACACAATGGATGACAAGTTGGGTGCTTGTACAAGAATAGTGGTGTTACCGAATAACAGGAATGTGAGTGATGGCCAGCATGAAGAGGGTGTGGACCATTTTGTAAAAGCCTTTGCATCAGTTACTCACGTCACAGAAAGTTCAGAGGATGGTAATCAGTCAGTATGTGTGGCAGGTGCTCCAGTTGCTGAAGTTCCTGTAGCTCATAACTCTCATGCAAAGAGAAATGGACTTGATGCAGAAAGCACCGATGAGCAGGCTGGTGAACATTTGTTGGAAGTAGTCTATACAAAACCGTCGGACATCTTGGACAGTGTTGGGAAAGTCACTTGCGTGGATCCTGACACCACTGTAGACTTAAAAACGTCAACTGAATTGTTGCCGGTTTCTGTGCTAGATCAGCACGAAATTTCAAAATCCACTTATTCAGGTGTAAAAGGACAGGCACTGGACAGGTCAGGCAGTGCTGGACAGGCAACTAATGTCATTCCCAATCTTAGGTCCACAGTAGCGTCAGAACTGCCCTCCAGCGCATCAGGGAGCTCATCTTCAGTTGAAGTAGTGAGTGACTGTTTAAGTCCTAAATTTGATGTTCCTTGTCCCAATTCTTCTCAGAAGGCAAAGTCACCTTTCTCCAATGTGGGGCAATCTGTCTCAGTGGTCACATGCCCTCATGATCAGTGTCAGCAGTCGAGACCTTCACATGCAAAGCCTGCAAGCTTGGCAGACAGAGAGTTGGAATCGTCCTCGGAGATGGGCCTGCTAGAACAAGTGGCTTCCCCTCCCAGAGACCTGGTTGAGCTGCTGAACATTGTGGGTGCCAATGTTTCTTCCACTACAGCTGCATCTACAGTTGATGCTTCTGTGGCTGGTGGTGTTATGGAGACTGAAACTCAAATGCTTGTAGTGCCACCTGCAAACCTTCATGATAAGGCAGTAGAGATTCCCTTTCTCCCTGTGGGGCAGAGTCCATCAGTGAGCACTCGGGGACTTCCAGGTGACGAAGCTCAAGCATTGAAAGTCATCTATGTCGATGGCCCTGCTGTTGAAGGTGGACAGTGCGAGGCCATCAGCGAGATGGTCTCAGCAGCACTAAGGGAGCCAGGAGGCCAAGCCACACAGGCTTTTCAGATCTTCTATGTTTGCACTCCAGTGGCTGCAGATCAGTGACATGCTTTCACTCGTTGCTTTGCCTTGCTGAGAGCTTGCAGGACGCTATTTGAGGACTTAGCGTACTGCACAAAGCAAATGGGACATTTTGAAACTTTGCCAATTGTTGTTGGTATCTCTGAACGTGTTATGGGCATCTAACCTACACGTTGAGTTCCTGCACAAAATAGCTGATGCATCACAGTAGAAATGTACAGTGTAATAAACTGCACGAACACTTGCTACTAGGGGCGTGCAAACATTCAAACTGCTAGGTAGGTTTCTAACAGCATGTTTGAAATATTTGTAAATTGTGAAATTTTGGTTCTTATAAACTGATGGCAAAAAACAGCGATAATTCAGAACTGCGGTATCTTGCACTTGTCATCTGAATTAGCTTACTCTTTCTTCCTAGAGTCGACCGTCAGCACGTGGCAAAAGCCTGCATGCATTAATGTATTGATGACCATCAAGAGCTGTCGCCATGTGGCCACTTCTGCTGGCGGGTCAGAAAACAATGCGCAGCACCGTGTAGCTTGCTACTGCGTCGTGCCAAGATGTAGTTAGCAGCTGGCTATGAATAGACGCAACGATCCTCTCATTTTAGATCACTATAATCAGCGAGTCTGCACTCGTGCAGATGTGGCCCAGCTTGTGAAGGAAGGAGTGAGGATGTGGCGCATTTATGCTGCTGCAGTTACTTCCGCAGCGATCGCTCTCATTTCACCCTGGTTAGAATCTAGAAACTGCATATCTTAGGCCACAATGGAGAAGAAAAAAAGCACATGAGAGAAATGAGCTCGATGTAAGCTTGCGCGACAACAATGCTTTCAGTGCAGCGTTTTGGCCCATCATGGACTTGTGGTCCAGTGAAATGCGAGCTATATGTCATCATGAACGCTGCATTTGGAGACTCGCTTTGCAAGATGCACTTTGTTTTGAGGCATTGCGAGGGAGTGCAGAAAAGATGGTCCTGCTTGCATTGCAGCTCAAGAGCCTCAGGTTGCTACCCCTGTGTCCATTTTACACCCCGCCTTATTGCATTTTGCCAGCAATGCCATCTACCTTGTCCCTCATTTAATCGATTGCTGGAAGCACTGTTCTAATGAGAAGGTATCTGTTTTATGACAGCATTTTGGCAAGCTTCATAATCATCTGAGCATTAAGTCAATCTGTCATAATAGGCTCTTTTTTTCACTGAAGGCAACTGTTAAAATTGTCAAGGAAGTATCAATCTACAAAATAAAATTTATTACTGTTTCTACTGCATAATCTCCCTTACTTTTATTCCCGACAGGCCTTACACGTTTCGTAAATTATGCTTACGATGGGCGGAAACAAAATTTCTTTGTAATAACCATGGTTTCTTTTCATAGTTGTGCTTTGTAGAGAAGAGTTGATGTTAAGTTTGAACTACCTTTACTGATATTCAAAACCATTTGGAAATATTTGATTCAATCCACATCTATAGTTGTTATTGGCTTCACACCCCAAAATTTAATAATTGCACACCTCTATACCTGTTACACTATAGCATCTAAGGCTCGTTCGGCCGGAAAACCATTGCCGTATTCTAGTTTGCGTGGAAGGTTTCAAGGACAACTCGGAATGTGCTGGAAAAAGGTGTGTAATTTTGTATCAAAATTGTAATGCAACCGTATCTTGTGCCATGTCCGGGGTGGTGTCATGCTATTTCGCTTCGCATTTAGCATAGTCTAATTGGAGGCTAGTTTGCAATAGGGATTCAGACTGGTGAAATATGCATCATCAGTTGTATGCCATTAATTGTATGAGTAGATATCCGCCGAGAAGTGAGACAAAGTGCTTTACCTTCCCCTAAGCTAACTTAATCAAATTTTTAAAAACTATTTCACGGAATGAAAAAGTGATGTTTATGGTGCTATTGCATCTACTCTTAAGGCAAATCTTGAGCATCCCCCCAATTATTACCAATGTGCTCCAAGGCTTGGTGCTCTTAGACTTGGCTGTACACATCTTTTGACACGATGAAGTAACCAAGAATGGCACAATTTTCTTAATTGTCTTCAGATTTGATCCCGATTCCAGTGCGCTTTGAGTGGCAGGTGAGCAATTCTTGTACCTGAGGCACATTAACCTTGCTTCCTTTAATGCTAAAGATGTTCTGATGCTCGCATGCCTAGCTTTACAAGTGCTTTAAAACACAGCGGCTTAGCCTTCCAGTTTTCTCGGAAGAAGAAAAACAATGTGTGTGTGCTTGATGTCAATAATGTAGTGAAATAATAAAATGCAGAAGATGCCTTTTAAAATGATCAAGAACATACCATAAAAATCTGTTGCCCTAACCAGATCCGTCCTCAAGAATGATGTGTAGGCATGCTAGGTGAGTCAAAATATCTGTTACCCAAGTACACTGAGCAAAATTACCTAAAATTAGATCATTTCGAAGAGCATTTATTGCACTCTGCGTTAAGCGAGCTGAAAAGTAATTTTGTGAAAGAAGGCCATATCATTCTACTTTAAAACTACATTCGTCCAGTTCCTGATTTTGCCATCCTTTTCTTTTGCAGTGGACACGACTGGTGTTTTTCCTACCTATTGTTTTCTCACTGACTCTAAGCACTCGGAAAGTGCTGCTAGTCATGTTCCAAACTACATGACTACTGTATCTTTCTCTCATTGTCATTCCCCCTCTTGCAGGAACAGGAAGGGGCAAACTTTAATATGTGCACATTTAAGCTTGTACCACCAGCTCAAATATACGAGCAGGTGCTCCTCACGTCTACACGGACGCGACACCGATATCTGGCTTCATTGGGTATAAATTGCGTTGTAACTATGTGGAGGTCTGAAATTTGGCTTCCATCTAATTGTGCAGACGCCATGTTAACTAGCAGGTTGTTCACTCCACACCAATACACATTTTTGTCTTCTGGAAGCAACACACTGTGCATGGTATGCGTGCAAAGTCCTTCCAAAACCACAGCCATAAGAACGCCTTTCCTCAAGTTTGCTTGAAGGTGCGTGAAAGCTTTCTTGTACTGTTAGATAGATGCAATGCAGATTAAGTTTCCTTGAGAGAAAGTAATTGTGCAATTTATTTCTTCTCTAGCTTTCTTTATTGCGTCATAAATGATCTACAAGTGCCGTTGTGAGGAGTTGCCATGGGTCAAGGTCACCGTTTAAATTCATCTTACCGAAGGACACAAAACGCAGTCCATCTTACACAGATTTCTTTTACATTTATTTAAAAAATACCAGCCAAATTCTAAGTTGTTCACTGTATCTGAAATTCTGTCAAGTTTGTCTAAAAGAAAATTTCTTTCTTGTCATTTGTCATCACATTTGGCAGACCTGTGTGGTGCATTGTGGGCAAAGTGAATAGCTTAGACTGTGTGGTAGCCTCACAATCGTGGAATTTATTAACATGAAATTACTTATATTGCACCACCTTTGAAAACAATGACGTTAACTAGATAGGAGTGTGGGGTAGACATTTCTGAAATTTCAAGCTGCTTTCACTTAAGCCATGCATGGCCTGTCAACCTTCCCTTTCTTAAGATGAATTCAAATTGGCGATCCAGAGCACTCTTTGAATCTGCGAAAAGGCGAGACGTCTAGGGAGCTCTAGGGAGTCTTGGAACCATGCCACTGCAGTCCTGTCAGAACTGAAGGTCTGAATCCTAACTGTCCACTAAAACAGCTCTTCAGTTTTATGAAGCAAGAAAAGCTTTTCTGGATCACTGATCACCTAGCAACAAACCATGCAGAGCTCAGGCAGTCTCCCAGAGGCAATTACAAATAAACACTTGAACCTGCTGCAGTGTAACAGGATGTGCCTCAAAATATATAACACCAACACGTGCAAGGTCTGCAAGACAGATGTAGCCGCACTGATGTTAGTTGTGCCTATTGCCTAATTAAAAAAATAAGTAGGCAATTTCATGGCATGAAAAAGTCTGGCTAAGCATTAGTGAGGAAATACCATGAAAAGGAAAGGGATCTCGCAAGTGTGAGATTGGAATTGACAAATACTACTTGCAAGTCCATTTTGCAGACCTTTTATTTCCTTATGAACCCCAGATGCGCTCGTGACACATGCCGTGCACAGTCCTAGCACTGTCTCGTCATTTTTCCTCGAGGATCACTAGATTGCTTAACAAAACACGTTGCTGGGCTAGTTAGTGAAGCATGGTTTCGTGACAAGTTAGTATTCAGCGCTACATAATATACACGGACAGTGACACAGCACCCGTCCTGTGCATTTCTTCCTGTGTCCGTTTCTTTTATGCAGCGCTGAATACTAACTTGTTACAAAACCATCACTAGATGGAATATGTTTAGATGGAACAGGTGTTTAGTTGCTTAATGACACAAGAATCTACTATCTCTCAGCGAGATGGTAGATTCTCGTGTCATTAAATGCATTTAAAATTCCATGCATTGAGGTTTAATTTATCACAGACCAAGAAACTATGCCTGACTAAGATGCACAATCTTCAAGGCCATACACACACACACACAATGCAATTGGGTATTTACAGTTCCTTGCATTTTTCTTTTCGCACACTGCAGCAACATTGGTCCCATTTACACAGGCACTGTTGTCGCGGAGGTTTGTATGCTAGCAAGACTTAAGGATGCTTGTGTTGAGGTGGTAGGTGTGATCATTATTGTTGTGGCACCCACTGTCTCTATTGTGGTGGCAGGCGTTGCCTCCATCCTGGGTTCAGGTTCCAGTTCTTCGAATGTCACTTCAGTTGTGGAAGAAGGCGTCATTTCGAATTTGAGGGCTGGTCCCAGCTGTATTGTGGCGGCAGGTTTGGGTTCCATTGAGGTGACAGGTGTCATTTCCATCACTGTGGCAGGTGTTCTCATCAAGATGGGAAATGTTGTCCCTGCCATGATGGCAGGTGTCATTTTCACTGCAGCAGCAAGTGTACTTTCTGTTCTGCTAGCAGGTATTGCCATTTCTGGCATGGCTGCACTGTTGATAACAAACATAGTGGGTGCATCACTGCCGCCCTGTATTGTGGTAGCCATGTCAGTGTTGACCGCTGGCGCCACAAACGTTGCCGATGACGATGAACTTGACTCGGTGGCTTTTTTGGCATCTGTTGGGGCTCGGTTGCGAGACACAGAGCTGGCAAACCTGCAGCATGAGGGTAAGGAAAATGGGTGACATAGAAAGACATTTTGGCAGACTTCATTTTAAAACATAATTAACCCCTCAATGTGGAAGCACTTTATTAGCCTAAGTCTTAGTTTGACCCTGGCTTACAATAAAGAGTGCATAATAGGGGAGGGGGCATAAAAGGAGTGCACGAAGGGCTTGCTATACATTCTCAAAGTATGGGGATAAACTTTCCCTGATTCTTGTTTCAGCAGTCATGCTTACCACCATTTTGAAAACTGTGTTTGGCCTATGCTGCTTGTGCATAAGTTATGTATAACACAAAGCGTACACACAGAGGATTCTTGCATCTTTTTGCACAGCAACTTCATACCCTTACTGCTTCTGAATGCATGCTTCCATGCGCTGCTGTTGTAATCAGCTGAAGAGCAGTTTGAAAACTTTACACACATTGTTCAGCAATTTTCAAACAAAGTAGCCAAATGGAATAGAAAATTGGCATGGAACAGTCCTTATCCTTTGCCACTGCATGCGTTTCATTGCTTTCTTTTCTCGTGATCATGACAGCTCGAATGACTGGCCAGAAAGACTCACCTGCCTTTTGGCATTGTACTGCATTACAATGAGATTGTGTTGGAGAAGTTAAAGACGGCTGCTGGCTATGAGTTCACAGAACACAGTGATGCCATTGTGTTCTGCAGTGTCGGCAACATTAAAGAACATCGGGTGATTTAAATTACTCCAGTGATATTTATTACGGCATCCCTCATAGCCATGCTGTCGCTTCAGGATGCTAACTGTGGCAGCTGGCCTCTCCCCCCATAATCCATCGTTATATATTCCGCTCGGACGCAAGGACCGCATCATCTTTCACTCGTAAACTTCATTACATCAGCCAACCTTTTTTCATTTATCTGACCATACCTCTTATCCTTAATGACATGACATTCCTTTTATGCGTCAAGGCAATAAACATTGAAAAAAAAAAAAAAAAAAAAAAACTGTTTCCTTATCGTGCCCATTGAGTACTGTTAGCTAGTTAACGATGGTTTTATGCACTGATTTTCGAACATTCCACACTTCCTTCGAACACACTGCATCGCACCGTAGTTAGATAACTGAAGTTTATTTTCAATATACTTTTCTTCTGTCTCTCGAGATGCCATTTTTGGAACTTGCTGCGAAGACGCGGTAGCGTCAAAGTCAAAAGCAAGAATGGCCTGTTAGAAAACATGGCAAATGTTGTCACTTCACTTTTTCTGCAGTTGATTTTATCAACAGCCCGAGGAGCAGTGAGTAACATTCTGCTTCTACCAGTGGAATTCAGCTCTCAGCAACTATCAAAACCAGTCTGGAATATCAGTGTCTGCACGCTGCTTAGTTTCATTCTTGTTGTCGGCCTCGCTTTTCACGAGCAGTCATTATTTTGTATTGTAGAGAAGAAGATGGTGTGGCGCCAGCGCGCCGGCACGAGACGCAAGCACCAGCTGTTCGAGCCAGCACCTACCTTGCAAGCGCCTACCTGCAAGCCTCGACTTAACCTTAGCAAACGAGCTCACCTTACAATAAAGCTTGTTATAATCTTGGTGGAGGTGCTGGGTGGCGCTTAAGAGTACTATTCAAGAAATATTAATTGTTTTTTTGTTTTTTTTTTTCGCACATAGTCACTGATAAAAAGCTGAATATTTTGTACGTCTCAGGAGAAGTTTAGCACTTTTTTCTTCTCAGTTACAAGTGCATTTCAAAATTTTTTCCCCGAAATTGTTTTTAGCAATTAAAATTTTGTGCTATAATGCACATTTTATTGTTTCAATTTACATGCACAAGAATTTCATTTATTCAGCCTCCTTTTCGTATGCTACATGAAATTTTAAATCTGACAGTTCTTGCACAAGAAAAAAAGCTACCAGAACCTAAAATTAATGTGCTCAGTATTACCATGGTAAAAAATGGTTAAACCTTGCAATTTACATACTTTTTTTAAACATGAAAGCACCACATTTTTGTAACTTTTGTAAACACTTTCCTCCCACTTCCGCAGTGGAGACTGATCCGAGTTGCAATCGGTGAAAGGTGACTCGACTCAAAGGTTTGCTGCAATTCTGCTAAAAGCTGCTGACCAGAGAAATTTTCATAGAATTGTGTATTAGCAGCTGTACATCTTTTCATGGGGCAAGGGAGATGTCGAAACGTCGCCTCTCT
This sequence comes from Amblyomma maculatum, assembly GCF_055883805.1. NCBI lineage: Eukaryota > Metazoa > Arthropoda > Arachnida > Ixodida > Ixodidae > Amblyomma > Amblyomma maculatum. The sequence continues at coordinate 28,936,956 of NC_139349.1, read as the reverse complement.
GGGCTGCAGAAAAGAGAGCTCGACCACCATACGATTAAGAATGTCAGCTCGAGTTTCACAGATCCAATCCTAGGTCTTTAATTCTAATACCGATGTGTACATCACGAAACAAAGCTTTTTTTATGCTTTGCTTTGCTTTGATATAAAACGTTCTCTGCATACGATTCTGCTAACATAGTTTATAGTTTATTTTCATTCTTGACATGCAGATTAATGCAGTGCAGATTAATGAACACGGCTTTGCGATCTGGGGCATGGCATCCGTGTGACATGCCCCCACTCTCGTGCATCTATGGCTGCTCCACCTCCTCCTCAACTAAAACGAGTAGAGTGTGCGTGAAATTGTAAATTTGTTTACTGAAAAAGAAAGGTGCAATATCTGTCACACCCTTCCATGGATACCTGAACTGAGCCCTAAGGGAAGGGAGGAAGGTGGAAATGAAAGCGATAAGAGAATAAAAGGTGCTGAAGTGGAAGGTTTCGGAGTAATTTTGACCACCTGGAGATCTTTAACCTGCACTGACATAGCACAGCATATGGACACCTGTCCGTTCCGCCTCCATGCAACAATAGCGCCAGCAGTCTGGTTCGAGTTAAAATTACTTCATATCCCTCCGTTATGGCACCGTCATTTTCATCGCCACTATTGTTCTCATGCCACATAAGGTGAATTACAAAATGCTTCTTGTGATCCCAGGCATGATGTGTTAAAGAGGATGCGCAAAATGCAGATTACTCCGTGCACGAAAATATTTTTTCTTTAAATTACACACCGAAGCTCTACCTGTTAACACATGGCTCCATAGGAAAAATATTTTTGTATCTTCTGTAAACTGCCATCTGTGTGATGTGCTTGAAACAACTGAGCACTGTTTCATCACTTGCAAAGACTCAATTCTTTTTTGGGATGTGCTGCAAAGAACTCTAAAGAAAGACTGTTCTAAATTCGTACAGTCTGAGGTATCTTGCTGTTAAACAATCTGATTACGAACCATATGACATGTTTTTCCTTATTGGATTTCATAGTTTGTGGAAGACACGCATGTTGGATCGAAACGCTGAACCTGTTGTTCATCCTAGACTCCATTTTAGCAGAATGATGCTGCAACTGAAGGACATGTATGATGAAAATTACTTTCAACCTGATTGGTTTCCGCTGGTGACACTGTGTTTAGTTGTGTTTTCTGTTGTGCATCTCAGCAATGGCTGAGTACATTGTAAATAGTCTGTGTACATAACCCTTTCTATACATAACCGCGTGTAATAAATATCAGAAAAAAAAAAAAAAATTCCCGGGCATGGCGCAGTTAGTTAAAACGTTCAGCAAGTGACCCAAAGGATGGAGGTCCTATTCCCGGTGGAGATAGGGTTTTTATTTTACTGCTTCGGACTTGGAGAAATTTCTAACTCAGGCCCTTGATGGTCATGTGAGAGACCCAAACAAACTGATGCGAAATCGCCAAACGCGAGAAGTAAGAGCTAACAGTCTTGAAGCCGGTTCCGCTGCGGCTTCCACCGTGCTAGAGCCAACTGCAAAATGCAGTCCAGCGATAAATATAGCAGCGCCCAGCAGCCAATTATTGAAAGGTGTATATTCTCTTTCTACAGGCTATTGTTGCAAAAAAATTTCAGTAGTATGAAATGTCTGAAAATTTTTTAAATCTATAATGTGGTGATAAACAGACTAAATACTGTTTGTGCCTTGACAGAATCGCTGTTTCAGCTACTGAAACAATGCATCAAACACGATGGCTCTTGTGGAAATGTGTTCACGTAACACCCTTCTATGGTAACAGTCATCTTTCACAAGCAATATTATTAGTACTGGCACAGAGTGTGCAACAGCCACATTGGTTCTTAATTAGGCGACATGAGGAGTATGCAATGCATGTTTAAAAAATATATCAGTAAAATGTCACTAAATTGACCCTCAATTCCAGGATTAGGGGAGCAGTCTCGGCCGGCACCCATGCAAGTCTATGGTGTCAAGCCATTCTAATGCCTATGCATTTTTTTCTCTCTTACATCCACACATTTTCTCTGCTGCATGAGAAAGCTGAACCCTTTAGCATAGGCTGCCAGCGCACATATAAAGCGCTGTTTTAACCAAGCCATATGAACGTGCCTGCGTGGCCTAGGGAAAATGCGAATGCAAGGGTCCTGGCAGGCCGATTCTAATCTCACCCTCCCATATGAAAGGAGAAGCCCGAGTTGGCAGCTCTTGGCATATGTAATGTTAGGTAACTCTATGACCAGTCAGTGTATGGCCATCTCAGCTGCCAGCTACCGCCTGCCAGTGCCATGCTCATGAATTTTCGTTCACAACGCTGACACCGGATGCTGACATCGGATGCTGGATTTTCAGAGATTCGGGCCTTTAATGCTATTGCGTTAAAACATCCAGCTTCAAAGAACAGTTTCTCAAGTGGTATGACCAAAGTGATCTGGCTTTTGGCCTTATGCCTGTTCAATCAACATTTGATCAGCATCATCAGCTCAAGTGAGCTTACCAGAGGACGAATGATGCTACCAATAACATCCAAATATACTGATTTTAACATGGCAGCATTAAAGGCCCCGCTATCCAGACAGTATGATGTCAGTGTTGTTGGCACTGACGTTGCAAGCGAAAACTTGCGGGCATGGCTCTGGCAAGCTATGTATGTTGGTGATATGGCAGCGCAATGACTGGTTGTCGAGTTGTGTGGCATCACGAGACCACACGAAATGGACAATTTGGCAAGTGCTGCCAAATTGGGTGACATCGTAATACACCGTTCCAGAACCCTTGGATCTGAGTGAGGCACAACACCGTTAGGCTATACAAGCAAGTTCATATGGCATAGTTAAGGCGGGGCTTTGTATCTCCTAGCTTCTGGTACGTGTTGGATAATTTGGGCACAGCTAAAAAGATTAGGGATATATAAGAAGCAAAGTGGATCTGCAAGGAAAGCCATAAACGAGAGCCATTAACGCTGCCACGTCACAAGCTTCAAGGCAGAGCTTATGTGTTAATCCATACTTTGCAGCAGTGGCTACGCTGCTGTTTCAGCCCGACTTTCTAATTTGTCATACCATCCAGAGTTCCAATTCCCCTCAGCTGCTGTGATACTCTAATAAACTATGTGTCATTGTTGTAAGCTACATGTACTGCACATGTCTATTCTCCTCTTTATAATCTCAGCTGGAATGTGCTCAACTTACAGCTACTCTCTATTCCACAATGCTTTTTGTTCTCCCTCTTAATTGTACACCTATCGTTTTCCTTCCCATCACTCAATATACTCTTCTTGCCTCCCAAATCGTAGCACTTTTGTTGGCATCCGAGTTACATAGCACCACATATCAATAACTCATATCTGTCAAGCTCTCTTCTCAATCGCCATTTTTTTTCTGCTAGTGAGATGGGGATAGCTAACCATTAGGCTTCTGTTTTACACACCTTTTAGCCAGTTAGGGCACTCTTGCATGATGCATTCAGCAGTGTGCGTCTTGAAGATGTCTGGTATTTACAGGGAGAGACCTATAGATATGATGATGCTATATGAGGTGCTCAGCCATAAACCGCCCTCTTGGCATCCAACCTGCCACCCAGAAAGTAATAAAAAATACACACGTGCAGAAGACAGCCAGGCAGCTTATATCCGTTAGACAACTTTTTCAGAACATTGTGAGATTCAGGCTTTCCACAGCTGCCTTTTGCGCGGCCGCCTGCCACTCCCCTGTGCACGCGGTGGCAGCTGATCAGGGCCTCAGCTCAAACCCACGGTGGTTAGTAGCCTGTGCTCACGTAGAAACCACAACCTCCCCCTTTTTCTTGCGCAAGTTGAGGTACAATGTGGTTTGGGAATTCGGCTGCTCAGCCCGAGGACACAGAATCAAATCCTGGCTACAGCAGCTGTGTTCCATTGGCAACAAATTGCAAAATATGCCTAAACTGCTTTGTAATATCGCTGCACATTACCAAAGTCCTCTGTTATGGTAGAATTTTTTTCTTTTCTTTGTCTTTTTCCTTCCTCTCACATCACAGCTGAGGTGTTCACCCAGAAGTGAGGTGCTTACCGTGTCTTTGTGTTACAAATAATTATTAGTAGTATGCTAACTGCTCATTCAACGACCTGAAACACTGCATGCTCTCCTTTACCTTCTCATTTGGACTAATTAGTGATTACTGACTCATGTTGACTGTGCACCTGTCCCCTGTTCATGCCTCTCATCCTTGTGTGTCGCATGTCATGCACTCAACACATGTATCAGACATCTAGACGAGCACATGAGGCATCATGGGGGTTAGTGCCATACGAGCCTCTTCAGTGATGCACTGGATGCACTTAATACCCTGCAGACATTTGTGTGACATCTGATGCACCCACTTTACCGGCTTGCGGGCACACTGCTGAACTTGGCACTGGCTGCAGCATCAGTCCTTCTGTCAGATGTGGCAACAGTGGCACTGTCCCAGCCACTGTCCCTGGAGGAAGATAAATGGGTGGCGCTGTGGCGCCGCACCAGGTGCAGTGTAGGCATGGGTAGCCAGCGGGCCACGTGCTCGTAGGCAGTGCGCGAGCAGGTATGCAGCTCGGCGGCAAACCGTAGTGTCAGGGGGCTGTAGCGCCGCGCATGCGGTACGCGCCCCGCATTCTCGTGCCAGTCACGGAGCAGGTCCTGTGGTAGCCGTTCACTTATCGAAAACTGCTGCTGCTCCAAACGCCGGGCCTGGGACAGCTGCATAGAACCGCAAGCGATGCAATCACTTTCTCTCACCGAAACAAACTGTGCCTACATGTTGCACTTTGCATTGTTGAGCATCTTCATTTAGCATAACTCAGTAATGCCAAAGAAAATGTCACAGTCAAATTCTCGCATTCAACAATAAAATTCACACCTCTGGATCTGAATTTGACTCAAACAGCCAAAGCAGAATTCCACAAAGTTAAACAAGACATGTCATAGAGTTAGAGCTATAAAAGAGAGCAAGCATGTGAGTTCTAGCACAGATCTATCAATGATGTCAGACATAATGTGCCTAAACCCTTGTCAGCATCTCTACATGGCAGTATGGTACTAAGCTAGCCAAACATTTATCGTGTCATTTCATATGCCTGCACTTTTTACTGGCATAGGCCAACATTTTTATTTTGCCTTCTTAGTCTGGCAGCAATCCAGTAGTCAGTCTGCAGCCACAATTAGGAGTGCATAGGAAGCAATCTTCAACACAAACTGCCTGAGGTTGCATGACTGGGCAGTTGAGCATATCAATTGAATCGGACTTGCTCCCCTGAGGTGATAATCGTCACCTTTCCCCTGGGAGGGCCAATGACATGGTGCAATTCTTGTCTTCACTCTGCGGTGATCGCGAGCACGTGCCTCCTCGAGGCAAAAAAAAACGAAGGTTTGATGTTGAGGTGATGGCCCCACTGAGTTCGCTGCCGCTCTGCGATCCACGTGACTTTCGCCGAGACTTTACTCCGTCACACTATTATGTTCCTCTAGAAAGCTGCTACGTAAGTACGCTTAGGTCATACTAGAAACAGGGTCAAGGTACCATACTTTTCTTATCTTTCAATGAAAATGTACCGATCAGTGACACCACGGTTGAGTTTGGTCAAGCTCCACAAGGACTTGAGATAGCAGTCTTTAAGTTATTATAAATTTGACCTGTCACAGAGAGGGTTTGTCAAGACAGGTACCACAAACCTCAAACTTGAGCTCTTTGTTGGCGCTCAGCAGTTGAGCAAATGCTTCCGTGTTGCGCTTCAGGCGGCGTTCAACCAAGGTCAGGCGTCGCTTTGCTGCCTGTAGCGATTGTCGGAGCTGTATCATATGATCAGGCTCGCTCCTCTCTCCACAGTATGTGTGCAGGAACAGCGCTCCCGTGGCCGTCAGCACAGGGTCTGGGCCGGCGGACTCAAGGTCTCTGTTCACCACTCCACCATTACCACTCTCAGACTCGGGAGAAGTGCAGCTGCAAGATTTTTGGACAGGTACAATAGTTTCCTGCCGTTTACAAGAGCATCAGCACAGTAACGCGTCCACATGTTTCCCATAAATTTTGGGAAAAACCGGCGCAGAAATGAACAACCGAGAATAACGGACAAACACAGCGCCCATGAACGCTTCAACTACCCCAGTTCGTCATGCTCATTGCCTTCACATAAATGCTCTAATTCTTTGCTCAAAAGTAGTTGAGTAACACTTCATGCAGTTCTCAGTCCTTGTGAAATTCTGCTGCTTGGTTTTTATGGCTCTGTTCACATTTGTTAAGCATCTGAGAAAAGTTAGTTCTGAAAATTAGTACTTCATACCGACACTCAATTCAAACTGCGGGGTTCAAGAAAATATTGAGAAAATTATTGACTCTGTAATAGCTGGTGGAAGTGGATGGCAGCGTGGACTAGCTTTGGGGATTTGCCGACAAAAATGTAAACTTATGCTGCTGCAGTTTTTAATGAAAACAGCCCGAGGCAGCCATACCTGTGTTTCATTTCCTGGGATCTTCTGGTTTCTAATATAAGTGAAAGTAGCTCTTTTATACCAGATTTTGGTACTAAATAGATACTGGCCAACAATATGTCCCCAATGTCCCTTTAGACAGCGTACATTCATGTACAAGAGCTACATTGTGTGTTTTAAGGAGAAATTGTACTAAATAAATAGACAGCTCTAGATTGATTCTGATTATATCAAGATTTTTAACAGGTACATGGATCTCAGCATAAAAGCATTGTTTTGTATTTCATCGTCTTTACTATGCATAGAAATGTCACTTGCATAGTTGTTTGAAAGTTTGAAGTAAAAAAAGAAAATAAATAAGTGCAATGTTCTGAAAGATACCCACATATTTTTAAACGTGAAAAAATGGGCATTTATTAAATTTTCGCCAACTCTTACTACTTCAACAGAGCTCAATATAAAAACGGTGGTAGTCTGCGGAAGAATTGTCAGTGTTTAGGTCTGGATACATACAGCTAGAGACTCACTGCAATTTTCACCGTACAAACTGTTAACAAGAAAAAGGTAAAATTTTGCAAAGAGTGCCTAAAACAGAGAAATGTTAGGAGTACTGTGAACTGTGCAAGTTTGTATCCCAGAGAGCTGGAATGGATAGCAATACCCACCTAAGCTGCTGACATTATCTAGAAATGTAATGAAATAATTAGGTACCATGGTCTAGCATTGAAGGAACTCTGCTAATAAAGCTCACTCACCACACTGAGTCTCCATCTGAATCCTGGCTTTTGCTCTGAGCAACTTTGCTGATGATGTTGTCAGCCTTTGGCCTTTCAGTGTCAATGTGCAGTTGCTTGCTTGTGGATACATGCCTGCTTTCCTTGGCTTGGCTTCCAGCCTCGTGCCGCAACTGGAATAGCAGCTTCTTAGGCAGTGGTTGGCTCTCCGAATTCGCCATCCTGGCCTCGGATGGCAGATCTAACATGGGAAGAGAGATGCTATACATGCTTAATTAGTTCCTTAGTCACTTCTCTGTGCGCTAGTTTCTAGAGTCAACCTGCCGAGTCTTTAAAGCAGATCCCTGGCTGTCTGTAGCACATGTCCTGCATTGTAGTTGGTCACTGCAGCCATTGCCACTGGGAAAAAATCACCTTTGCCTGCTGGCCACCTTGTCAAAGATGATCACAAGCATTTTGCAAGAGTGAAGCCAACAAATTCTGCCAGAAACTTGGTGTTGTAGTCAGTTATCTAACAACTACATGCTTTAATTTAGTACTTGAGCTCCAGAAACCAGCAATGCATTTGTTGCGATGCAAGATGTTTTTTCAACGTGAGAGTGAGCATGTGACACTGGGCAGCTCTGAAGGTCAACCCAAATAATGATTACACTGATCATGCGACAGTGAGAGAAATATTTGGTCTATAAGTGATTGAATAAATATAGGGTTGAAGCTTAGGCTAGCCAGTTTCTGTACTTCACAGTTGCCAACATAGTCCCGGCTACGAATGCGTGGCAACATAGGTGGTACAATAATCAACCTGCGCTGCCACATATTTGACGGCAGTCAACCCACCCTTGCTCAGGGATAACGTAGTGTTGGTGCTAGCATCCTTTGTTATCCGTGACGTTGCCATCTGTTCTGCCTTATCCTGAGCAGCCTTCCTTTCCTGAACCTTGGTGGCCAAGCGAGTTGCCATCCCATGTGCCTGCAACAACAGCGAAGAAAGTTTTGAACTTCAAAACGAAAATTTTTACCTGGATTTAACATGAAAAGCTAGTGAATCTTAGTTACTTTCTTTAATTTTTGTATAAGATAATAGCAAACACTTGCAAGTCAGCTTGACAAACATACATTCTGTCTTTCTTGTAACGCAACACAAACGTGTGGTACTAGGTGTTTGATCTGCGTCTGTAGTTGTGCTACACTTCCTTTAGCCTAATCAGTCTGGTGCTGTTTATTAAGCAGTATATAATAAATGCACTGAGCTGTTAGGGATTCTGTCAAAATGAGTAAATCAATAAATAAGTAAATAACTGTGGTTCCTACTATTTCCCTAAGCATATCACGCAGACCTATTCAGACGTGCAGATAATGCTTGAAGCACCCACCCACCGGGCTTTTGTGTGATGAGGCATCGCTGGCAGTATGCTTTATGCCAGTGGTAGGCCATGCCTTGCGACAGCCTGCAAACTCTGTTGGCACGGCATCTGGGCGCAGACAAGGCCGGTCAAGCCCCGCATAGAAGCAGCTCGCCTTGAAGTGCTGGGAGCATACACGATGGTGGTTCTTGGGCTTCAGGTCGTCTTGCCCAAGGGCTCGCAACCAACGTGACATTAGTGCCGGGTTGCGATGAGGAAACCTGTGACCAAAAGCCACTTGAGATCAGGGGACCACGAGACACTGTGAGGGTTCTGCCTGAAATTCCTGCCACAATTTGACACCAATATGATTGATACTACACACCATGAAATCTGTTCTTCCTCGGTAACTGTGCATTTAATAATTATACTTGTCATTATATGCAGTAGTTGTCAATATTCAAATAATCTGTTTCACTAGCTGATACTTGGTTCTTTAGTTATGCGTTTACACGGTTCCTGCTATACAGTGTGTGAGGTGGCAATGTTATCCAGTTATATAACTCCCTAATTAGTACATGCCATATTTCCAACTATCATCTGTAGCAATATCAAATAAATTTTTTCTTTCTGTCTTCGCATATCCCCGTTATGATTGGATGTCTAGCTGAACTGTATACAGGGGACTAATGGCCCTTCGAGCTACACTTAACTGCTTTCACCACAGTTTCTTAACATTAGAAAAAAAAAAAAAATTTAAGAAGACAAGGATAAGCAGGAACAAGTCTTAAGACCCATTTACACTTGTGATTCGTGAAGGGCTTGTGACTGGCTGTCGCAAGTGACCAGGAAGCCACTCAGGTCAACAAATGTTCACACTTGGAAAGGCGAGTCACGGGTTACTTTTACGAATTGGCTTCATTAAGAATGAGACACCGATCTTCTGTTGGCCAGCAACGAGATGCAGGATGTAAATCTAACTTTCGTTAACTTCAGCTGTGCCGCTGCTTGGTTACCGGTTTGCGACTATCAGTCACAGAATGTAAAATTGAGGGCAGCAGTGCTGTGCGTCCGTGATATCAATTTGATGTAAAAATATGTGATGTTCAGAACATATGTTTTATTATTAACCCCATAGTGCAACTGTATCCAGCAGGGTTCTTATGGCGGCCACGGTTCACTAAATTCACAAAGCCCAGTGTGAATCTCTTTTGAGTTGAATGGTAAAGGCCATCAATTTAATTTCTTTACTTTCAAATTTTTTTTTTTTTTTTCTAGAAGCATTCCTTTAGATTTGGTTACTTCTTTTGTGAGAGATTTTACAGATTAAAATTGTGCGTCTCTCTCTCTTTTTCTTTTTGTAAAGCTCTTCTCCCTTCAGCTTATGACGTGTCGCACTTTCTGCGAGTTGCTGCGCACTTTGCTACTAAACTCTTCAAATAAAGTTCAAACTCGGCGCAAAATACTAACAAAAAACATGGTGCGTCCCAGATGCGCATGCGCGTTCCCATGCAAGGTAAATGCAGTAAATAGGTGCCGTTTGTAACACCTAGCGCCCAGAGCTAGCACTGCGTGCTGTGTTCAGAAAACAGAATTGCCTAGCTTAAAAGTGAGCTGGCTCACTTTATCCAGGCGAAAGTAGCAGCGTCGGGTGGCGGGTTCGGCTATCCCCATCTATGAGCACGCGAATTAAGAGGAGAGCACGCGAATTAAGAGGAGAGCATCGCCGCTTATAAATGCTGCCTCTCTCAATCAACACGACAGCCAGGTTTTGCAGGTCTTGGAAAACTGTTGCCAATTTCGCTAGTTGTTCGCATGGATAAAGCAACAACGCACGTTACGACGCGAAGGTGAACGGCAAGCAAAACTCCAGCCATTCACGAAATAGCAGCAGAGGGTGCTTACGCGTGGAATGATATGTTGTCGCCTTTTCGATGCCTCGCACCGCAGCCTCTAACAGCGCAGAATGCAGGCATGATTTTCTTCTTATTACACTTTCAATTTCTTCAATGAGAGCAGACTAACTACTGTGGGACTTCGGGACTTCGGCACCAGAAAAAAATGGCTCCGTTCTTGTGCACAACGCTAGCGCCACGTTTTTTTCGTTATAGAAAGAAAAAAACAAGAAGAAAAAGAAAGAACCAACCACAATCCATCGCATACAGCTGTCACCAATAACTACAATGTATTAAAATAGTTCAAGAACAGCAGTTTTAATTGTTCGTTGATTTTATGTTCTCCGGGAGATTGCCGGGAAATGTCATTACGAGCCGATCATAGCCGTCTTCTACGCTGTCTGCTCAAGCCTCTTTGGTGTCAACATGTGCTGAGGATGATGTGTTTTGGCCATTCTGGCTGAAAGACGAAATACGGTCTCTGCTTCGTTACGATTCACATGATGAAACTGACACTTGTGTCGGAGCTTGATGGCCACAAAGACCGTGTATGGTGTGTCGCGTGGAATCCCTCCGGCACGGTCTTGGCAAGCTGCGGCGGCGACAAGACCGTTCGCCTATGGGCTCTGGAAGGTAAACGTAATGTGCTGCTCACTGCGGTTTATTATTCGTTTCTCGTCCTTATGGGGGTGCCGTGAAAAAAACAAGGCGATAATTGACTGTATGTGAATGCCTTATATTTTGATGTGATGTTAGTTTTACGTTTCGAAGATGTAAAACATTTCTTTGCAACCTGCGCCTCGTCAGGCTGTGACATTGCCCAGGGATCGTCATGTAGCGTCACGTATTAGCTGATGGTCTTCTGTCTGTGCATTATGATCTAGGCTATTGATGTGCACTTACCGCACGTGCAGTTGTTGCGAAGTGAGGATGGGCCGGTTATCTTGTGCTAGTCTTCCCGGAGCGCCCGGAAAGATGCTCATTGCAGGTACTACACTTGCTTTCGAATGCTCTCTTTGTCCACTCCTGAAAACAAAACATTGCTTGGTTTGGTTTGGTTTGGTTTGTAGGGTTTAACATCCCAAAGCAAATTAGGCGATTAGAGGCGCCGTAGTGGGGGACTCCGGAAATTTCGACCAACACAGCACACGGACGCCACTCCGTTTCACCTCCATCGAAACGCAGCCGGCGGCGGCCGGGATCGATCCCGTGTATTCCGTCACAGTAGTCTGGCATCTTAAACACTGTACCATCACGGCGGGGAAGTGAAAAAATGTAAATCCTGGGAACTACTGCTAAGCTAGCCCATGGCTAGTGTCGCTAATCACGACCATCGTTATGAATGCTCGCTGCAGCTGCCGGTTAATTAGAGCCCGGGGCTCATCAGGTGTTCTGCCTTGTTGTTCTTGTTAACTATTTGGTTCGCGATATTTTGAAGTGGTGAATGCATTGTCTAGATGTACTGCAGGCATTTCTCGGAAGCATGCGCCGTTGTGGCGCTTGTTAACCGCACATTTGTTAGCGCATGCTCCCCGCGCTTTCCATGTCGCATTTTTTTTTTTAACCACTGGTCTGTGATTGTCAGGCTATAATTATTGACTGAATCGTTTTATTCGAATCAGGATTATAGGCTAGAAGGACTCTCCTTTCCACCTCCGCACAAGGACCTAAAGAAGGAAGCGGAAGTACTAAGTACTTTGATGGCTAATCCAAACCAACTCACTTCCAAATCCCGCCACATTTAGCCACGTGTACCCGGATAGATACAAACCGGAGTGCAGCAAATCTGGAAGCAAAGCCATCGTCGATCGCATCTTTTGTGACTGCCCTGCGGACACCCCACCACCTTCCCCAGAATCGCTCCAAAGGCTCGCTCACCCGGGCAAGTGGGCCGGAGGACTTACTGCTCAGCTCCGACCTGGAAACCCAAGTATAAGTCGTCACAAAGGTCGCCGCCAGAATACTCTGACGGCCATCTAACAAGTCAAGGACCCGCCAACACGTTAAGCCGATAATAAATGTTTTCAAAACCTAAATTTGATTCGGGATGGTTTAGTGGCCTAATTTTGGGAGACGGAGTGGGGGAGAAAAGGTCACATTCGGCGGTTGACGCTGGAGGCACGCACAATCCCACGAGAAATGAATCTTGCCCATGTTAGTCCATGACGCTAGAGGAGCTCTTGGTCAGGAGTCCTGCGTGGTGCGAGCTTTCGAGATCAAGCGCTGTCTCACATCGCCGGGCTGGCGCCTGTGACTTAAAAGAGCGGGGCTGTAGTACAGCCACCATAGCTGTAGGCTAGTTGGTGGGAAATCGTAAAAATGAAAACCAGGGAGACGACAGGACGGTCTCCTTGCTTCTGTCTTGTCGTCTCCGCATTTTTAATATTTGCGCTGGCGCCTGTGCCCTGCATTTCTTGCATGTGGAAAAAAGTTGGAGACCTGGTCGTAAGTGTGGCGTTCGGGGGATACCAGTGACCCATGGGATCTGGTTGCTCTACTTTGAACCAGGAGCCAAAGAGGCCTACTGTGACAGAAACATGCTTTTAGTGCTGCAGCACTACTACTCGCATTCTTGCGAAACCCCGATGTCTGACGCCGTTTTGACCTTTGACCATTCGGAAACAAGTGTGACATATACTGCGCCTTTCCTTTCCTGCAACCCAATTGTAGAACGCCGGTGAATTTTGATGCGTTCAACGGAACGCTGCTTGTGTTCGATAAGGGGCGCGCGATGCATGTACCGTGTGCGGCAGCAACACTCAGGCTTTCGCATTTCTCCACTGCGGATTCTGCAGTGCTTTCGGAACTTTTAGTGCTGCAGCACACATGCAATGTGTGGTCTGGAAGCATGGCCGACTAATTAACACAGAAGAATAATGTTTAATAATTGAGACACACCAAACAAAATCCTGTCAAAACGCCCTTCTGCTGCACGATATTCCGTGATTAACTGAGTTAATAATAATAATTGGTTAACAGGAAGGGAAAGGCGCAGTATCTGTCACACTTGTGTCTGTGGACACCTGAACCGCGCCGTAAGGGAAGGGGGGAGTTAAAGTGGAAATAGAGAAAGAGGAGCCGTAGTGGAGGGCTACGGAGTAATTTCGACCACCTGGGGATCTTTAACGTGCGCTGACATCGCACAAGCACACGGACGCCTCTTCGTTTTGCCTCCATCGAAACGCAGCCGCCGAGGTCGGGTTCGAACCCGGGAATTCTGGACAGTAGTCGGGCGTCTTACCACTGTACCACCCCGGCGGGGCGTGATTAACTGAGTTATATCGTCTAGGACTCCGGAAATTTCGACCACCTGGGGTTCTTTAGCGTGCACTGACATCGCACAGCACACGGGCGCCTTGCTTTTCGCCTCCATCGAAAAGCTGCCGCCGAGGCCGGGATTCGATCCCGCGTCCTCTGATTTGTTGAGACAGTGATGCCATATGACACATGACTATGAATGACCAATAATTACACCATCCACATGAGTCCCACTCGTTCTCAACCACCGAGTGCGTTGAATGACGTGCGTGAATGCGGCAACGACTCTGAGGCCGCTTGTAGCGCGAAGTGCTATGCGAACTAAGACAATCACGGCGAGCCTCAAACGTGTGTACTGCCATTTACTGTAACATAGTGTATTATGGTTTTATATTTTAATTTATTCTACCTGGTCCTTTCTCCCTATCGCTTACCTCTCTCATTTCTTCTCCCTTGTCTCTTCTCTATCTCATTTCCGCCGCCCCAGTTTAGGTCTTCAAGAATTGAGATAACAGATACCTGGGCGGCGAAAATCTTACTTCCTTTTGTTATTGAAGCATTAATTGGCATTATTAATGAGGACACATAGAAGCCACGATGGTTCAGGTGTCCGATGAGAAAGTATGATAGATGCTGCGCTTTCCCTTTCCTGTAAACGAATTAAAATGCGAAAGCATTAGTAGGCTATGTAGAAATAATGGTAATTAGGGATAATAATTATATTTAATGATGGTAAGTGAAAAGATTAAAAAGTACAAATATACCATAAATGTAAATAAAATACAAAAATAATAGTAGTAGTAGTAGTAGTAGTAGTAGTAGTAGTAGTAGTAGTAGTAGTAGTAGTAGTAGTAGTAGTAGTAGTAGTAGTAGTAGTAGTAGTAGTAGTAGTAGTAGTAGTAGTAGTAGTAGTAGTAGTAGTAGTAGTAGTAGTAGTAGTAGTAGTAGTAGTAGTAGTAGTAGTAGTAGTAGTAGTAGTAGTAGTAGTAGTAGTAGTAGTAGTAGTAGTAGTAGTAGTAGTAGTAGTAGTAGTAGTAGTAGTAGTAGTAGTAGTAGTAGTAGTAGTAGTAGTAGTAGTAGTAGTAGTAGTAGTAGTAGTAGTAGTAGTAGTAGTAGTAGTAGTAGTAGTAGTAGTAGTAGTAGTAGTAGTAGTAGTAGTAGTAGTAGTAGTAGTAGTAGTAGTAGTAGTAGTAGTAGTAGTAGTAGTAGTAGTAGTAGTAGTAGTAGTAGTAGTAGTAGTAGTAGTAGTAGTAGTAGTAGTAGTAGTAGTAGTAGTAGTAGTAGTAGTAGTAGTAGTAGTAGTAGTAGTAGTAGTAGTAGTAGTAGTAGTAGTAGTAGTAGTAGTAGTAGTAGTAGTAGTAGTAGTAGTAGTAGTAGTAGTAGTAGTAGTAGTAGTAGTAGTAGTAGTAGTAGTAGTAGTAGTAGTAGTAGTAGTAGTAGTAGTAGTAGTAGTAGTAGTAGTAGTAGTAGTAGTAGTAGTAGTAGTAGTAGTAGTAGTAGTAGTAGTAGTAGTAGTAGTAGTAGTAGTAGTAGTAGTAGTAGTAGTAGTAGTAGTAGTAGTAGTAGTAGTAGTAGTAGTAGTAGTAGTAGTAGTAGTAGTAGTAGTAGTAGTAGTAGTAGTAGTAGTAGTAGTAGTAGTAGTAGTAGTAGTAGTAGTAGTAGTAGTAGTAGTAGTAGTAGTAGTAGTAGTAGTAGTAGTAGTAGTAGTAGTAGTAGTAGTAGTAGTAGTAGTAGTAGTAGTAGTAGTAGTAGTAGTAGTAGTAGTAGTAGTAGTAGTAGTAGTAGTAGTAGTAGTAGTAGTAGTAGTAGTAGTAGTAGTAGTAGTAGTAGTAGTAGTAGTAGTAGTAGTAGTAGTAGTAGTAGTAGTAGTAGTAGTAGTAGTAGTAGTAGTAGTAGTAGTAGTAGTAGTAGTAGTAGTAGTAGTAGTAGTAGTAGTAGTAGTAGTAGTAGTAGTAGTAGTAGTAGTAGTAGTAGTAGTAGTAGTAGTAGTAGTAGTAGTAGTAGTAGTAGTAGTAGTAGTAGTAGTAGTAGTAGTAGTAGTAGTAGTAAAATAAAGATTATTATTATTATTATTATTATTATTATTATTATTATTATTATTATTATTATTATTATTATTATTGGTCGTTGAGCTTGCGGTCTGAGCGAGCAGCATTGTAATGATCTCTAATGGGTGGCGCGAAGAGATAGTCTCGACCCGCCCTCCAAGGACCTGGGTCAGGAGATAAGCGGTGCCCGGTTTCGAGTACGAGTTTCATGGGCGAGCTGGTTCGCCAGCTTATTGCCGTCAATCCCCGAGTGTCCAGGGATCCATCGGAACAAGACGGGGCAGGGATGCAGCGCAACATGCGGCCTCGAGCTCCGTGGACAGATGAGATGTGAGAGCTTTAGACAGAATGGCACGGATAGGAGGAGGAATCAACATTTATTAAGCCCGAAATAATTCGGTGGTGCATGCTTGCACCAGACGGGGTGGTTCCCTAGTTGCGGGACCCATATGTTTCCAGCAGCTCCTGGCCCCTGTCTGTCAGTGCGAGCTGGATCGATAGGGCGGGGCTGGACAACAAGGTCTCCCATCGCTCAAGGGGTTGGGGATTGGGGGTGTTGGCGGGAAGGGGAGGAGGGGGGGTTTTGAGTTGTTTGCATTCTGCCAAAACGTGCGGCAGGGTGCCCTTTTCTTTTTTACAAAAAGGACAGAGCATGTCGTGTTCCGCAGGGTACATGCGGCTCATCAATACGGGATGCGCAAGCGATCCCGCCTGCGCTCGGCGCAGGATCGTCTGTTGTTTCCTGGTGAGCTTGGGGTGCGGTTCTGGCAGTCTGCACCTTTCCTCTCGGTACATGCTTGTAATTTCCCGAAAGCTGGTAACCGGATGCGGTAGCTCTTCCGGCTCGTTCTCGCCCCGGATTGACATTTCTCGGGCATGGTAGTCTGCGATGATGTTGCCTGCTACCTGCGAGTGAGCCGGGACCCACACGAGCTCTATAGCTCTTCCCGGAGGCTTGCACTTGGATAGAATGGCTCGGGCCGCGGAGGATATTACCCCTCTGCGGAAGCTTCTGTAGGCTGTCTTTGAGTCAGTGACCACGGTGTCCACGCTCGGCTGTGCGAGTGCGAGGGCCATGGCCGCTTCTTCTGCAACTGCGGCGTCGCCTGGGTGTCAGTGTAGATAATATACTGAGGCACAGGTGGGAGAGAATGGAAAATAAAATGAAATCGAAATAAACACATTAAAAATTGAAAAGACAAAAAACGTTGCGAATAGCTAATCCTTTCGCATTCTCCAATGTAGTTTCTGCAGTTACCTCTAATTTTTATTTCAGCATATATAACCACTTACTGCTTTGGCGCAAACACGCAAAGTATAAATGCAGCTGAGATCTTGAATGTTATCGCATAATTCCGTCTTAAGGAGTCGTAAGTGGCCTCATAGTTTTTAACACGACAACGTTAAAGAACCCATCCACCAGAAAATCTGGCGTCGGCGTGGTCGGCTTCTGCGTTGTGTGCGAAAAATCACGGGCATGGCTTTGGCAGGTGTCAGTTGGGAGACGACATGGCCGTACACTGATTGGTCGCCGGGTTGTGTGACGTCACGAGACTACGTGACATTTGCGAGTGGTATAAGCGCTGACAGCTTGGACTTCGCCTTTGAGGATGGGAGGGCAAACGGGAAATCCAGCCTTCCAGCTCGCTGACCCAACGTTTACAGATTCTTTTGACGCTGACCCTAGGCCACGCAGGTACTCTCGTACGGCTCGGTTAATACGTGAATTTATAACTATACCAGGTGATATTTCACATTCTGTGGCGTCTTATAACGGCATGCTAGTCATTATGCGCCAGATAATAACATTACAAATTAATGCCTTAAACACCGCCTTTGCATTCCGCGATTTTTAATATCCTCATTGTTTGGGATAGTTTTTTTAGGAAGGTGCTATAATAATAATAATAATTGGTTCACAGGAAGGGAAAGGCGCGGTAACTGTCACACTTGCTCTGTGGACACCCGAACCGCGCCATAAGGGAAGGGAGGAAGGTGGGAATGAAAGTGGAAAGAGAGAAAGAGTAGCCGTAGTGGAGGGCTACGGAGTAATTTCGACCACCTGGGGATCTTTAACGTGCGCTGACATCGCGCAGCGCACGGACGCCACTTCGTTTCGCCTCCATCGAAACGCAGCCGCCGAGGTCGGGTTCGAACCCGGGAACTCCGGACAGTAGTCGGGCGTCTTACCATTGCACCACCCCGGCGGGCTATCCGTTTTTCAGTTTTCGGTGGACACCCGCGCTTGCAATTAGTACGACATACAATAGGAGCCCTGTCGCGGTGGCGCAATGGTTGAGATGCCTGACTGCTGTTCCGGAGTACCCGGGTTCGATCCGACCGCCTGCGGCTGCGTTTCGATGGAGGCGAAATGAAGAGGCGTCAGTGTGCTCTGCGATGTCAGTGCATGTTAAAGATCCCCAGCTTGTCAAAATTATTTCGTAGTCCTCCACTATGGCATCTTCCTGCTTTCGCTCACACCTTCCTATTTTCCTTTTCGGCGCAGTTCAGGTGTGTAGAGAACAAGTGTGACTGACAGATACCAGCTGCGCCTTTCCTTGAACCAATTATTGTTATTACATACAATTGGGGGTACAGCTAGGGTGTCTAGACACCTTAGCCGGGTAGTTTGGTTTGGTTTGGTAAAACTTTATTTCCCACAGTAGGGGTCCTGGAGGACACACGGCTAGGCGCCAGGTGTAGAGGGCAGCTCCCACGTCGGCACAGAGAGCCCGAAGCTCTCCGCCGCCGCGCGGGCCTCCTGGTAGTTGACGCTCGCGCGATAACATTTAAAAAAGTCGCGACGAAGGCGAGAAACATGCGAGGGTAATGGCTGAGTGAGCGTCGCCTGCTAGGCTGTTCTGGTTAGAGCGAGTCAACCCTAGCCAAGGCGGTGCCCCAGGGCCCAGTCCATTATCGGCTGCTACACATTTGAGTCCCAAGAAGGTGTGGCCAACTAGCTTTTATCCTCTGAGTACATTGCGCGCCGTCTGTCACATATGCGATAAACATCCTAGCATGCCTAAAAAACCCGTTACTAGTAAAACAGTTGCAAAAGCCCTCTGAGGTGGTGCAGTGGTTAAGACGCTTCACTTCCGTGCCCAAGGATGCAGGATACAATCCCGGCCGCGGTGGCCTCTTCGATGGAGAATAAAAGCAAGGCGCCCGTGTGCTGTGCGATGTTAAAGAACTCCAGGTTGTAGAAATTCCCGTAGTCCTTCACCACGGCGTCTCCCATAGCATGGGTCGCCTTGGGACGTTGGACCCCATAAACCTTTCTGTTTCCAGCATAATTCATATGTGCGTTACCATGCAGCATATCGCTTTATAGCATGCCCCCGTTTAAGCCAAAGCATTCGAAATAAGCGAGTTGTTTCAACTCTACAACGTCGTGAACGTAGCTGACGAACCTGTTGTCAAGCAGTATTTTTGCTGCATCGTAATAAGGCAGTAATTACTCTTTGAAATCCACCCAAGCGCAGTAATACGGCTACAAAGGAAAACTATACAGCTTTTTCAGAAACTTCGTAGTTAAAGAAAAATTCGTCCAGATCCGGGGAACGAACCGGGGACCGCCGCCATCCCGGGGCAGTCGCTCTATCAACTGGGGTAACTAGGACGGTCAGCACAACAGATGGTAGGGCGAGAGCGAATTAATAACTTGAAGTGGGAATCGTGTTGGTCGGATATTTAGGGGAATTCCCCGAGGTGGATTAGATTTGTAATAAGGGAGTAATTACTCATTGACGTCCAAAAAAGAAAGCTATACAACTTTCTCAGAAACTTCGTAGTTAAAGAAAAATTTGTCCTAATCCGGGGATCACACGTAAACAAAATTTGCACATCATGGTGCAGTTGTTAAGATGCCCGAGTACTGTACCGGAATACCTGTGTTCGATCCCGACCACCGGCGGCTGCGTTTTGGTGGAGGCGGAACGAAGAGGCGTCCGTGTGCTGTGCGATGTCAGTGCACGTTAAATATCCCCAGGTGGTCAAAATTACTGCGTAGCCCTCCACTACGGCTCCTATTTCTCTCTTTCCATTTTCATTCCCACCGTCCTCCCTATTATTATGATTATTTGTTTGTTCGTTTTGTTTGGAATCTCAGCCGCCTTTGCGATTACAGTGTGATCACAGCAGTGTAATATCTTGGCATTTGGAGCCTTGATACCATTTCATCTACCAACAGCGGATACCGCGCCTTTGAAGAACGTAATTGCAAGAAGAAAGCGAAAAATGTACGCTTGCACGCGCTTTTCCCTTCTGCGAAAGTCACCGTCCCGTGCTGCCTCATTCGGCGATCACAATGGCTGACGCTCAACTTACGATGTTTAGGTGCGTGAGTTATCCAAGCGTCACCTGATGCCGGTTACTATGTGCGAACGACTGTGGGGCACAGAGATGCGCGCAAGGTATCAGAGTTGGGGCCTTCGCCGTTAGGTGGCGTGTAACGCAGGTTAGTGTGCATGGCCATGCACCTCCACGTCCCGACATTTTATGATCGCGACAGCACATCTTGTTGCTTACCCGAAATCCTCGGCCACACGCGACTGCTGTGGATTAGTGCTGTGGGCCATGTGACGCTTAAAAAGCCTGTTGATGTCATCGCACTAGTGAACTCGTGCATTTTGCCGCCCGCCCGACCAAATAAGAGACAATAATAGCTGGGCTACTCTGTACTTTTCGAACATGGGTGATGTTGTCTTCATCCAACACCAACTATAGAGTTCCAACACCTGCAGAGCCTAGAATCTCAGTGGGTGCGAAAACAGCTGCATACTTCCCGGCAGCCATGCATATGTTTGGCAAAAAATTTCATTGGAGGCACTTAGATCTCCTTTAAAGCGCCCCTGAGATGCTACTTGGGACGAAATTCTAATGCAAACAATTCGCTGAGGTGGTCCTTGCGAGTATTCGAGTCAGGTTTGAAAGCTTTAAGTGGAGCCGATAATTTGCAAATAATTTTAAAAACGTGGTCCTGGCGACCGTTGGTTGGTTGGTTCATAGGAAGGGAAAGGCGCAGTATCTGTCACACTTGTTCTGTGGACACCTGAACCGCGCCGAAAGGGAAGGGATGAAGGTGGGAGTGAAAGTGGATAGAGAGAAAGGGGGCCGTAGTGGAGGGCTACAGAGTAATTTCGACCACCTGGGGATCTTTAACGTGCGCTGACATCGCACATCACACGGACGCCACTTCGTTTCGCCTCCATCGAAACGCAGCCGCCGAGGCCGGGATTCGATCCCGGGAACTCCGGCACAGTAGTCGGGCGTCTTACCACTGCACCAATCAATCCTGGCGACCGTTGGCAGCCGATTTGGGCGACTGACGTCAGTGGGGTTACTATGCGCGCCCGCTCATTGGACGCTCACAAGCGACCTGTCTTCTTCTTTTTTTTTTTCTTGCATACTTGCGTGGGCTGCGTTGAGAAGGAGAGAATGAGCATGATTTTCGATCGGCCATATGTTCGGTGCTAATGAAACTATATAGCTTAAAAAGTTTTTGTTTTGATGAGAGGATTGAATTCCTATTGCTAGGGCGCGTTTTATAATTCTAGTAAATAGCTTTTCACGGGCCCTTTAAGTGCGGTAAGGCAAAACAAAAGTCTTTCCCGCGACTATTTGCACCCATTTGCTGCTTTTTCATTATTTTTTTTCCTGTTTTTGCTAATTCTTTTTTTTTTTACTATTTCTACCCTTTCTCTCTTTGTTTTTATCTTCTTTACTGTTTTTATTCTTTTTCTCTTTTACTGCTTGTTTCCTCTTTTACCCTTGATTGTTTTCGATGCTGCAATGCAATGACGAGGCCTTTTAAAGTGCTGCAACGTTTTTGCGCGTTTTTTTGCACGATTCTGACGTATTTTGCACAATTTCGAAGTCGGTGACACTTTTGATGCCTGCACGCTATATCGACGTCCTTGGCTATTTTGATGTCGAATTGACTTTTTTGGCTCTAATTAATTAATTACTCCTCATCAGCGAAATTTTGCACACACACATTTTTTCACCCTCTACCTTACAAAACCATTCTTTTATTTATCAATTCATTTCTCGACAGTGACGGCATGGCACCCTCGGCGGACGAGCAAATACTGTCCACACTCATGAAGCTATAGAGGTTTTCGATTAAAAGGTGTAAGCTTGCGCCTCAGCTTGTGACGCATGATTCCTGCGTAGGCGGCGTGTGGATGTGCAAGGCCGTGCTGCTGGATGGCCACAGGCGCACTGTGCGCTGCGTGGCGTGGTCCCCGAACGGCAAGCGCCTCGCCTCGGCCAGCTTCGACGCCACCGTTTGCATCTGGAGCCTGGACCAGGAGTCGCGCACCTGGGAGAGCGTGGCCACCCTGGAGGGACACGAGAGCGAGGTGAAGGCCGTGGCCTGGTCGCCCTCGGGGCGCCACCTGGCCACCTGCGGACGGGACAAGACCGTATGGATCTGGGAGGGTGAGCTGACTGGTGTTCTGGTTGTACAATATGCGTCGTTGAAGGCGTGACGTTTCGCTTTCGCCGCTGAGGTTGTGCAGACAGCGCAAGTGCGCAGCATCCAGAACAATGCGTGTAATCGCCGAAACTTGAACTCAGCATGATTATTAGGGCCGTGTATTTTCTACCCGCTGCGTTAGGAGGTTTGCTGAAAATCCGTTCTAACAATGGTAATAAAACAGTAGAATAGTGATTTCTTTTTTTATCACCAATGATGCAGACGTAGCGGTGATATAAATTCACATAATCTTCGTCTGAAGTGAATTGTGCACAATGGGCGGAATTTCGGCAGTTCGAAACATTCTCCTGCACCATTAGGTATAGCACGAACGAGGGAACCTCGAGCGCTGCTCGCTCATCGCCGACGTCACGACCTCCATCCGCGCAGTGAGCGTCGCGAGCAGTGCGCGGTGGCGCGCCGCCGTGAAAAAGTCCCCTCAAACTGAAACAGGTCGACGTGGATGCATTTTCCGTGCCTCTGCATGCGGATTTTGATGATTTTGGAGAGTACCAACATTTTTGCGACTCCTTGAGATTCGTGTC
The DNA here is from genome assembly GCF_055883805.1 of Amblyomma maculatum. Lineage (NCBI taxonomy): Eukaryota > Metazoa > Arthropoda > Arachnida > Ixodida > Ixodidae > Amblyomma > Amblyomma maculatum. Next base: position 28,914,202 of record NC_139349.1, on the reverse strand, counting down.
GCCGAAATTCTGCAGCGAATTTGTTTTTCAGGAAGATAAAGGCGCAGCATCTGCTTCACATCTGGCGGAAAACTGAACCGCGTCGTGGGAGAAGAGATAAAGTAAAGAAAGGAAGAGGCGTCGTACTGGAGGGATCCGGACGAATTTAGTTCCGTGTAGTTGCCTGCTATAACAGGACTGCAGAGCAGAAATAGTGTAGTGCGTTGTGTTATTCGGACTTCGCTCAATCATATACTGTTCATAGACGCGAACGGGGGCGTTCTGGTAGTTTTCTCCGACAAGCAACCTTCCAAAGCGTCCGGCTTTACCGGCACGGACAGAACCTTCGGGGCAGAGCACTCTAGCAGGATAAGATTTAATTTTCTTTAATGACAAGCGGCTGGCCACACCCAGCACAGAGCCTTCTAAGGGCACAACATTTAACTTTTAATTTCCTTTCATTTTCTGTATTGACAATGCGCTGGCCAGACGAGGGCCCAGTGCTCGAAGGATCTGTTTGAGAGTTTTGTGTTGAAGCGTTTTGCTTTTTCGCAGTGGACGATTCTGACGAGTACGAATGCGCATCCGTCCAGACATGCCACACCCAGGATGTCAAGACTGTGGTATGGCATCCTACGGAAGAGGTAAAAGAACACGGTCGTTTTGAAGCGCTATCCGCAAGCGACCCACGCTGCCTGACAGAAGGAGCGCCGCCTAAAACGATATGCGTGAAAGTCTAGTTCTTACAGCTGAAAAGATAATAAACAAAATGTAATACTGTTCTTGCATGCTGCACGAGTTGTAATTGTCTTAAAGAGAGGCCAGTGTACAAAAGCTACGCAGTGTGCAGCTATAGAAAGTCGCAGGATGCAAATGAGGAAACATCGATTGTGCACACGAAACCGGCTCGTGCGGCGGTTATCTTCTGAGCTACTATAACGGTGCAACCTTTCCGAGTCCGCGAGCGAAGATTTTGCTGCTCGCTTCGTACTACTTATTTATTTATTTATTTGTACCCTCAGGGCTTACAAGAAGCGTTATAGAGGGGAGGGGCTTTTGCACATCATTATATAAATGATGTAATCAGTAATGATGTAATGAGTACGCTATGTAATCATTCGCATATTGATGCTCGATGCGGGAGCTGCGCCTACAGGTGCATGGGAGTAGGTGTGACAGTCGTGTTTATTTTTGGGGTGCCTCTATACAGGCTCTGCAGATGACTTCTGGAAAATGATCGATCACATTGCGTTTCAAAAAATACGAAGCTTCATTGTGTTTCACCTCCAAGTGCAGGAAAAGAGTGTTTAATTTCGCCGTTTGTAATCCTACGCCTTCGTTTATTTCTGGGGCATTCGCTGGCCAAATGAGCGTTAGCATGCCGTCCCTGAAGTTCTTGTGTGGTGGGTAACTTGTCGCCAGCAGCTGCTGGAATGCGAAGAAACAAAATGCTTGCATTGAGCACGTAACGTACCCTCATTTCATGCTTCGCTCGCAGGAACTGGTCTCCGCTAGCTACGATAACAGCGTGCGCGTGTACGCCGAGCAGCTGGACGATTGGGAGTGCGTGTGCACCCTCACCGAGCACCAGAACACCGTGTGGTCAGTCTGTTTCGACGGCCGCGGTCGCCGTCTCGCCTCGGCCAGCGCCGACGGGAGCGTGCGCATCTGGAGCCGCCTCCAGGGGGCGCCCGCGGCCGAGGCTCGCTGGAAGTGCGAGGGCACGGTTTCCACCCTGCACTCGCGGCCCGTGTACAGCGTCTCCTGGTGAGCGGTGATCTTAATCCTGTGCACTTCGATGGACTGTTATGTACGGGGCGGGCCACACATAACGGTAACACTCGAGCGCGCGGTTTTGAGGCTCGCGAAGGCTGCAGCGCGAGCTGCGGGAGACTCATGGTGATTTCCACTGCTCGCTCCAGGTGCAGGTTTTCTTGCTCCGGGTTTGTAGTGGTTATTTATTGTATGTACAAAAGGAAAGAAAAGATGTTTGCCAGCCCCGGTATCTGCTATCTTATATCTGAAGCACCTGAACTGGGGCGGCGGAAATAAAGGGATAGCGAGGAGAAGGTAGAGGAAATCAAAGAGGTGAGTGATAGGGAGAAAGAAAAGAGTAGGTAAAAATAAAAGAAATATATACACTATGGTACAGTATACAGTAGTTTGCATGAGGCCCACCCGCAAATGTCTTAGGTCACTGAGTACTTGGCACGTCGGGCGGGCCTCCGCAATAGCTCCACGTCCAGGCAACTGTTCACTACGCACGCACTTGCACACTGTACAAAACACTGACGGCTGTCGTGGGCGATCAGCCGTTATTGTGGGAAATAGCACACGTGGAGCGTTCAGTCCCAGCGCGCACTATCTGGCGAGGTGAAATAGGCGGGTCATCAAGCCCGCCTGTTCGATGTACTCACACAAGCTCACGTGAGCTCGCTCGCGGGCGCGCGCACAGCCCGGCGGCCACAGGAGCACAGCTACGCTGTCCGGGATTACCCCCTGCGCTCTGTAAGCCGCCAGCAACTCACGTCGTGGTTCGGCTAGCGCGGTGCAGCGCAGTAGAAGATGTTCGAGAGTTTCTACCTCGCCACAGCCGTCACACACGTCACTATTGGCAAGTCCGTGGCGCATCCGTCGTTCCCCAGGCCACACACATCCAATGCGTGCACGGAGGATCATCGCGCGTTGCAGCCGAGTCAGCGAGCGGCCGCTGACACTGTGAATGCACTCACCTCTTGCGATGCGTGGGTCGGGGTGCTGCGTCCGGAGGTGATCGTCGATTACCGCACGCACATCCTCCAAAGCGAGTTGCTCGTCGCTAGGAGGGAGTTCATGTGCTGCGGTCGCGAGCTCGTCGGCACGTTCGTTTCCCTCTATGCCGCAGTGCCCGGGGATCCACTGTGCCCGTATAGCGCAGCCACGCTCCGCCAAGTGCTTGAGACGTGCGCGAATCTGGCACAGCAGCGGAGTTCCCCGGCCGGTGGTTCGAAGGCGGCTGAGGGCAGCGCGGGAGTCACATAGCACGGCACACCTGGGTGGCGGCGGAGTCAGTTCAAGCAGTAGATCCAGGCCTAGGCGTAGGCCCAGCAGCTCCGCCGTGGTGGAAGAACCCAGGTATGACAGGTGCAGCTGTCTGTGCAGTTGCAGGGCGGGGATGGTAGCCGCCGCTGCTAGCGAGCAACTGTCTCTGGCCACGGAGCCGTCGGTGTAAACGAGGAGGTGGTGTTGGAGTTCCTCGTAGATGACGGCTCTGGTCAGCTGCTGCACTGCACAGGGCGGTGTGGTGCGTTTCCCCGCGATTCCGACAATCTCTCGCTGAACCTCCGTAGCAGCGGGCCAGGGCGAGAAGAGGTCGTAGGGGGGCGTTGCATTGGTGAGCTGCTCGTACTCGAGCAGCGCCGCTCCCATGCGTGAGTGGCGATGATGTCGCAACCGATGTAATAGCGGGCCGCCGTCCTTTGCGCGCTGTAGGCGATCGATGTGTCGGAGCGCCCGCCGCGTGGCCTGAAGTTGTAAAGGCCACGCACCTGCCTCGGCCAAAGTAGCTGCGCATTGAGAGTTCTGAGGAAGGCCGAGGCAAATGCGGAGCGCCTTGCGATGCTCGACCTCTAGCTTCTTCCAGCATGGTTTGCGAAGTGTGACGAGCGGTAGCGCGTAGAGTATTGCCCCCAGAGCCGCGGAGTTGTACAGCCGTAACGCTGCTTGCTGGGAGATGCCCTGGCCTCGAGCAGTGAGCCTGTGTACGGCGGCGGTGGTTCTCTTCATCTGCAGGCAGGCCTTGATCGCCGCGGGTCGGAAGGAAAGGCTCTGGTCTATGTCCAACCCCAGGTACCGCACCGAACGTCGCCACGGCAAGAGGGTCCCGTCCAGTGTGAGCGGCGGTGGTCGTTTGCGCGAGCTCGGAACACAGGCCATTGCGACGGATTTGTCCGCGCTGAGCGAGAGACCTAGGCCGCGCAAACAGTCGCTCACCGCCGTCAGAGCTGCCTGCAGGCACGCGCGCACCCGTGCTGTCTCGCCCGGCGGTCCCAGGCACCACAGAGCAATGTCATCTGCGTATATGGAGATGTACACATGATGCCGGCAGCCTGCAGGCAGGCAGCCCGGCACCACCGACATCGCCACATTGAACAGAAAAGGTGACAGGACAGAGCCCTGCGGCACGCCTAGCCCGACCGGGCGAGGCGCCGAGAGAGCACCCCCCACGCGAACGCGCATGGAGCGCGCCTGGAAAAAGCTCCGAATGTATTGTAGCAAGCGTCCGCCCACGCCAGCCCTCTCAAGCGTCGCGAGAATGGGAGCGCGGCAGACGTTATCAAACGCGCCCGACACGTCCAGCAGTAGAAGCAACGCAACCTGCCTCACTGCCTTCGCGTGCTCGAGCGCGCTGACAACATCGGAGATGGAATCCGCAGTGCACCGCATTCCGCGAAAGCCCGTCTGCCGCTCATCAAACAAATCCGCCGCCGCAGCCTGCTCGTTAAGGCGATGTAAAGCCATGTGTTCCATGAGCTTACCAGCCGCAGATGTTAGCGCCACTGGACGGTATCCCGCGAGCTGGGTTGGTGGGCGTCCTGGCTTGAGGATGGGGCAGACGACTGCCGTGCGCCAGTCCTCCGGGAGGGTCCCGCTTTCCCACACTAGGTTGATCTGCTGCAGGAGAACCAGCCGTTGATCTGCGTCCAGGTTGCGCAGCATCTGGTAGGTCACCCCATCCGGCCCTGGCGCCGAGCGACGGTGGCAGCGCTGTAGCGCATTGTTGAGCTCTGTCACTGTGAAGAGGGCATCACAAGGGTCACCAGGGGTAGGAGCGCTGGCTCTGTCTCCGGGACTCAGAGGTGAAGTTTGGCTGCCTGCGTTCACGGGGCTTTGCGGCGCAAAGCGGTCCGCGAACCGCTCAGCTAGCTCCTCGTAGCTAAGGCCGCTAGAGATGGCGAGAGCGGCCAGCGGCTGCGGGTTCGCTTGTGGCGTTGTGATGCGTCGCAGGGTGGTAAAGAGCCGCCGCGAGCTACAGTCCTCCTCCATCTTCCTGCAGAGCGATGCCCACTGCCGGCGGTAGAGTTTGTTGGAATGCCGCCTCGCTGCTGCGTCCAGCCGATTGTATACTGTCCAGTCAGTTGGTCGGTCCGTCCGCCGTGCTCGTCGCTCAGCTTTGTCGCGTTTTTGTCTCAGGTCGAGCAGCTTGTTGTCGGGCGTTGGTTGCCCTGCCCGAACCTCTACGCGGCGAGTGGCTGCGAACGCGCTACGGACGAGACTGGAGAAGAAATCCGCGCCGGACGTAGCTGCGGCTTCTACTTCGCTGCGGAAGCGGTTCCAGTTGACAATGGAGTAAGTGCGCGTGGCGCGAGCTTCCTTGGCAGTGGGCTCAATGAGGATAGAGAAGTGATCAGAGCCCCAAAGTGATGGTGCGCGATTCCAGGTCGCCTCGATGCCGCTAGACGCGAACGCGACGTCTATGCAGGAGCCGGGTGTGCCGCGTCGCCGGAAGGTGGGCTCGCCGGTGTTCAGCGGTGTGAGTTCCAGCTGTGTTACCATGGCGTGTAGGTCGTCTCCTCGCGCGGTGTTTCGGGCACTTCCCCACGCACAATGATGGGCATTGAAATCTCCGAGGATGATTTGTCGGGTGGCACAACACGAAGAGACTGCACTGAACCACTGGGCATTCCACTGCACAGCTGGACGCACGTAAACACTAGCCACAGACGTGTCCACACCACGTATGCGGACTGTAACAACAACACACTCCTGCACATCACTCGTCGCCGCCGCCGAGTCAACGAGGACATGTTGGACATCGCGCCGCACATAAACCGCGCACCGAGATTTCCCTGGTTTGTGCTGGGGATCACTGCACGGCACTGCAGCACATGTAACCTCCTCACAGGTTGTCGGGGAGTGGTATCCGACGTAGCCGGGCAGCCGCATTTGAGGGTCCCCCTCTTGTGCACGAACGTACGTCTCCTGCAGCGCTACAACCTCAGGAGACTCGTTAGACACTCGTAAGCGCAGCTCTGAATAGCGCGCGGCAAGAGAACGTACGTTCCACTGCAGGATGGAAGGAATTCGGGGAGGTGTCCGGCGACTAGCCATGATGTTGGACATCCTGTAAGGAGGCGCCTGCTGCTTCTAAGCAGACGCGCCTGTCGGGAGAGTCCTCCGGGATATACCGGGCGAGGACGCGAATTGCAGCCATCAGCTGCTCGATCTTTTTATCTCGCTCGTCCGGAGAGGTGGTGTGGATGTTGCCCGCACCGAAAATGGGTTGTGCGGTGCGAGCTGTGGTCTGGGAGCCCCCGGGGTGCTGCTGGCGTTGCTGCTGGCATGGCCGCTGCTGACGCCCCTGCTGCTGGCGCGGTCCCTGGTCCTGTCGGGGCTGCTGGGGCGGGCGCTGGTGCACGCCACGGGAGGCCATTTGCGCATAGCTGGGAGCACGCTGGTGCTTCTGGCCACCCGAAGGAGTAGTTCCCTCACAGACAACCGCGCGAACGGCCCGCCGGGAGAGGGGCACTTCTGACGTCGCGAGGATAGTGGCCACGTGCCTCTCTCTCTGCCACGCAGGGCAGACTGGATTCGTGGCAGCATGGCGGCCTCCACAGTTTGAGCACCGTGGCTTGGCTCTGGCACATTCCGCACTTGGATGTGGCCCGCCGCAACGGGCACAACGCTCCATGGCGAGACAGGCTTCGGTTGCGTGGGCCAGGCTAAAACACCGAGCACACTGTAGTGGGCGAGGACGACATGGTCGGACCGGCAAGACCCGGCCGTGGATGGATATATGTGGCGGCGGGGCAGTAGCGGCGAACCTGAGCCTCAGGGTGCTGCCGTCCAATGAGGCCGCTTTCACTGTCACAGCAGAGTCCACCGCTGCAAGGAGCTGTTCGGCCGTGCGGCGGGTGTCGACACCAAATACCAGCCCGCTGCACTCGTTGAGCGGGGCTGGTTCCTTGGCCCGCACGGGCAGGCCACGGATGACCGTTGTGGCCAAGAGGGCATTGAAATTGCCCTCGTCGGCCACGTCCACGGCCACTACGTTGCGACGCGTGTTCACGCGCACTGCTAGCACGCCAGAACGTGGATGAAGCTCCTCCGCCAGGTCCCAGCCTTGTTCTCTGGTGAACCCAGTACCTCGGACTGCAGGGCGGAAAAGCACCGTCTTGTGTGGCAGCGCGGTGGGGGCCACCACAGCCGACGCAGCCCTACGGAGGGCCGCCTGACGGCGCCGCTGGGCCTTGGTTGTCTTGATTGTCCAAGGCACTAGGTTGGTGGGGTCCACTGCTGCCTGGGCACACGCGCTAGGCAGCTGCCGTTCTGTGCTGGTCTCCGCCGTGGAGCAGGTGCTGGAGGTTGCCGGTCGCTCCTGCTGCACCAAAGGCATCGCTCCAGCAGGCAGGGTGCTGGATATGCCCATGACTGGAGCGGCTTCTACTGTGCCTGCAAGTCCCTCCGGTGGGGTAAAGCGGGAGAAGGAGCCAGAATCAGGGGGCCGGTGGGCCTCCTTCTTGCCACCTGCTGCCTCTAGACTGTCAGTGTCGCTTCGTCTGGGGCTGGGCGAACGCCGCCTCTTGCGCAACACGGAAGTATCCATTGCGGAACCTGCGTCTTCGTCTTGGGACGCCATGTTGTGCACTGAAGTGGGAACTACAGTGTCTGGTTGTGCCTTTTCTGTTTCTGGTGCGCCGCGCAAGGCTTGATCGGGGGCGCATACACTTAGCCCGTGTCGCGTGACGATAGCAGACGGGATGTTGGACGAGCGCAAAGAGCGGAGTGCGTTCTTGGCGGCCTCCGCTGACTGGGTCGCCAGCATCTTCCGTTGGGCAGCGACAAGGAACTGCTGAAGCAGATCGGAGCACTCTTCAATCGCCGGGCGGCACGCGCTCAGGGCTCTCCTGGCTGTGGTGACCTCAGCCTTGCTTTTGCGAGCCCTGCCGCGAGACGCCCCGGAAGGCTCCATTGGCAGAGCTACAGGCTGGCTTTGAGCGAACGCTGCTCAGCTTTGCGCGAACTCCACGCCGCGCATCCGCAGTCGCTACCCTGCGTCTCCACGGCTGTTAGGGTTAGCACTTGTCCCGCTTTACGAAGAGTCCAACAGGTTCAACGCCGAAAATAAAGTCACTCACACGCTCGCTGGAGGTTCCTGGCGATGCCGAGTGCAGAAGGGAGCCCGCTGATCATGAACATTTGATGATGCACAGCTCCAATCTGCCAAAACAGATTATTTCAACGGAGCTCATGCATCACACGTCCGCTCATAACGAACCCCGACCGAAGCTCTCTGCTCCGGGTTGACGATATTGAATTTCATTGGTCGGCCAAGATCGGTTCGGGCTCCCAGCTCCAGTTCGGGCTTCAAGCTCCAATCGGCCAGTGGAAATTGCCATCACATAGACAGCGTGACCTACCCACGCTGTGACAACGTCCAGACACTGTGATAATGCGATGCTTCGCCGGTGGCACTGCGCCAAGTGTCGCCGCATAAAACGTATGACTTGCGCCCTGTACAACCGCGGTCAAAAATTGACGGATCGAGAAGTTGGCGATTGAAGCAAAGCTCTTAGGTTGTTTTAGAATAGGGTCAGATGTGATAGGGAGGACACTAGCTAGTAGCGCCACCCTATTGCCCCTTTTAGTGCAGCATTCTATGGACACGCACTGCCGCATCGGTATCCCGCTATCCTAGTATAACTGATAGGGTCACCTTATTCTAAAAGGCGGTTTTATGCAAACCTCGTTGCGAGGGCCACTTGTACTGTTTAGTTATGACTTCCTGTGTCAGTACTTGCGACTTCAAAATTCAGTAGAGCGTAAATGCGTGCCCTGCCGAAACACACACGGCCGAGCGTGTAACCTGGTGGTCTGCTAACAAGGATGTCAGAAGGCCAACATTGTCTTTTCTATGGCGCATCTGCTGCTAATCAAACCTTTCCTGTGGCACGCAGGTGTCCGCTCACGGGTCTGCTGGCCACAGGATGCGGCGACAACGGCGTTCGCGTCTTCATTGAGGAACAGCCTGGCTCGGGAGAGCCCCAGTGGCGGCTTGCGTGCCACGAGTCGCACGAACAAGACGTCAACTGCGTCGCCTGGAACCCAGCTTCGCCGGGCCTGCTTGCTTCGGCGGGTGACGGAGGCCGTGTGCGTATCTGGCAGGTCGAGCCACCACCACCGACGGTCGTCCAGTAGCTATGTACAGAAGGTCTATTAATAAACTTATCGTCTATTGTTTGTATAACATTGCTGCCGCGTGCAAAAAAAAAAAAAAAAATCGGATAAACGTTTTAGAAAATTGCATTCACTTGCAAGAGGACACGGTCCCACGTATCACGAAATAAAAGTGTGTTATAGTATTGTCATAGTAAAATACGCGTATATTCCAACCGTTTCGGACAAGACTTCTTCCTTCTGGGTAATTCATCATCTTACCTTGTAATCACTGCTTTAATTTCGCCTGATCATATTGTGGTCCCAGATTCGTTTTCTAGGCGCACTGTCGTTGACAAGCGAACATGTCCTGGCCTGAGGTTTCAGTAGTATATTAACTGCTTTGGTTGCTGTAACTGATGCGGGCTCTCAACAAGTAAGCCATCGATTCGAGAGGGGCCTGCAGAAATATTAAACAGGGGTACATTCCTCTCTTTGCGCACTGCATCCTTCAAAACAGTGACTACCTCGGGGCCCGCGCGTCTCGAACGATTGTATGGGCTCCAGCTCACATGGCCTCGAAGGCAATGAAACGGCAGACGCCGCCGCCCGCACGCTCACTCTCCGGGCAAAGCCTTCAGACCCCTTTGATACGGATCCCGAAAGAATCCGGCCCTCACTTTTCGAGAAATTACTGAATTATTTCAATTCGGCCATGCAATTTATCCCAAGCCTTGTAAGGGCCCTACAAAGGTGGAGGAACGCACACTCCTCCGTCTTTACACCAAAACGCTGCTGTGCCCGGTAGTTTTAAAACACTTTGATCCTGACTGTACAGGAAAATGCCATATGCACCCGATTCATGACAAGGAATGAAGACAACATAGAGCAAAATTTATTCAAAGCAAACTAATAAACGACCCTCCTGAGGAATCAGCCTATTGCGATACTGCCTGCGGGCTAGAAGGGGCCGCGGTCATAGCAGTGGTAGATGGGAACCACTCCCGGAAAGTTATTGGATCTATAATACGCGTAACGCTTTAATAGCTGAAGAGGCTGCGATAGCGTTAGCATGTACAGGCACTGAAGCCAGAACTATCCTTTCAGATAATAAGGCGGCTGTAAGGAACTCCGGCAAAGGCCTAATTTCCAAGCAGGCGGTCAGTCTACTGAGAAAGCACCCGCTAAACCGGGAGGTTTCAGTCATCCGGGTTCCAGCTCACGAGGGTCTACCAGGCAATGAGGCTGCCCATCGCCTCGCTCGAGATGTATACACCCGAGCAGCCATAAAGACACCGCTACCCGGAGACAAAGACCCCCTCATCACCTACAAGGAGCTCTCTGAGACTCCCAGACTTAACAGAAGGATCTATCCACCACTAGATAGGTCCCTAATACCCTTAGAATGCAGGGCCTGGCGAAAACTTCAGGACAATCGTCTCTTTCCTCATGTTACTCTGCATAATGAGTTGACAGGGGACCCAGAGGCTTGCAATCTCTGCAACGTACCTCTGAGTCAAAATCACCTAATCTGGCAATGCCCCGATTCTCAGAGAGCTAAACAAACTGATCCCCTTGATCAAAATACCTGGGAGTCCTACATCCGCAGCCCAAATATGGATGAACAAAAGATCGTCCTACGCCTGGAGGAGGAGGCTAACTGCAAGACCTTCTCTGCGGCCACGGCGCAGGAGAGCCGGCAAGGAGACCCTCCCCTGGCTGAGCCCCTGCCCCGAGGTCCATGTCGGTGTAAATAAAGTCTTCTCACTCACTCACACAGGAAAGTGCCCGCGCTGTGTGGAGAAATCTTCGGACATCTTGCACATGGTATGGGCATGCCACTCAAACCCGAACCTCGCCCCCAAACCCAACCCCACCCGGGAGGACTGGGAGGCAGCCCTGCTCGGCTGCTCCGACCTGGCAAGCCAGAAGGCCCTGGTACACCGAGCCCGAGCCGCGGCGGTCGCCAATGGGCTCCTGTAATGAGGAGCCCACCTAATGATTGCGAGAGGCTGCCCCGGGTGCCTCAAGCTTCCTCCCTGAAATAGTTTTTAACACACACACACACACACACACACACACACACACACACACACACACACACACACACACACACACACACACACACACACACACACACACACACACACACACACACACACACACACACACACACACACACACACACACACACACACACACACACACACACACACACACACACACACACACACACACACACACACACACACACACACACACACACACACACACACACACACACACACACACACACACACACACACACACACACACACACACACACACACACACACACACACACACACACACACACACACACACACACACACACACACACACACACACACACACACACACACACACACACACACACACACACACACACACACACACACACACACACACACACACACACACACACACACACACACACACACACACACACACACACACACACACACACACACACACACACACACACACACACACACACACACACACACACACACACACACACACACACACACACACACACACACACACACACACACACACACACACACACACACACACACACACACACACACACACACACACACACACACACACACACACACACACACACACACACACACACACACACACACACACACACACACACACACACACACACACACACACACACACACACACACACACAAACACACACACACACGCACGCACACACACACACGCACGCACGCACACACGCGCGCGCACACACACACACACACACACACACACACACACACGCACGCACACACGCGCGCACGCACACACACACACACACACACACACACACACACACACACACACACACACACACACACACACACACACACACACACACACACACACACACACACACACACACACACACACACACACGCGCGCGCGCGCGCGTCATCTACTGAAAGTATTTCGCATGTGGTTGGAGGTGCCGAACACTTGGACCAACATAGCCACTACAGCGTAGGCAGGGCGCAACATTGAGCAAAAAATATAAATTACTGGTTTAGTCATATTGCAAACAGCGAAAACTTGACGCTTAGACTACATAAATAGGCTTATTTAGGTTTGTTAGACTTAGCTAAGCCTAATTATGCTTAACTAGGCTTAAGAAGGTGTAATTACGACCAATGTGTGTTCAGAGCAGCGTGTACGACTCTAATGTGACCTAACAGACATTTAGACATTGCTAGGCCAATTAGTCTTACAGTCTGCCTCAGACTGTAGGGGTTATGAAGGCGTAATTATTCCAAGATGTCATTTGCTAACCTGCGCTTCACACTGGTTTAATTAGTTTATAAGGCCTAATTGGCTTTCATCATGGTCCTGGTCGCGGTAATCATGCAAGCCATTCACGGTCACACATAGCAAATCATAGAAATAATCATGAATTGCAAAGCTAGTCGTCATTTAAGCGGACGGAAGCCGGAAACCGGCAAAAATTCATCGTGCTATTTGCTTAGTGCTTTCGCACTAAAAAGAGGTAATAGAGCCCATTTTCAAGCTGTTGCATATTCAAGTAACACCGCCTTCCGTTCTCGCAGAATAATAAAGTACGCGTTACCAAATCAGCGCGGTCACAGCGCGCAAAGGAAAGAGAGGCGGCGCTGTATAGGCGTCCAATCTGCTCTTTAAAACCGTGATAACCTTCTTTCAATAACCATGCGGACCTTTGCGCTTGGCGTTTCAAGCGCCTTTTTTGTTAACTACTTAAGCGATGCCACCTGTAGGCACCGGTCGTTTCAGTGTTCAAGAACCACTTGCTCTAGCGACACGCTGTGTATTGACATGATGTGTCCCGTTTACTTAGAGGTGCTTGCTATCGATATGCGATAGAGAGCTCGGGACTCGGGAGAAACGACGTGGCTGCTTTCCATTAAAAGACCTGCTACGAATGCTGCTCGGAACGTGCGTCTGTGATAACTCGGCAGCTCTCGTCGCTTATCGTGTGCGTCAATGGAGGGCGTCCATTGTTTTGCCTTGGATTAGTTCACCGACTCCCGCGTGTCCTGCGCTGTTTGCGGGCGCACCCAGCTGCAGCCACGCTTCATCCTCAAGGAGACGGTGTGGGTTAAGGGACACTAAAAGGGTCGCGCAGTTAACCGGCTTTCGTGGATCGTAATAATATTAAAAGTTGTTCACTATACATGTATATATAGTTCTCACTGACGCAGATGTGTCGTGCATCGGTCATTTGGGGCATCAGCTGCAAGCAGTGAAAGCCACCTTGCAAAGAAGTGGCTACATGGAGTAATTAGGGCTGGGTGATTAACGCTTCTTCTATCAACAGTTTCATTAGTTAATGAGAATGCTAACACAGACAATCGTTTTCCGGCTGTCTTGTAGCCAGATATCAAGTGTATTCAGCAGTTTCCACCCACGCACCAGTGTCACTGCGAAATAAGCATTTCGATAAGCACAACCATTTAACCGATTAACAGCTAGTAATTAGCTGAATTAAGAGTGTGTCAACGCCAAACTCTACAGCTTCATAAGGTCTTTCGCATCACCAAGACCTGGCACGTGACTCAGAAATTGAAGTAAGAGACAACTAGGATGTCCGGATGACACCTGGAAGAGACTAGTTTTGGCACGTCAGCATATGGAGTTCTTATGGAGTTAGCAGCAGGTACTGCTATGTTAGAGCAGGCCTACGGGAACAGCTAAAACATTTCAAGAAACCAGTGAGGCGTATGTTCATGGCAAACCCTGAACATTTGAAGCATGGCGCGCCCGCGTCTGCGGGATATTCATGCTCAGCACGTGAACTGTAAAAAGTCAGCTCAATAAATCAGCATCTGCTTGGAATCGATGTGCCGAAAATCCTGGCAATGTATCCTTGCAGCTGAGTATCACATTTCAACTGATAAAACGAAGATGTTGAGGCCGACGTCGACCACTTGCTGTGGGACTGCCCAGCACTCAAACCAACACGAATCCGGCACCTGAGCATAGCTGGCCTTTCAGCAACCAATCCTGCCTCATACGCCACTTGGACGCACGGACCTCAACATCGACCTCAACTTCTGGACTTCATAAAATCAGCCAACCTTTTTGCATTCATTTAATCATTTATTCATCCTTCATCTCATACCCTACTGATGCCCTGATGCAATAAATATCGACTAAAAAAAAAAAAAAAAGAGTCAATTGCGCCTTCTGCTACCGCGTGTTCAGCATTGTTAAGCATGTTTTCTGGCAGCTGGAGACTGCTTATTAGCTGGTTCATATGTGCACTCTTTGTTTTGGCCACCTAATACTACGCTTAAATACCGTACCGTGCTTGATTCGGTGTGAAAAATTTAAATGAGCTTTAACCGAATGGTTACTCAGTGTCGCAGTACAGTGATTAAGTTGAAGCATGAAGGGCAAGGAAAAATTCGGCGCTGTTCTTATATGTTTTCTTAGTAATGTTGACTCAATTGAGCGGTCGTGGTAACACTACGGCCTTTAAAAAAGAAGCGTGGGGTTACTATCCAAAGCTTTACTTTTAGGCTTGACAGGCTCTGCCGAAACCAAATAATGTTCCCAACAGGGCTGGGCGATACCTTCGCGGTGCCAAGCCGCATTTTTTTAAATAATGGAACAAGAATGTATCTGTTCCTTTTATTCATGCGTACAAGGAACAAAACTCTGTTTCATGGTATAATAAAGAGGCATTCGTAGTCTCCACAGAGTGAATGTGTGCTGCAGCTGCAACCCTCGTAAACAGCATGGGCTGCACATTCCGCACCCGCTCTAATGTCAACTTCGGCTCTGTTGAACGCGGAAAGAGAAAAAAAAAAATAATGATAGAAAAAAAGCGCACGCGCACACGACAAGAACCTCAGTGGAACATAGTGACTCAGTTCAAAGGCACGGACATGGCATTTCTGTCTCCCAGTGTGCGCGCTGGCGACAGTGTCGGTGCCGGTCTCGGAGTGTTTCATCGGCGCGCACGCATTGTTGTCGGTCGCGGGGGCAGCCGTTATCTTCGCTGCGCAGACAACTGTGCCAGGTTGAGTCGAGAGGCTGTTCCGCGCCGCGTAGGAGGCGTTGCCGGCGGCATCTTCCGCCGCCAGTCGGTCACTATAACCTTGCGCTGCAGACCCAGGGGTTCGGCACTTCGTCGCTGAGCTGTGTCGGGCAGGAGGCTGCAACACTACCCTTCGGACCTGCAAACCCGACGCTTTGTCGGCGTTCTCAAACTGCGAGGGACAGGATCAGCGATGCGTGCAACTCTGTGCCTGCTGGCGTCCTTGGTCGCCGTGCTGTGCTGTTCGTCGACGCTTGCAGCCGAAACCAGCGACCTGCTGGGTTTGCTTGACGTACCGGCTCACGATGGCGTCATTCGAGTGTGTCGTTTAGAGAGCAGCCAGGCTCTAGTGCAGGCCGCCGCCGAAACTAGCGGGACCGCTTTGGTGTTGCGAGTAACCAGCGACGCCGGACCTCGGAAGCAGCCCTGCGGGACCGAGGATGTATTCGAGGTATAGTGAGCAAGCCCATTTTCGGCTATTCGGTCGACTAGCGACTGTCGAGGGAAAGCTGGTGAAAGGGTTTTGAGTCTATGCTGATTGCTGGACGTGATCTGTGCGATATTCCATATGCATACGAAGTAAGCAGTTTTTGTCCCCAATTGCTGTTTAGCCGAGGTAGTTGCGAAACTGTAGTGGCGCTTCAGCGCGCGCTATGGAAGGGTACTTTCACGCTAAGAAACTAATTAATCAAATGCCGTTTTTGCAGCTGTTGCGAGTCCCTGTCACGGTCACTGTGCTCGCTAGAAATGAAATCGTTCCCTCTAGATAGGGGTTGATCAGTTATCATGGTCTTCCGGTCACTTTACCGCAGGACACGCTCTTTGCAGCATACTGAGGTTTATGCATTGGAAGTACCAATGTGCGAAGTTCAACACGTATGGCGAGTAGCGGTGTCCGGCAACCATGAGAGCATTTACAAATTAACACAGCGCTAGGAAACCGCACTCAGGAAGACAAGACGGGACGGGCGCTTGTGTTTTGTCTTCCTGAGTGCGGTTTCCTTGCGCTGTGTTAATTTGTAAACACTATGAAACAACTAGTCCCGAGTAACTTATCCTCACTAATTTCATTGCGCAATGGCGTGACGAACTTCGGTTATCATGTTTGTCATTCGAAAGCCGCGCGACTGTGAAAACGCCTGCTAGTTCCTCACTGAGTTGCGAACGAGATCTGTGTACTGTCGATTGGGAACGTCCATCCACATGTACCGTACTACATGCATAGCTTAGTTGTTGACACCCACTTCGGCAAGAATTGCCCGGTGTTTTAACAAAGTTCGTCAGCAATTCGTGAAAGTTCGCTTTTGAGGTGCAATGATTGCTTTTGCAACAATGTACTGCTTATGATTCTGCGTAGTATAGTTGAGTGTGAATTTGCTTTACAAGCAATATTTACGCGCCTATGGTTGCAACTAATTTCTAATTGGCCGTTCTACACCAATATCAATTTTTAATTTCGAAACCACTTACTACGCAATGGCGCGATGAACTTCGGTTATCATGCGTGTTATTCGAAAGCCGCGCGACAGTGGAGTGAAGGCTCCTGCGATTACGTCACTCAGTTGTGAACGTGATCCGTGTGCTGCGCCTATTTGGGACGTCCATCCACATGCACCGTAGTAGTAGTACTGACAAGATTCCTGCAGGATTTTAAAATTTTTTTTTCGCTCTTCAGGGTCTTTCAGGTTGAAGGCTTTGCATGAGGGCCGAGTTTTGTGTGGACCAAATTTGTGTGCACGAGGCCACTTTTGCGGACATAGATCATTCAGTCCTGGCCTGCTTTTGCAGAAACCAAACTGGAACATAGTGGGACTTCGGGGTGTACAGAACGTGTATAATGACCTGTACGGGCCGCAGAGCATGGGCATGTGAATGTGGCAGCCACGAGGATGGACACATTTTAGGCTAGAAAGGCTTCATATTCGATACAACTTTCTTGCGGATAATTCGTGGCATTAAAATAGCAGCTGTCGAAAAGCTGTCTGAAACCAGTGTGTAATTTGATCGGGTTCTTCGGGCGGTCTTATTATTTTTTGTTTTCAGTGGGACCATGTTGCTTCGACGATTTTAGACCGCTTTGTGAAGTCTGCGATCAAAATTTAAGCACCTGCAAGACGATTCCGTATTTTGTGACTGATAAGGACAGATGCTAGACAAACATGTGGTGGTCGTTCATATTAGAATACTGTCCTGCGCTATCGGTCGCAGGCGACCGCTCGGCATGGCTACGCCCCGTTTTACCCAAACCATATAAACGTGCCTGCATGACCTAGGAGTAGCGCGCCTAAGTCGGTATCCAAGAGCTCTGGAAGCTTGACTCCTATCATCCACCTAAATGATCAACCGGAGTTGGTACCCTGCCGCAGTGGCTCGGGGGTCACAGCCTTCGGCTCGTGAGCCCAATATCCTGCTGCGACTTCCGTTCACTGAATCAGAACACCCCCGTGCTGTTTTATGTCGGAGTGCGTCAAAAAATATCTTAGAATGCTCGGCTAAGGCGTCTTAGAACAGCATTGAAACTCCGGGGGATTTCTAGAAGTTTTCGGTTGACTAGCAAAAGCAACTTTGAATGTTTCAGCTAACGGATGGAGACTATCGATGTATGTGCAGGTCGTGACGTCATGTACGCAAGGCTGCTGGCATAAAGCCTTGAGCGGGGACGGGGAAATTTTAGCCTATAGCTTTCGTTGAAGCGAAACGTCGAGAGGCTGCGAAATTTTATGCTAATTATCAGAATCCCGGGAACTTGGTAAATTCCTGTAAAATGAGTGGTCATTAACGTGTGGTTTCAGTTACGTGCGTGAAAATTGCATGCCTTTTTGTTATTTTGTACGAGCGATTTATATCCCTGTCTCGAAGGCCATTCACTCCTGATCACTTTTTTTCTTATTTATTATTTATTTATTGATGCGGTCAGCCGTAAGGCCGCTACAGGGTGAATACAAATACATGTAATTAAGGAACACACAGCCACATGTACAAGCTTATACATTTCTAGAAAAATCAATTCCAAAAATGACAAAACCGTCCCGCTCTGTAGATACAGGACTTTAGCACAACACTGGCGAACAAATTATTCACTAAATAATTCGGCCTAAGGCCACTAAAATTACAAGGAAAAAATATGAAAAGCTAAAAGTGACAGGCATATCTAGTCGGGTATGTGACTGTATATGCAATTTTCAAATTGAAGCATATTGTCTGTTTGCAGAAAGGCCTGAGGCAGGGAATTCGATTCTGTTATTGTTCTGGGGAAAAAAGGATATTTAAAGCAGTTAACACGGGCATTCATAGGTGTAACCCGATAGCTGTGAGAGCTTCGTACAGGACGACAGGAACGCTGTCGCAGCTAGGGGCTTGTTTATGTTGAAGTGATTATTACACAACAGATAAAGAAATTTTAGCCTGGCGATCTTTCGTCGTTTAGATAGTGGAGGAAGTTGTTTCATGTATCATTATGAGCTACATGAATTACAACTGCAGACTTATGAGCTTAGTGGCTTTATGAGCTATTTACTGAGTTAGTATGTTTTGTGTATTGGAATTGACAAGGCAACTAATGACAGCGGTGTATGTGTTGTCGCTTCAAGATTGCAGCGCAGCTATTGGAAGGAGAAAACGTGAAGTTTTGCGAAGTTCCTCACTCTATTGTCAAGGAGAGCGTCCCCACAGCTACCGGTAAGCACAGTTCGCTACCCTCGGCAGTAGAGGCAACTCACCCTTAATTAATCTACTGCAAGCGCAATAATTTGCTTACCCTGTACTTCAACTATCAGTTTCATTGTGTACACTCGAGCTGCCTACTAAACGTTTTGCTTAAACTCTCGTTTCCGTCCCGTAATACTAGGATAAAAAAGGAAGTGATGTCAACTGATTTTGACAATTCGCTCTGTAGAAAGTTTTGCAAAGATGCCCCAAACGTAAACGTCGCACAAAGCGCGAAACACAGGTAGGCGCCTTGTCTTCTGGCGTACGTTTACTGCTGGTGCCCTTAAGTTTTTTCGCCTGTGAACCTCTCCTACCCTTATGGGCGACGCCAATTCCTCTCCGGATTATAAACTCCTATTTAACCTCCGTGCTTGTACATGTTGTGTTCAGTTACTGGCAGCCTTGCTCATTGCCGATGAGTCGCTACATGTGAAGCCATCACATCCAAGGACGGGACTCCACCTAGTATTGTAAAGGGGAGCCGCCTACTAGGGGTGGCTCTCCAAGCAACCTCTCCTTTTGTAATAAATGCTTTCCACCACCCCCACCATCACAGGCCATTTTTGCAGGATACCGGCGTATTTTCAGTTCTCAGTACTGAAACGATGATGCATATAACTTAAGTCAATGTTTCGTAAAAATTTCCATCTGGATAAATCCGTCGTCCTCTGAGGTGCACTGCTTTCAAAAGCGACTTTGACAATACCCTAATGAGCTCCCGGTAAGCAGACTCTGTTGGTAGTAGAGCCCGTTATTTGCGAGTGGTGCACTGTCACTTATTTTGGAGTCCTGTTAACGCTTACGGATTATGTAGCGCTGATGGACTCTCTAAGCAGTGCAGTGTGCCACGTTGATGTAGTTGTCCTTTCGCAGTGGACACCTGGTTCATGTTTCGACAGGGCAGGGCGCTTCCCTACTACGGAAAGAAGACGACTTCTGCTCTTCTCTCCTGGATGCAGAAGGCGAGTTCTTAGGTGACCTGTAAACTAGAATGTACAAATTAAGTATGTAATCGGGTGTTCTAGTACAGCGGTAAATCTTTCCCTGTGAGCCCCGGTCTTCCTTTTCCCGCGAGACAGTAGAGTATTCTGCGTTTTGGGTAGCAGCTGCCAGTCTTTATTTCTTTTTGTGGCTGTTTTAAATCAGATTGATACAAACATGGTTGATATAAACATTGACATTTCATTCTCTATTCTGCGAGTGTATAAAGGGAGTAGTTGTTCCCTTCGCTAATGAAAAACTCTTTCACTGCATGCTTAAAATGGCAAACCGGCAAGTTTGTAGCTGTTTCTCGTTGCGACATTACAGCGCCCGGCAAGCCGCACGAAATACACTGCACCCGCCGTGACGCAGCACAAAAATCTTGGCGCTTGACAGTTTTCGCACCGCTCAGGCTTTTCCCAGTTGCTCGGCAAGTGCCGTCGCATGCTTTCATAATTGAGCAAAGTGTCCAGGATAACGCTTGTAGATAGATGGATTTATTGAAAGGAAAGGCAGAGGGGTTTTGGCGGAATGATTAAAATCTGGCCTGCTACTCTGCACTGGGGAAGGGGAGAAGAAAATATCATGATCTTCAATGCTGCTTACTTTGCAGTGTTCGAATGTTATTCATCTGTTTGATTCTTCAACCGGCGTGCACTACCTTTGTCCACGAATATTGTTAATATTACCTGTGAACCGCAGGCCTCGCAACACAGCGTGTCAGTTATTACTGGAAAAGTGGATAAGGTGGCTTTCGACCAAGTGCACGAACTCAAAGTGGTTGGCTTCTTCGTCAATGGCGCCGCAGGTAAGAATGTGTTTATTTGACTTAATAACTATAGTTTATACCGACCCTGCCCTTCTACCGCGCTATCTATTGATAGCGATTTCCAGAAGGCATATCTCGCGTCTTTTGTAGTCTCTACACGTAGTCTCTCTCTCTCTCTAATCTTGTAGTCTCTAATAATTGTCTCGCTTACATTGCTTTGCAAGGTGGCTAAGTTGCCAGCTATCAGTCATTAAATACCACGTAACAAATGCAATGGTTCGCCTTCAAGTGTACATGTCATTCCATTTCGACCGTTCATCCGCTGCTCAGTGTCTTCTGCGCCCACTGCTGATCCGCATGTTGCTGGTTGCATCCAGCCCGTAACGTTGCAGTTTTTATGGCGGCGATTTCGTCTCAGTGTGTCGTGCGATGTACGCGCACATGAATTACCTCAGGGGGTCTTAACTACTCATATCTGCATTCAGTGTGTAGCTAAATTCAAAATGCGCAGATTCTGAGCGAAACTTTATTATAGTTAAGTGTCTGCAACACAGTCTGCTGGACCTGATACCTTTGTGTATCATTTCGCACGTTCTCCTATATTCGCGGATTACGGGGTTCGAATCGCAGAAACTCTATACATTCGCTGCAAATGATTCTTCTATGAGCTAGGAAAGGAGCACTATAGGTTGCTATCACCTGCACATTTTGCCTGTATACTGCGTGCTCCGGTAGTTCATTGTGCGTGGCTCTTGGAGGTTGGGCTACACAGCAGTTTAGTTTGAAATCTTACCACAGAGTCCGCTCGGCGTAGATGTAGACGTCCGTAGTGGGAATCGAGTAACGGGGAAAAAATATCAGCATTCGGTTTCTTCGGTACCAGATGAGTCTTTTCACCACCGGGTCTCTAGCCTTCTTGGTTTGCACAGCAACTTCCCCGGACTGGCGGTGGTCCCGGGTTCGAACCCCATACCAGAACGAATTTTTCTTCAACTGCGAAGTTTCTGCGAAAGCAGCGAATGCTAATGAGTAATCACTCCCTTATACAAATTGTATTATATTTTCAGAAATACTCAAAGAATAGATTTTCAGTAGAAATTGCATCGAGTTCCTTTCAGTGTACCTTTGAGGAATGACAAAATTGCAAGCGAGCGCTTATGGCTGGGATGTACTGATTACTGCTTTCCTTTTCCAATTGCTTCAGACTACAAGCTATTTGAGGAAGCCGCAATCACCGAAGGCCATCATGCCCGATTTTATGCCGTCTTCGACAGGAATGTAAGTTTATTTTCACCTTGGCTGCCGGACAGACGTGAAAGCAAACTCTGCCTATCAATATGCCCACGCGAAGCATGCTGCAATATGCAGTTTTTCAGTGATCACTTTCAAAAATTGCTGAAAATTGTGAGTTGAAAATTGGCAGAAAAAAAAACTCTCAATCGCAACGGACACAACGTACAGCGAAACTCTTCTATTTATCCAGTGAATTAACAACCTAGCTAATTAGTTAATCATTCCAGTTGGGTGGTTAGTTCCAATGGGAAATTAGAAGCCACGGACAAGGCGATACGATATCAGTTTTTAAAACGGAGGAAAGCTACTTTTCGCAATCTCCTGCAGCCCGAGAAAATTAGAGGCTTTTTCTTCTTCTTCTGCCAAACCAAAACTGAGCACTAAACAGGCGCAGAAAAGATCGGAACATTATTAGTTTTAGCGTAGAAGTAACATCACGATTACTTCTTGAGTGCAAACACTGTCGCTGTGGGGGTGCCAAGTCCTACAAGCAATCCTGACTAAACTAGCACACATCCCGTGCCATAGCTAGGCCGAACGAGATTGCACTGCCAAAAATGATGGCTCACCTTACTAACTTCGACGCTTGGAAACCAAGATGCTATAGTCTTAGTTCAGCTCCAATCCCGTATCCCGTAAAGTCAATGACATTTTCGTCACTGGAGGTGAGCTGCTGCGCGGTCCATTCAGAGTTTTGTGACTCCCGATTGTAAGTCGAATCTAGAATGCTAGGCGCGTTTTCGCCGTGCCTCGACGAACTTTATTCTCCCATCCCTTGGCGCACTGAAAGGCACGCGAGGTCTCCAAGCAAGCGAGAAGTTTTACGCGGGACGGATAATGGGCCCTTTTGGCTGTTGTTGCAAATATGCTCAGCCCTCTGAATCGTATGCTTAAAGCCACCTGTATAATGCGCGAACTGTCGCACATTAACATGCAGTTTTCTTAATTGAGACTATTTGGTGTTAACCCTGTTTTCCTAGGTGGCCAAGCATTTGAAACTGGACACGGTTGGCCAGATCGCCTTGTACCTCCCATTCGTCAAGCAGCCAGTCATCTGTCCGCAGAATGTGAGCATCATGTCGAAGACTGTTTTTGCGGCGAGGGTGAAAATAGCGTCAAACTCGAAGCGGGCAGTACTATTCCTCCTCTCTTGTAGCAGCGGGGGCGCGAGGGCATACTACGCAGAAAGCGCAAGCTCTGCGGAGCCTTTTGCGCACACAGCCTCCTCAATAGTCGAGAGACGTCTAAACTGCTCAGCTGATACAATTCGCCGCGAGATCAAACTAGAAATGGCGCCACCGTCAAAGCTAATCTGGATGATGAGTGGACGGTGTGGATTACTGCTTGCAGTTGTGCAATTTTAGAGAAAAATCCGTAGAATATGCCAATGTTGCGAAGAAGCAGCGGGGATTATAGAAAAGCCTTTTGCGTTGCGCCATGTTCTGATATTTCGCATCATTAGGCCTAGCAGATAAGGTTTTTCTTCGCCTTTTCACCAAAGTTCGGCTGCCTAGTACAGATGTCAGACAGGTAAATCCATTGTCGATACCTCTATCATGCGCATTTCGTGTTGTAAAATCTCACTGTAGTAATATGACGCTCCACATAGGAAGGAAATTGCCATCCGGGTATTTCTTTTATTTTTTTTGCGAGCAACTTAATACATATGCGCTTCTATCCTTTTTACTGCGAAGCCGCCGCGACTCTTCCACGACAGCTGAATTGCAGGACACGACGAAATGCAGGACGATATGCCAGTTGAGATGCTAGCAATTGCAAACCCACGCAGATGCAAACTTCTTACTCCGACGATGCCTAAGGAGTGAAACACAGCACTATGATATATTGTCATAGTTCAGACAGCCTACTGCAGCAGCGTTAGACGAACGCAGCTGGCTAGCGGCCAGTCACAGAAATTCTGACATACCGGGCCCAGCCGTCGACGACAGTCCGATCACACGCCGCACGTAGCGGCGAACCGGTGGTTGAATCATGCAGCGAACGCTTAAATTCGATCGCCAAATAGCCAATGCTACGGACTCTTGAACGTCGCGTCTTTGTCACCCAACAACAGCGACCTCGGGTAGACTAAATGGATAGCGCATCCTTGCAGAACAGAACCCGAGTATGGCTTTGAGTACTCTACGTTGTAGCCGCTCAAGGAGTAGAGTAAATGTGTGATCGGGTATGGGTGATCGGTGGGCCTATCAAATGTGTCGCGATTAGAATTCCTTCAAACGGTTACATTCGCTTGCTTGTTCAAGCTGTTATGGTAACCCTTGTCTGGAAATCGTTCAAGAATAAAAAGTAGATTAAAATATTTCCTGCATGGCTTGCTTCACGGCCTTCGATGCTAGTGCATGGTGTGCCACAGCCTCTATATCATCTACACAAAATGGCAGCGCCCATAACAAAACGATCTATGAAAAAGTGGCTTTAAACAGCAACAACAACAAAAAAATGGCGCAGGTTAGGTTATGCCATGGGAATTTACATCCATGACATAGAAAGCTCGGGTATATACGCAGGAAAAGGAGCCATTCATCGCACATATACGTATACCTTCCAAATGTCAGCGCTCCTTACAGTTGATTTAGACAGCCCACTGCCGCGTATTTTCTAGCAGGCAGAAGGCCTCAGCGATAGCTGTGTAGGAAAAAGTCGGATGACACTGAAATTCAAGCATTAATGTGGGCTTATCTACGAATATATACACACAGTAACTAATCGTTTGGAGTATGTATGCGTGATGACGCAAGTCAGCGAGTGGACGCATGCAGACTTTTGTAGGAATTGCTTTATTATTACATTGCTTACATCTTCCTTATACTTATTTTAAAAACAAACGGCTGCTGATCGCTTTATTTCAACACTGTTCCACTAGCCGGCAAGCGTGCCAGATATCCGGGCTTTCATCGCTCAGCACAAGAACGTTGGCCTCACCAAAGTTGACGAGCACAATGTCCATGATCCCGAGGTAAGCACTTTGTTTTCATTACATTCTAAACGTCATGCTAACTGTGACCTTCTGAAATATGTCGCGCCGTAATATCGGTCGCGTTTTAGCTATACTCATATCATGACGAGCTTTTAGCTTTGTTTTAGTGGATGGCGCATTTTACGTTTTTTTTTTTTCCATTCCGTTATTTCACGCCTCTCATTTTTTACTTACTTATTCTCAACGGGTTCCAGAGAAATCTATCTTACTCTTCCTTGTATTAAACCACAGAAAACGATCTTGGCTAGAGATCGATTCTGTTCAAAATAGCGGAACGGGGCACGAATGTGCGAAAAGTTACCGGGGCACTTGGGTTACTCGCGCAAGGTTAAAACGAAAGCAACGGTGGAACGCTTTGGTCAGGCCGCGATTTCGGTTGTGGCCCACCAAATATTGCGGATGAGTCAAGTACTATCAACTTTTTGAGTTGGACCTAGAACTTTTGTGGTCCTACAGACTACTGCGGTGGGACCCCAAAATATCGGGGTGGGATAAGGGGCCCCTTTCGAAGTTGGGAAGTAACATGATTACTCCTTATGGTGAAGACGTAAGTCCTGGACGACCATCTAGGGGACGAAGTTTCTTCAGGACGCCGACGCCTCATTATTGCCGGGATGAGACATATTTTTTCTCATCAAAATACCTGACGAAGCACCGTGATCCAGTCGCTTGAAAGGTCTCGGAGTAAGCAGAGGCGTGCGTCCTCTATCCGTTATTAACAGTACCACACGACTGGGCTACGAGGCACAGCTACTGTGCAAATATCGCCAGTGGTAAAAACACTTCTTTCGTATACACGGACCCTTGAAAGACCAATCATCGTGGTGCATTGTGCGCAGCTGGTGCACCCGAACCGTTTGACAGTGCTGGCGGTGGCCGACCAAAGCTCGCCGCTGGGCGCCTACTTCCTACGTCTGCTGCACAGCGCACTCCGGAACATCACCAACACGACAGCCGCGACTGGGCCCACGCATGCTCTCAGCGTGCTCTGGGTGGACCCTACAGTGTTCCCCACGGTTCACGTGGTGCGTCCGCGGGTCATTAGCATGCGCTGGTGGTGGTGGCATGCTCTGAGAGTACACGCTTACTTGCTGCGGTGCCGCAGCGGTTTTGGCTTTCTGATGATGGTGGCTTTGGCGCGACTTCGCTGCTCTGTTCAATAAACCCAGATTGTTGAGACACTCCTTCGCAGCCTTGCGCCGCTGCGGGACGCAAAACCCTACCTGGTTGCAGGGATAAGCTTGAAGGCTAAGGCGAATGCTAAAGCTAGCGGTTACTCGTGCGAGCTCAGAACGCTAGGGAACGCTTCGAAAGTACTGGTGTTAAAACGTCTCCCCCCTCACTCACCTACTCGGGGATCGGTCACAGATTTCCAAGCTATGGTGCCTGATCGGTTGAACGTGTTTCGGCAATGGAAGGAGGCAGAACGGAGGCATGACTAAAAGTTTAGTACTAGACAGGCCGTTGAATCGACTCTCGTGTTGAATATTCACTATTTATCTTAGCTCGGCAGGACATCTTCCTCTCGATAAAGGACCTTACATGGCCAGGTGTGGCAGTGGGTTGCGCACTATAGGCCGCTGTATTTTTGATCTCCAATACTAAATCCTTCATTCTTCGCCAACATTTGACTTCATTAATTTTATTATTGAGGCCACTGCCCAAAATCTCAGTGCTTTCCTTGGCATGCTTTTGCAGCGAAGAAATGATTTGCACTTTGCTTCAGTGACCTGCTCTGCTTTGCCTTTGCTTGAGTCACCGGAAGCATACTGAATGTTTTTAGTCTGTATGTAAAATGTGCTAACTCCTACAACGTGTTGGTATCTCGTGCAGATGCTCAAGCGGCTTGGCCAGACTGGTAGTGGACCGCACCTCGGCACGCATGACTCGCACACGGTAATGACCGTACAAACCCACTTTTATTACAGGAAAGTCACTCACACATTGGGAGCTCTGATGGTTCAGGAGAAGGTTATTTCTACTGAGTGAGCATGGCGCACGGTCAAGTCTGAACCGAGAACTGCCCTTCAGCTGCGTAGATTTTTGTGTCCTCTGTGTCCAAGTTCTTGACGTTGTCTTCCAGAATAACTTTGAACTCTCTCACTTTCCCATAAACTAATTGTTGGTTTGAACCAGGAAACTTTGACGCGGTACAGTAGTGCAGAGAGGACCTATCGAAGGGAGTAATTACAAACCAAAACCGACCTAAGAGGGCAACATATGCGTTGGCGTTGATGTCGTGCCTTTGGCTGACCGGGGGATAAAAGTAGGTTTATCACCGATAGGAATATATGTAAGCCAGTTTTCAGTTCTGATTTCTCAGTACAGTTATGACGGTCTAACATCCTGGATGAGATTGTGAAAGTATGAAGGGTCATTTCAAAAGTTTAGCATTCTTAAAACGCGAAAAACTTGTAGCGGTACGAGTCTGGTTCGGAAGCCAAAACTTCATGCAAGCGACACTTGCAGAAATATCTAATTTTACAGAGCCCCTATTGAGTCTAGTCGCTCAAAGATGGCGAGTGCTTTGAAGAAAAGCTTCGGATGTCATTTCGAAGGCAATCTGTTTTAATTCCTCGAAAAAGTATATTGCGAAGCCGCACGCACCCCTCAAATGTCCACCCGCTGGGTGTTCCTACGAACCGCGCAAGCTTCTCGTGTAATCCGGCATACTGCCGGGCGCGATAAATTCCATCTCAAGTGCTTTCGTTGAAGAATTGACAGGATAATCAAACGAACCGCGCATGACTAGTCACCGCTAAAGAAATGTTTGCAAATACAGGTAGAGCTTGCGGTAACATCGCCGGAGCTGGTGGGGGTGTGGGAATCATCTACGCTGTTGTCCGACGCAGTGCGTGGTTCTAAGAGCAGCTTTTTATTTCAATGATTTATAAGCTATATAGATCGAACGACCGTATTAGTAAACAAATGTAGCTCACGTGACAGTTTGTCGGAGTACACGGCACACTCACAACCAGTTTCACGAGGATTGAAAGATACTCCTTCGTTGAAATGACGTTTTGTACCTGTACAGTTATGTTCCTGGCTTTTCACAAAACGAAATTGGCACTCTGAAATAGGCAAGCGTTTAGTACCTATATTACAGGTGCTAAGCCTATTTTTCAGTCCCACGCTTCCGCGAGCGCCCACTATTCGCGGAGTTTGCAGCAGTGATCTAATTACGACATTATCAGCGCACCGAAATACTTTCAGCTGCGAAAGCTTCGGGACTATAAAACAGCGACAACTCTCATGACGCGGTAAAGTGATACTCTGGGCTGTTTTTTGAAACCGCTGGGGTGGTTGTATATATTGTTGTATATACGTAACAATATATCTGCTTTTCTAGTATTAAGCGTCGCAATCAAGACACGGGTGACCACTCAATGCCATTATCTTTTGTCGTTCATGCTTTACCCTAGGGTCAGGGCCTGTGGTTCGACATGAAGACTCTGAATATGAGTGGTGGCCGCGTCCAAGACCAGGACAACCATCTTATGATAGTCGCCTGGCTTCTCGACTTGATGCAAGCCATGACGCCATCCCACGCTTATGGAAGGGGCGCATCAGGTGAGCATACAATAGCTCGGGAAACCTGTCAAAATGTTGACGCGGCAGCATGGACATACATTCATGAGCTTTCCATTAGCCTGCGAGCCTCACTTCTTGCCCCTTCATCACGTCCACATTGAAGTTGACTACCTGCCGCTTTTAACAGATCTCGCTGTAACTTGCATCGGTGGAGGATCATTGGACACCTTTCGTCGCCTATCACTCTTCGGTTTTCCTTGTACCGCGAGCGACGTTCTTCGAGACCTAAGAACGTTGAGCGCGGGTTAGGGAAGCTTAGGGCTGAAAGGTCACTGCGCACATTCAGAGCAGCTTCGCAGATTACTACATCGCGCGACGTAGCAAGACAGATAGGCGCCTTTCCTGCCGTGTAAACAAATTTATAATGAAAGCATTAGTAAGGTACGTAAATGTGATAAATAGTGATGATGGCATTTAATGACAAATACTAATAACATAATAATTTATGGTAACTAGTGGGGTGAAAGAATAAAATATATACAATAGAGAAGTAAAAAGGAAAATAAAAATAAAATATCTAAAAATAAACAGTAAAATTACAAAAACGTCGCGTTAGCGCTAATGCTTTCGCATTCTCCCAATACAGTGTCTGCAATGCCCTCCAAATTTTAGTGCGAATGCACTATTTGATGCGGTCTCACCAGGACTTCAGGATGTGCGTTTCTTGACCTCGAGTGTGACCTTGCCAAACCAAGCAGCAACAATTAATAACACAATAGTAATAATGTAAAATTACTAACAAAAAGCTAACTCAGGGGTTCATCGAGGGCTCAAAGGAGGCTGCACCTGACACTGCGCACCCGGCATTTTAACAGAAGTGTCGACGAACGTTGACACGCCTGACAGGGGTCATTGCTGCGCGCTATGGTTGCCTGCACCTACGGCACGCCAGACCACGCCAGGATTGCGAGTTAGCCGGGTCCTTCAGCTTTCTCTGCCGAAGAATCGCGCCGTGTCCGGCGGGCTGAGTTTGAACGGCAGAGAAGACGCTGTAAACATGAACACGTTGCCTAATGTGTATATCCTAGAGCGCTACCAAATGGAAACTTGGATAAAAAATACCGACCAAGAACTAAACCGAATTAAACCCTGCTTTCACGAGTCTCACTCGGCTTAACCTTGGTTGAAACCCTGCTAATTGTTTTCTCTTCAATCAATTCCTCGTCCGTTTCTCGTTTGTTCCTCGCACGTACTCACTGCGGCTCTGCAAGCAGTATGGCGACTCCCAAGAGTTTTTGTGAACATTTGTGTGCTCGGTACGCAGGCACGTGGCACTTCAGCGAGATCCCAGCGTCACGCGTCGCCGTCGAGGGCAGCAGCGTGGAGCTGCGTTGCACTGTGCTCCACTCGGCGGCCGGCGACTGTCTCTGGCTGCACAACTCCCGCAACCTCGG
This sequence comes from Amblyomma maculatum, assembly GCF_055883805.1. NCBI lineage: Eukaryota > Metazoa > Arthropoda > Arachnida > Ixodida > Ixodidae > Amblyomma > Amblyomma maculatum. The sequence continues at coordinate 28,884,248 of NC_139349.1, read as the reverse complement.
CACCAGCCTGTCCCAGCTGCCGCACCTGTCGTGGGCCGGCACAGGCCGTAGCGGAGACTGCAGCCTCGTGTTGCGCGGCCTCACCCGGGGCCGGGATGATGGCACCTGGGAGTGCCAGGTGACGGGAGACGCCCTTCACCAGACCCTCACCTCCCCGCCAGCTGTACTCATCATCTCTACTGGTGAGCAACGGACGTAGCGACCTCCAGCTTTCTGTGCTATTAAGAAAGATCTGTGGTATCAAATAACCGCCAGGGCAATGCATTGTCCAGTCTTCATTATGCACGATGCAGTCTTCGACATTTTTAAGGCGAAAATCTTGCTAGCCCCAGAGATGGACAAACTCCTTCAAATTAGACGTTCCTCCCTGATCCTCGCCTTTTAATATTTAGCCCTCCTTCACCAAACTTTGTCGGCCCTTATAAATCCTAACAATCGACAATTATACATTTTTGGTTATTAATGCGATATCGTTAAATTCCCCGTTCGCCAGAAAATCCAGCGTCCGCGTTGGTGCCGGTGTCACCGAGTCGAACTAGGCTTAAATACACTTTTTCCTTTCGGGCCATTTTATTCACGGCTTCAAGCCCCATGTATCCTTTAGGCATACCATTCCGAAGTTTTCAAAATGAAAATGGACTAGCGAAGTAACAGACGGAGTGCGTTCATGCTATAGCCAATCACTGCCAGGAGGAGTATCAGCCTCACACGGCTCTTGGCAAAGGCCAGGATGAACTGCGCCGTGAAATCGGGGCTGTGAAAAGCGAAGAGTTCTAGTGACACTGAGTAGCAAACCGGGAACAACTGCCAAGCGAATTTCAGCCAGGAATTTTTTTTTTCCGATGCGGGTACAGGAGGCGCTGCCGTATTTAACTGGGCGAACCTGCCCGCCACTGAACATTCCGAAAGTTTTCGAGGGGCGGAGCGACAAACTACTCCATTGCGCGAGTGGAAGGAAATTCCGCTGTCTAAACAGCCGCAGAACGCAGGCATGTATAGCGTACAAAGTATACTGGGCAGAAAAACTCTATTCTGATTGAAATTCCAACAAAATTCTGTCGTGTACACAACGTGATAACAAAAACTTGATTACCTGAATAGCAGACTCGAAAGTAATGACTGAGCAATTAGTGGCATAAATATAAGACTCAATACAGGGCAGGGGATCTTTTCTAATATCGTTACGATGACTTACTCGTCTTATTTTCGGTCACGTTATTAGTGCAATCAGACTCCATTAGAAACAACGTTGCTGTTGCTGCATGTTTGTCATAGTGAACGCGCTTTCGCTTCTTGAGCACATGTAGTACATCGTAGATCAAGCTCAGTGACTTCAGGTTGGAAAGAGCCAAAATCAACCTTGCTCATTGAAAGACAGCCCTATGTCACGTGACCAGCCAGTCTGCAAACTGTCATGTAGTTTTGTGACGTCACTCTGGCGACGCATCGGCGCTCAGCCATGTCACGCTGTTGTGCAGTCATCATATCTACCAAACAAGGAGTGTTCTGCAAACCCTCGACCAATGAGGTCACCTCCTGACATCGTCGGGTTTTTCTGCTTATGTGGGTACTAATGCTATCGAATTGAAAAGATGTGTAATGTACGCATCGTTACGTGATCGAACGAAGCAATAAAAAAAGACAAGACGAAGAAGAAGCTGTACGGACAAAGAGTGAGAATGGTTGAAAGCGGTGGAATGAGTTTGTGCCGACACTTTTAGCCTGTAATTCTTAATGTTCTCCATGCGTGTTTAGATTAGGGCGCGCCAGACGAAAAAAGGCCAGATGCGGTACGCACTTTGTAACATTCTGTTACCCTCAATCCATGCGTTCTTCTCTACCTCACTTTACTACATTTTTTCTTCCTCACTCTCGCAAGTTCCGCTCCAATCCTCTCTCAACCTCGCTGAGTAAATTCTTCATGAGGTTACGGTAAAGACTCGCGCATGAGGGTCCGCCCTCTTGAGGGTGACCGTGCCTTCCAGTCCCATTTCCTTCCGTCGGCAAGCTTTGTGGGCTAATCACTGTCCCGAAGAGATACCAGTCACTCTGCCTTCGGCCACAGCACAGCAGCGGCGCAGCTAGGTTACAGGTAACATGAGGCATGCAGCCGACTGGGGCGCTCTCGTTCGTTGCGTGAAGTCCAAGCCGCCAAGCGCGCTACAGGAGGACCAGACAGCTTCGCTTCCGAGGAGAACGGTCTTACGAGGCCAAGCGCGCTGCATACGTGGGAGGCCGCGGCGAGTCTTCCGTTTGCGAGCCTCGCCTGCGCCTGCGTTCATAAAGGACCTCTACGTGCGAAGATGCTGCGCTTGGTGCTGCGGTCTTCATGACCAATTCACGCAGACAAATCATATCGCATATAGAATATAAACTGTGTATATTGATACATGAGCTTGGCATACGAGCTCAGTTCTCTTAAGATTACGATAAATGATAGGTAGCTGGGTGTCGGTAAGCTAGTTTTTGAAGAATCTCGTTTGAGTGGGCTTTTGCGGCACAAGTTTTTTCTTAGCCTTGTACCTCACTGATGGTCATTTTTCCGTCTGCTTCATTTCAGATGTTCCACCTGGAAAAACGGAGCTGTAAACGGGGCCGTCATCAGTTGGCTTCAGTTATGTTGTTGCTCAACATGGGGGTCCTCATAGCTGCTAATTTATTCATTGCGTGCGTGGCTGATTTTGTAACGCTTGCGAATAAAATTTATTGAAAAAATATAAAGCCACAGCATTTTATAATAAGCGAGTCATTGCTCATAGACGTTCACTCAAGCACAGTCATACTGCTACAAAGGAAAGTTTGGGTGGACGTCTGTAAGTAATTACTCCCTAATTACAAATCTACTTAACCTTGGGGTATTCCCCCTAAATATTCGACCGACAGAGAATGCCGATATTCCGGGAAAACATTCAATTCCTGCTAAACTGGAGGCTAGGGCTTGAAGAGGCCCTGCAACATAATTTGAGTGCACTGTTTTGATTCCCCGTTGCTACTGTTCAGTTATGGCGATGATATCATCACCGGTCGTGACACGAATATTTCAGTATTTAATATGTTAATTTACTTCAGTGCCAAACTCATGGCATTGATAGTGTCGGCATACACTACAGTGGTGGTTCTTTGCAGCGGATACATGAACTGGCGAGTGTTTGACGATTAAATAATAAATGCGCTACAAATTGTGGCCATTAGGAAAAAAATATCCCATGCCGCGGTCTTGCATTTCCTATCAAGTCATTGAATCCAAAATGTTTGCTTTACGCAAAGGCACTGCAAAACAAGTGACACAAAAAGCCGCAACAGAGGTGCTGGTTTTTTTACTTTGCATACCTGCGGCTATGCAGCCAAAGTTAGGTAGGAATAACAACCTCTTCAATCGCTCCTCGCTATTGCAGGATGCCTGGGGATATACAGAAAGGGGCAGTTAAGAAGCGGGCTTGCGATAAAAGCACAAGTGTTGGGGGTGCATGGTGAAAAAGGAATGTCTGCTTCCTCTGCCTTCTCCCGATCTCTTCGTTCCTCCAATTTCTGCGAGGCGCCATGAAAGAGCTCGTCAAGTTTCTCAAATACGTGTTACTGTGACAAAGAAGCCATGAGAAGTCATCCTCCACGACGTAGTGACGTGCTCATGTAGGCTAGCTGTTTCGATTGGTCCCGCACGTGTCATTGGGTGAGTGGAATGGGACAACGAAAGATCGGGAATATTAAGTTGAGGACAATGATCTGTTAATGAAGTGAAAATGAACAGGCTTCTTTTTGTACGCATGAGGAAAACTAAACCGTACAGTCGCGTAGTCGACTTCTAAGGGAAAGCTTGCGAACAGACGTTGAAATGAGCGCTAGGTGAATTTTTAGCTACAGGTTAATGTGCACTAACAGTTTCGGGGCGGCTTGGTCAGTCCAGGGCTCCAGCAGTGCGTCCACGGGTACCTACCTCCGCAACTAGGGCAAGGATATGGTCAGTTAGAAGTTCCAGGAAGCGATGTTGAGGCGAAGTATGACCATTACAGTGGTGCATTTAAGTGGGAGTCAGCACACACTGACACTGGCCAATTCATTTTGGTTATGTAACTCGTCTGCTCTTTCTTTCTGGTAGCCAAAAGTGGTGAGGAAATTAAATTTAGAAGTTGAATGGGACTTTTGTTGAGGGCTCTAAATATCGCTTCTATTGAGACGACGATCATTGGCTGAAAATGCTGTGAAAAAACAAATATTTCACACAGAAGTGTTTTGCTGGCCGCAGTTATTAGAAAACTGTGGCATTGCTTGGTTAGATAAATGTGACATTGCTTGGTTCCTTTATTAATCAATAGTGAATGATTGAAATCAGCATTGTTTGTAGGAGAGTGGTAATTTGTACCTCTGAAGTGCGCACACATCACGCTTTATAATCGGTGCAACATAATTGGGACACTACGTTTTCTTACACTTACGTTTGCAAAATGCGTCTACAACAGTGAATGCGAACCTTATTAGACTTTGATGCTGACCTATCAGTCCTCATTTCAGTTGAAGAATAGCCTATACCCTAAACTGTTCTCACATGCAAAGCAGGTATATGTAGTCAAATATATCTTTAATCGTATGTCATGGATGAATGTACATCTAAACTGCTAAAAGATAGTTCATTTTACTCCGAACAGCTGGTTGACAAAACGTAGCATATACTGCTCTCTAGAAATAACTACACAGGTTCATTTGCGAGTGGCAGCGAAGTACATGAGCAAACAAACGTGACTGCATCACTGCCCTGTTGCATCCAAGCGAAAAGCGGCTCTTGCCGCTCGCCCTGCAAGAGCCGAAGCACATCGTCATGAAGAATATGTGGTCAGTGTCTAGCGTTTCCATTCCAGGTAGCCGGTAATGGTCGTTGTCCCGTTGTAGAGCAGCATAGGTCATTTCCATAGCAGCCATGTCGGGAAACTTGTCATGATATAGTATGCCGGAAGCGCACTGTTTTAGTATAAATGGAGCGTCGAATATATGAGACAGTCCGGGGCCAAAGTGTCCATTCCTCGAAGGCAAGAGCTGCGGTTGATACTTGATTGCCTGCAAGAGGGCTTTCGCGTAAAGAAAACCGATGCCTCCGTAGAACATGGCCTTAGTTCCGTCGGCGTAGTAATAGGGGGCGCCTAACGCAGCAGGGCTTACGACCACTCTTCTCGAAAACGGTTCGTAGAAAACCAAAGTGCCCGGAACTGTTCTCCGTTGTATATACGGGAGCCGGTACCTTACACCGCTGCTGTCCAGCGAACGCATGTGCTCACGAACAGACAACCAGTGCCTCAAGAACGGCCGCTCAACGTCAGGAAAGTCTGCGAAGAGAGTTTGGAAATCGCTGCTCGCTCTCAATGCATGCGCGTCATCCCACAGTTCTGCGTGGACGCGCTCGAGCTGATCTGTCACAGTTGTCTTGGCGCTGTCGGTTATGTAAGGAAGTTGACGAATGCTCACCATAAGAGTACTTTTCACGTTGTCCAGCGCCTTGTGTAAACTGTCGAGTTGCTCTGCATCAATGTACTCTTTGTCAGCTATGTTTAGCGCAAGCCCATACGCAGCTTCTGTCTCAGTCGTGCACACGAGGGTGATAACCTCGTTTATTTCTCTGACTCCCGCATGTTCTCTGATGAAAGTGGAGTCAGACAGAAGCCCCACGATGAGCAGCACCCACCAGCGCACAAATGCAATCAGAGGCCGCACCCCATGCGCCGTTATAAGGCTGACGAGGTCGTTCAATACCTTCTGGTGTGACACGAACACTAGGTCGTCTGCGTCAATCGCAGGGATAGCCGTGTAGGCTCGCCGGAATGCTTTCACCAGATCCTCACTTTGTGGAAGGCCTAGGCCTAATCCCAGCTTGTCGACGGTGATGACCATCGAGACCTGGGGTTCGGTCTCGATGGTGTGGTCTAAATTGGAAAGCACGTCCTCGGCTATGTCGGCTCCCGCATTCAGGTCGAAGTGAGTGCCGCGCCCGTCGGTGACACGGGAGAGGTACTTCCATAAGGAGTCGTATGTACCGTGGGTCCGCTGCTCAGTGATGATTTTAAGCCATATTGGGACCAGGTCTGAGGGAAATAGCACGAGAACCCTGCCTCGTGGTGCCTCGCGAGCGGCCAAAAGGGCCACGTTGAAGAGTAGCGGCAGCATCCAGTTGACTGCATAATAGATCACTTCCTCCATCAGAGTGACCACGGAAGGAGGGTTGCTGGAAGTTGCCTTCGCCTCCCGAGTGCGTTCCACGAGGAACTCGAGCAGTGCTAACAAACTCTCAGTGGCGTTCTCCGAGGACCTGTCCAGACAAGCGATGATGCTGCGAACCGCTTTCCGTGCCTCAGGTGGAAATGATACCTGGGAGATATTGGCGATTGCATGAGTGACTGTATCAGCAGTCCTGCAAGAAACTAAGAAAGCTCTGCCGTACTCCACGCATATTAATGCAAGCAATCGTAGTGAATAGCCAGTGGGCATTGTAGTGGCAATCAAGTATTGGTGGTATTTTCGCTGTAACCTTCAAGCGCACGCATTGTGAATGGCGGCCGTTCGAAGTGTAAGGCGATTCAAGGTATTTTTTTCGCAAAAGGGGCCACACTCAAACCAGCATGGCTGGACCGCATCATTTGCGTATAAAACATTCGCAGTAGCTCGCGGATGAGCACGACAATGCTTTATTCGCATAGTTAATAACATCACCTGAGGTTTTAGGTCTCACAGACGCAGCACAACGAGTGATTATGAAGATGTGTTTACCTTGAACAAACATTTTCGAGGGATCAGTTGGATTGATCACAGGAAATGAGAGATATTTGTTTTTTTTTCTTATTAGAATTGTGACTGTATTTTCTTTAGCTCACCAACTTACCCCAGTACTCATTCTATTGGTATTTCACTTCTGTTCATAATCATTCTTTTTATTAATTTTCGGTGACCTCTGGTCATCTGCATCGTTCATGAGTATTTCGTAGCCCGGGCTCTCGCAACTCTCTCCTACAAATAGAGATGGAATATTTTTCTTCCCCTTCCGCGGTTGAAAGATGAAGAGAGGAAGGTTCCCAAAAACACTTCCTGCCAACCACCATGGTTGGCAGATGAAGGCTTCACGCAGACGCCGAAGCCACCGCCGCCGCCGATGCTGCAGGGTTTTCGCTTTTTTGACACTCTTAGTATGGCATAAAAAAGTACGAACGTGAGGGTGTGTCATTTTGTCTCTTCATAGATCACAACGTGAGAGGCACATAGTAGCTAAGCTACTTTGAATCTTGATAGGAAATATTACATTTCTCGGGAAGTTGTGCGGGTTTAACTGATTTTTCACAGCAGCCCATAGGAGCAGTGTCGAGGATCAAAAACGTGGCGATATATTTGATGGGGTTTAGGATCGTATAGAAGAAAGGCTTTAGAGAAAAGAGGTCAGCTGGCGTTACCAAACGGGGAAACTACTAATGATATAGGAATATGGCTTCTTCCAATGGTCTTCAATCAATCCTGTCTTAGCGCCGGCTGCTCCACCTTCTATTCTTAAAATCCCCGAATTTCGCATGCGAATCCAGCTGATTTAATCTTCGAAACATTCACTCCACTATGCTTGACGCACCAATGATTATTGGTTCTCCTCACTACATGCATCACACGTGTTTGTTCCCTGTTGTACGTCACTGACGCGCACAGTTACTGTAATAGTCACCCCGTCTGCAGCTTGACATGAACACAATCTTCTACCATTACAATAATCGAAGTTTCAGAAATGTACCGGGAAATTGCTGACAACAAAGGTGGAAAGGACGGGGTGGGGAAGTACTTTCTTCCTCTACGCGGAACGCACGCCACACCTGCTGGGGCACCATGTCTGCCAGGTGGCTCGACCAGTCCATGGCAGCGTCTTGCGTCGCGCTGTCGGCGACTGTGTGTGCGCTCCTCCATGCCGAGCACACGAAGCGCGACCAGTCACCGCAGGGACTCGCTGCGCCGATGAGCCGGCCGGCCAGCTCGGCCGCGTGCCTCTCGCAGTCGGTCGTGTGACACACAGAGAGCCCAGTTGTCGCCCGGTGCTCGGTCAGCAGGGCGGCGGCCACGGCCAATGCCGACAGTAGCAGGGCGGCCAAGCAGAACGCGAGAAACGGCTTTTCGCCGCTCAACTTTCGCTCCCGGAACTCCTCGCTACCTTGTTCGGCCACCTGGTAGCATACGCGAGAGAGAGAGTAGTTTGTTGATAGGAAATGTTTAGTGGTCGGCCCGGTGGCGAGTGAATCCACACTGGAAAAATGAATTGAAGCAAAGGGAGATTTTGAGAATGCGATGATCTCATCACGCAACGATTACGACCCGGACCTGATATTCGACTCGCGTAGGTTCGACGTACGTTACACGTAGTCCATTTCTTGAACACACACACACACACACACACACACACACACACACACACACACACACACACACACACACACACACACACACACACACACACACACACACACACACACACACACACACACACACACACACACACACACACACACACACACACACACACACACACACACACACACGCGCGCGCGCGCGCGCGCGCGCGCGTCCGCAGAGCGGATAACGTATACCTAAGTATGCACAACACAGCATGATGCGCGGTATCCAATCACTGACGGGAATCTAGGCCTCTTGCGTCTCATTACCTAAGAGCCTTCGTCGCGCACCCACCATCTGTGACATTCACCCTGGTGCCTAGGAATTGTTTGATTCTAGCTTGCAGGTCCCCCTTGCATCAGTGTAGTAAGCGCAATTGAATGTCGCAGTGGAATCATTTCAGCCCAGCTTCAACTTCGATCTTGTGGAGCTATCGCTTGGTCTATGGGACAGCAAACCGTAGCCGATAGTACAGAGTCCGTTGGCGTCGTGCAACCTTAGATGGCCATGCATGCGCGTGAGAATCGATAGATAGAGGCCAGTATCGAACGAATCTGACAAGGCGATGAAAACGGAATTGGTAGCGATCCGTTTTCCACTTAACAGCGAGCAAATAAAGACAATCGATTATGAACACATATGAATATTGATGGTTGGTTTGTTTGGTTTGTGGGGTTTAACGTCCCAAAGCGACATAGGCTTGAGTAGTTATTGGTTTGGTTTAGGGGGTTTAACGTCTCAGAGCAACAGAGCAACAATGAACGGCTCTGGAAATATCGACCACCTTTGGTTCTTTAACATGCACTTAAATTGCACAGTACACGGACGCCTTGCTTTTCGCCTCCATCGAAAAACGGCCGCCGCAGACGGGATTCGATCCCGCATCCTTGAGCACACAATTCGAACGCCCTAACCACTGCGCCACCGCGGCGGTACGGGGTATAGTTATTGGATAGACATGGGAGAGTCCTTTGTCCTGCACCTGGACCTAGTTGAGCTCCCGCTGCTGCCATTGTCGTTGATAATGGCTTGAATGCAAACTGTACTGTTTAGTTATGTAATATGATTGGTATGGGATATGAGCCAGCACCAATGTTTTGTCTACCTCTCTACTCTCTTGGGTTTTCGCACTGCTGTGCCGACAATTGGGACGGCGTAATCTAAGGTTCGATGATATCGTGTCTTGTCGGGTAGTGAACGCATGTTAGGAGGAAATGAAGACAGGTAAGGTCGACCAGAGGGTAGGACTGAAACGTGAACGACAATTCGACTTCCATGCGGAATATGTTACTTACTTATGAATATGAAATACGTTACCTCTGAGTAAGGAGGGCTACCCAAACCATCTAGAAAATTGTTAATGTCTAAGTTTTGTAAACACATCGCTCGGTTAGGTAGTAATTTTATGTCAGAGTGAACAAGGTATGCGCGGAAGCCTAAACGGCTTTTACACTTTAAAGTCAACCTCCTGTCAGTAGTTCTGTTCTCTTTCCTTCTGACATGAGCAGAAAAGGCAGTTCTGTGTTGTGAAAAGTGTTGCTGTGAAAATAAAGCCCTGCCTTGGCAGATCTGGTCACATGTTACCTTTATGAGTAAAATACAGTCATACATGGGCTGTATCCTGCTCCCAAAGGTACGTTCCTAATAAACTGCAACTATGGACGAAACAGCAAATGAAAGAGCAAGAATAATATAAAGTCTCTTACTTACATTAGAAGGTTCCATGTATTCAGACGTAAAAGTTTGCTGTTGCTGTAAACCTCAGCTTTTCCCACCCATTTTTCTTTTTCTCGTCTTCGTAGCATAAATCCGGCTGATGCGCTTGTAGCTCCACCATGCTCACGAAAATACTGAGGTTAAAAGCAGCGCTGATTTCCTGATGCTTTCTACATACCCATACACAAAGAATCGAACTAGAGCACGTACTACTAAAACATTTTTAAAGGGCCTTTAAACTAACATTGGTACAGGCGTGAAAACCCACGTTTCTTGTCGCTGGTGCCACGAGTGGTGAGCTAATCGAACACTGTAGACCTACTTGATTGAAGATTTATAAACAGAAAATTACAACAAGCTTTATAAACAGTCTCCGCGATTAAAAAAGGAAAACGCACAAAAACAAATAAAGTACAACACATACCGCAAAGATGCTGCGCACTTTCAGGAAGACCCAGAAAATAATTTATCAACAAACATATAAACAACTTTCTAAAACAGCGCAAAAGAACAGGGACGAGAGAACGAAACGTACAACACGAGCATACGTACAGCACGAGCAACACGAGCAACAATGTATACTTACCAACTTGTCCAGGCTTCTATTTTGGCATATAAACAACAAATACTTTTAGTGCAGTTCCCCATCATAAACGCAATTGCCTTTTATGGAGGTGCTCATCTCGATGGGAGCGCAGTGTGTGCTGCTTGCAGGCTTGTTGGAAGAGTCTGTAGCAGTGCTGAGTAGGGCTCACAAGTAAACCCCTTGGGAGACAGACAGGATAAACATTTATTGAAAAAAGAGGTCTTGAGGTTTGTTCGATGATAGAGAAATTGAGCTTCATAAAGTTGATATTCCGAAGGGCCACTCCGCGATGATGACGTGTAGTGGTGGCCGGCCTCATTACGGATAGAGGCGTCTTCTGAAAGTGACCAGTGTAATATTTCGCCTTTAGTCGCCATTATATTTGGAAGGCAGAATTTTCTTGCCTACATTTACCACTGAGTTTATCTCTCATACTGCTCTATCTATGCGTTTTTGTTACTGAATCTGTTACAAAGATTCAGTGTTGGTCGTCAACTGTCTAGATTTTTGCAGCGTGGGCGCAGTTTACATTGTGAGCAACGGGCGTCCCGAGAATTTGTAAACCCATTTTTCGGTCACCCAGCTCTTAGAGCATAAGCTCGACTACACGGGGTTTATCTTCGCCTCGCTGAGTACATATCACGCTTAGTGAAGACAAATACTGCACCTCTCTCTCCCCCAATACCTTTTTAAAGAGAGGTAAAAAAAAAATTGCGGAATAAAAAGGTGGCGTTAAAGGCATTCTCGCATCTACTTGTAAGGCGAAGCTTGAGCGTCACTTAGAATTAAACCGTTAAACCGCTTACAACCTTTCTAAACCATCTAAAACCATGCCTAAAAAAGCTTTCGCTAGAATAACTTGGTTAAAGACGCGCTTTACCCCTCTTTCTCTTTTTTTTTTTTTGTTATTCATGGACTCCAGAAATTTCACATCAAAAAGGTCTGTTCTGTAGGATACACGTGGAAAACAGACAGCGAAACTGCGTCTGAAGTCCACTTCGCGACCGTGTCAGTTTCCGTTGTGCAGCTCATAACATTTTTTTGGCGTGCTGTGTGTCTGGCAAAGTTCGCATTGCCACCAAACGTTGTCTAGCTGTAGAGCGAGGTTTTACGCATCTGTATGCGATATAAGCAGTATGCTGATATCGCGCTGTCACCGCCTTCACGTTCTCATCGATAGCTTTTTCTTTTTTTAAATACCGTATACATGTCTGTCAGAATTTAGGCGGAAAATTTCTGCGCACACATCAAATCTATTTCGCGGGAAACCAAAGGTAAAACGAGTGGGTTCAAATGCTTTTGCTCAGCGTAATGACATCGCTTCACGCTTTTCCATTTTTCTTTGTCAAGTAACCATCCTTGCCAAAAGAGCAGGCTCAAAACTGAGAAGCGGCGTCGCGCTCTCCGGAGCGGGGTCTTGTTTACCGGCTACGAGTGTAAACTGGCTGACGTAAGCCAGCCCCCTCGCTCAGTTTCTAATGCGTGAAACCTCACATCACCCGGGACCTGCACTTATTTAGCATCCAAGAAAGGACAGAAAGCGTGAGTAAAGGCTTACATCAGCCTGTTAAACTTGAAGACTGGGAGCAAGTGCCAGAGCTGGAGACCGCAGATCCACTGCTCGTCTTCCGGACCTCTCCGGCCAATGGTGCAGCTACTCGTTACTTTTGGCGAATAATGTACATCTTCAAATTAAAAAAAAAAAAAATATTTCTATTATAACGGTGCCCATCTGAGCCCGGTTAAGGCACGCGAAACCTGAGATCACTGTAACAACATACTATTCAGCTTATCTGGTGCGCTGAATATCATGACTGCGCACACGTCACGAATAAACTGAACTCATTTAATAAATCTGTTTGCTCATGAGGTAGGAGGTAAAATGTAATCGGCGTTGGTCAGTAAATGGAAATCAAGCAAACATCAAGTAGGAAAAAGGATAAGATGGATTTGAGTTGATCGGGGCTCAAGTCAGCTTTAAGGAAGGGGGTATTTTGAGCGGGCGCCGTATTGGTAGGCGCAGTTTCAGGTAGGCAATCTTGTGCTGTATACGGTCAGTGATGAGGCTCAGTGACATTGTGTGCTCGCTTCTCGGGCAGAGACCACAGGTAGCAGGGCTTGTGGATGCAAGAGTGCGAACGGCTCGTGCGCAGCAGGTAGTCGATGAGGAGAAGCAGGGAGCCCGTGATGGAGGCCACCACCACACCTATGACTGCAGAAGCCGCCGGCGTCGGTACGAGAAAGAAAGAAAATGTACAGCCAGGCTGCTCACTGGAATCCCGTATAATTTCCAACAGAATTAAATACGCAGATTTGAAAGAGCTCTTGTTGAACGTACTGGTATCAGAGCGCTGTTGCGGACCAAATTTATGCCAGTGCGTCATTCAGAGACGGTATAATGCAAAACATCACAGCTTAAGCGATACTGAACACTATTCACAAAATAAAAAGGAGCCTGTGTAAAGCCAAACGAATAGCCAGCCGCCTTCACGTTAGCTTAGTAAGGAAGGTCAAGGGTTTCACCATAATCAAATTACTCGTACTTAGCTTTAATGCGGGCTGGATCTGTTTTACAAGCTGTATTATGCAAACATGACTGAATGTACAAATGAAGCAGGATTTATGTTTGTGAAAGCAGCAGGCCGAGCAGCTGTTCATAATACTTCGGTGAATGTGTAGTATGGACGGTACAGCCCGCTTTAAAATCAGTTGAGTTGCACTGTTAATTATGCGAGTTTAACGTCCCAAATAAACAGACTGTATTTCAAGAAGATTACACTGGAGTGCTTTAGATGGAATTAGACCATCCGGGGTTCTTTAACGTGCTCTGACGTCTCACAAAATAGCGGCGTTTTTGTATTTCGCTTCGTCCAAATGCGTCCACCGCGGCTGGGATTCGACCTCACTATCTTTACATTCGCAGGCGAACGCCACTGCCACCAAGTCACAGGAATGAACACTTCGAGGTTTATGTTCAGTGTACCAGAGGATACGTCACGTGATTCGCTTTCAAGTTTCTACATACCCCGCAATTTAAGTCGCTTTTAATCGGCCTTCGTTCTTCGGCCTTCTCGGCATGTCGGCATCAAATCTCTACTCCTTTGCCCCAAGCCCAAATCGGATTACAGGTGCTCCTCGTTGGTAGCGGCCAGCTGTGATTGCAAATTAAGTGCAGCTTTTCATGCACTGCAGATGAAGTTATGTGATGTTAGGAAGATAGTGAGAGACCGGAAAGCGTGGCGTGACATGGTCCATAGGGTAACGAAGAGTCGGACACGACTGAACGACTGAACTGAACTTTTATACTTACAAGTTGTCTGTGAAAGGGTGAGGTTGTCTTTGCTATCGTCATCGGGAGTTTCTTCTTCTAGTTCTGGTTTTGGCTGGTCTTCAGTACCGGGAGAGTCTTCCTCACCAGCGAACGAAATGAAGGCTGACCAAGGTGACGGCTTGGCTGGAGCTTGGCGTTGGGGGCTTCTGCTCTCTGGGACCATTTTCATCTTCTTCCATGAAGCTCGGGAGCGCGAGCTGAACGTGCACGACGAAAATAACGCTGATGATGACAGTAACAGTTACCAGGGCAGGATGTCCGGCAGAACAGTAAATGTGAGAAAACTTCTAAAGAGACATGAGCGAACATTTAAATGGGCCTATCACGAGAGATAGTCGCATTCGAAAAGCAGAGACGTTGTTTTTAACTGAAAAACGCCAGCAAATTGAATCCGATGGTGACCACCATCGGCCTGTTCTGCAGGTCTGTGGTGCATGCGCCTGCACAGATTAGTTAGCGCGGATTACAGAGGCGTAATTTCGATCTCTCAATGGTAGTTGTTGTTGTTGTTGTTGTTGTTGATGACTTCTTGAAAATTGGCATGTACCACCACAGGGTACTGGCCAAAGTGTAGTGTCGTACACAAACTCGATCATAGGCACAAGTTGGCGCAAGGTGAGAATGTAAGAATTATAACAATGCAGATATAAAAATCCAGGTTAGAATTTAATAACAATCATAATAATTTTGGTGCAAAAAAATCTGAAAGGGTCCCGGAACTTCCTCCTCAGTGGTTCAATGTCAGCGAGTTAAACGGCGATTGCAACGCAGAGGAGTCTCGGAACGCAGCCTAATAATAACAAACACCCACTGAAGGTGGGAAATAGTTACCGAAATAAAAACGGAATTAAAGTGGGTGAGCGTTACAATACCATGTAATTTGATGTTGGCTCCCGCTCGTACAAAGCTGGTTTTACCGCTACTTAAAATAAAAACATCACATAATGAAACTTAATAGGGCATACCCCCATGCAAAATATTAGTAATTTATTTCGTTGGCTTTATTTGTAAACAAAAAAGAGTGAAAAAAAAAAAAATGTCGCGCTAGTTGGATTCGAGCCAATGTTTGGGGGTTCAAAAACGCAGCGTTCATTCATTGCGTTACAGAAGCTCTTTTTTTCCCCTTTATTGCATAGGAGAACTTCCGAGGAAAACCAGAGGGGGCGAGAATAACTCGATTTAATTGTGTTCTACCTCGTTTTAACAACATTTCTGCTATTTGTCGTGAGGTGAAGCTGCTCAGAGGACCATAACGGAATCATGCGTAACAGAGGCTAGGCTCTGGCAGCACTCACATCTAAGCGGTCATCATCATCATCATCAGCCGGACTATACCTCCTACTCCTATGTGATTCAACGTCTCCCATATAACTGACGGGGAGGTTATCAAACGCTCCCGGTCCTTCCTTATGCAAATGATATTGCACTAATGGTGGACTCGAGAGGGGGCTGCAACAGCTTTTTGATTTGTACAGCCTGCGAGCCAGTCATCTGAGACTGTTGCTCAATGCCAAGAAGAACGCAAGGACATGTGGGTCTCCCAGCACAGAGGTGGAAGGGCAATCGCAAAGGTTGCAGGACCGGGTAATGCTATCAGTGTCGTCACACCAATATAGGAGTTCAGCTCACGTCAAGTGTAAATTATCTCACAAAAAGAAAACGAATTCTCGAGAAAGCCCGGCGATACCAGCGGGTATTGAAGGCATGTGGACTGTGGTCCTATTAAGTCGCATAGAAGTGGTTCGGGGCCTGTGGAAGGCATTGATGGTTTTTGAACTTTAGCCACTGCAGTGTTGTGCTTCTCGTCGGCTACCCGCGGGAGTTCATTCAGCCATAAAAACGTGAGATGGTGGGAAGAGAGGCTGTTGTGGCCCCCATCGACCGACACTCAACGAAGCGCTGCGGGGAGACATTGTGTGGTCCTCATTCTAGGTCCGGGAGATGGCGGCAAAGTTTGGTTCTGATATCCGACCTCGCTCAAGAACGCTGGCTGAATCGGGTGTAGCTCTACTTTCTGTACTTCGGAATGTCCTCAAGATGGAAGAGAGTGCGTTGGTTGGCAGCTAAATTTGAAGTCCCCTTGCCGGTTTTGCGCAACCTGAAGGGCATAAGCCTAACCTGTTGCAAACTGCGTGAACGGGTTTCAGCGGCCGAGACACAATGGTGGAAGGCGACTGCCAAGAAGAAGCCAGCCCTACGAATGTATCGCGTCGGGAAGACGGAGATCAAGCAGGAGCAGCAGTTCTATTACAACTGCTTTGGAAGATCACTGGATTTCGAAGCCCGCGCATGGGTCCTACGGACAAAGGTTTGTTGGGCGAAGTGCGGAGGACAAAATGCAGAGAGAAATGACGTCATCTGTGTGGGGTGCCAGCAAGCAGAACAGACCACAGAACGCGTATTTCTGTTTTTTCCAATGTTTCAACTACAGCTAGGTCGGAATGGCTTTCGAATAGGCTCTTTGGTTCTCGCCTCGAAGACTGTTTGATGGCATTTCGTCTGCTGGAGGCGTGGTAGTAGTAAGTGAGACAGCCGGCATGAATAACAACTACTTAACCTCATCCTCTCACATAATTTTCTGCTGCCCACTGCTACGCTTTCCTTTCCTTGTAATCCAATTTAAGAACATTTATCGACCATCGGTTATTAATTCGTCGCACTACATGTGCCTTCGACTAACTATATTATTAACTCAAGTTAGTTCTTTGACCAACTCTGGATGCTTCCTATTTCTTACCGTTGCACTTACCATTTTTCGTCCCATAGCTCTCTGCGTTGCCCTCAACTTAACTAGAACCCTTTTCGTGCGCCTCCACGGTTCTGCCTCATAGGCGAGTCCGTTAAGATGCAAGCGGTCATCATGGAGTCCTTGTCGGCGCCGGTGGTACCGTTCAGAGTGCACATTTTATGGAAGACGATGAAGACGGAGTTGTTGTTCAACCATGAAATTTTCAACCATGAAAAAGAATAAGTGACACAAAATTTAAAGGCGAGTTTGCTGATTTTTGCAAGGGTTTACAGCGATTACCGCTTTTTAAGGCGGTGATTAATAGCGAAAGTAGTAGTTTGTAGGTATTTCTAATTATGAATATCTATAACGCTGACGCTCTGGCAGCCATGTGATGCTTTGTGGAGCATCGTTTCGCGCATTCACTTTCATGGAAAAAAAAAAAGAGCATGCAATTATATTTTGAGTTTACATAATTATGTTTCCAAAATATCATCTTGAAGCGTATAGGGCTTGTTCATGATCGTAACGAAAACTTTTTCAATTTCTTTTTTTGGAATTCATGGTGTATAATAAGAAATGAAATTGGGGAGAGACGCTTTTGTTTACTGTGTGAATTCTACAGATAGCGTTCCTTGACGGCGCAGAGGTGTACATACCCAGCTCGCCAGGTAAGAGAGAGAGAGAGGTTGATTCCACCACTTGACTAACCAATTTTTTCTTTTCATCAAAGCTGCTTGGCTCTGCCATCATACTTCTCTTCACATACAAGGCTCTCATCGACACTGCGCCGACACCTTATTTCCCACTAAACGGAACCTTTAATTAAACGTTATAGCTACCACACGGCGGGGCTTGTAGACTGAAATGGATGCTCATGATTGTAATGTGATTCTGGAATTCTTGCCAGCTCGCTCAGTTTTCTCGGCCCCTCGTGCAGGGCAAGTAACAGGAGAAGAGGAAAATGTATGAGGAAGAAGTTAGCAGGCACAACGAGTCGCTCACATTCTTGGGGCGAGTGTGTAAGTACACCTATACCCTCAGTTTAAATCCGCTTGAGGCAGCTGATGATGTACACGAGAACATCAGGTGCGACGTATTTGCATCGCGTTAGCCAAGGTAAACTGCAATGTGTTTCTTCGATAGTTCACCACGTCCTAGCTCCTTGATGCCAAGGGTGCTCGAGGGTCCAGGCTAGTCACATAAACAGGGGTGGCAGATCTCCGAGAGCGCCTACTTCATTTTCGTGAAAAGACTCCCTTAGGACATAGTAAATGTAAATTATAGGGTTAAAAGTTTAGAAGCGACACGTGGGATATGCGAGGACAGACATCGTAACGAGGACTCTCGACTAACTTTGACATCTTGCAGCTTTTTAACATGCGCGGGCATGGCATAGCTCACATAGACGTTTTCGAAGTTCGCTTCGATCGAAATACGGCCACCGTTGCGCTGGCTACCTGAAGAGGGGCTCAATGGCTTTAACCGTAGGCTAAAGCCCCTGAGCATCCCCGATGAATACAGACAGCTAGGGACCCATACGCATGAGTGGCTGCTATCCCACATTAAAAAAAAATTATGGCCTTCTATTTAAGACACTTTTTTGGTATTCCTCAAAATCAAGCGCTGTGATTGAACAAATGAATGAAAAAGGCATTTATCATGAGCCCTGTAGGTTAACGTCTTCATGTCCCAGCGCCCGCGGAGGAGCAGAGATTTATGTACGGCGCACAACCATTGGTACTACGCAGAAGAATAATTGCAAACTTATCAGCGGCCCTTTCAGTTATGATTTGGTTCTCTCAATTTCCAATTTAACTTATTTTGTGCCACGACACCCACTGTGACCCAGGCATCACGGTTGCACTGGTCGCCATCGTGGGCTCTTTGATCCTGCTGGTCGACTTCCTCCTACGCAGCGGTACCACGCGCCATCCTACCGCGCACAAGGCGCTGCACAGTTGGGGTCCAGCTAACGCCACCTAGGCGGTGTTGGCCAATAACCGGTGGGACTTGGACAGCGACGAGCTGCCATTGGCGGAAGGTGTCGTTGGCAGCCGCAAAGGCCGCATGGCAGCGCAGAATGACCACTTGTACGCCGGTCCAAGACGGCGGCCGACCAACGGGATGACAACTCAGTGCCACAGCGAGGCGTTGTCCGTCTCCTGACATCGGTCAGCTTTAATGAAGGGTCCCTTTAGGCGCAGCCCACTCGTAAGCTGCACCAGCTAGATGGAAATAACAGAAGTGTGAAAAACAATATATCTTTGGCAAATGCACTTGCCTATGATGTGATCCACATTTGGACAAGCTCACATTAGAATGCTAAAAATAGCGCTGTCTATCGTAACCGGAAGGCAGCATTAATTGTCATAAATCGCTTGTATACGTTGTTCTCGTTTATTGAAATTCATTGAAGTCCGCATTTTTCGCCCACTTCGGGCTTTTTGCGTGGTGCGAGGTTTGAACAACTTGTTTTTTTTTTTGTCCTTCGATATCGCTAGTGATCCCAATGAACTTACACTTGTGTTAATGAACGCCGGAACGCTTCACGCTAATTTTGCTGAGCCTTGTGCTGAGGTGCACTTTAACTGAATAAAGGCAAGCAGTGTTTCATGTTGGTAGATGCAGTGCCAAATTAGGCATGCATTCAAGTTGACGTGCATGCAGGTGTCTTTGAACTCTAGGTATATAGTAAATTACGTCGTATCTTACTCAAGTACAGAAAATTATGACCTGGAAAAGCTTACCGATTTCAAGCCTTCCCCCGGAGAAAGGTGTTTCGTTTGGATTGCTTCATTCGAGCAGGGCTACGAGAGATGATTTAGTGGAGGGATGCGGAAATTTTGACCACGTGAAGTACTTTAAACTTGGTTTTCGCCTTCACCTACATGGGATCGAACCCACGCCCTCAGATTCAACCCTAAGAACGGCCTAACCACAAAGTCACAGCGGCATGGTGTGGAAAAAAGTGAAGGGAAATCACTTTTGCAGGTATATAAAGAATCTGACCCATAGCATAGCTCTGCTCTGGCGTTATTAGGTTTTAATATATTTCAATCCCAAAGTTTGGTAAAAATACTACACTTTTTCACACACTGACCGATGAAAAACCAATTCTGAAATAGGCTCTGAGAGAGCAACACCGAAACGTATTTGGCACTGGTGGTTTTAAAGGATTTGAGATTAGGCAGACTAAACTAGGATAGCAAAGGAGACATGGCAAAACTTTGGAGCGTGGCGTCTGTAAACAACATATCCATGGCATGTAGAAATAATTCAGGGCAGCTGATCACAAAAAATGAACCTATAATTCACAGATAAGACTTCAAAGTTAGTGTTAAAACGAAAGTCTTGCAGCGAAAAACTCACCCTGAACAGCAACATAACAGCGCATGTGTGTGTTCTGCATGTCGCGCGCCGCTTTTGCGTTATAAGTTGTCGAAGTTCATCATCTCCAACGAACTATTCCGCACCGTACCGAAGATAATAACAATTGAATTGTTGACGTAATTATCTCTGGCACGATCCCTGACTGCATGCTGTTCTTAAAATATCACCATATATCACATAATCGTCCTCCGACAACCATCCAGTAGCGTTGCTTCTTGTCCATTTCTATGAATACAAACAAAATCTACTGTTTTCTTTGAGCAGAGAGCTGTACACCCGGCGAGCCATGCGGTACACCATGAAGCATATATAAATAATCATTTCAGCATGTACCATATCACAAAAGAAAGATACAATGACACTTATGCTTTTTTATATGTATACAATTAATTCGGACTTGTTTCCTTTAGTCTCAGAGACGGATGATAAGGTTTGCCTTGATACAGACAGGTAATAAAGCAGCCAATAATTTTCGCAATTTTTCTTTTCTCTTTGCGTTTGCTTGTGTGTTCCTCTGCATGTGTGTATCGATGTGTGGCTGTTTTGGACGTTCTGTGCACATGCGTACTTTAGGTACACGGGCGCATTCAGTTCTTCGCAGAAGATAATGGGAGACTACCCGCGTTCCCTGGCGTGGTGCTGGGCTTTAACATAATTTGGTTTCAAGGAGATTCCTGCCTGTTGCTCTTTGGTTAAATTCATCTCTGCGCCTTTAAAAGTCAACATCATCATCCCAAGATAAAAGGAGAAAGCGAGCAGAAGAAGAAGAAAGCAATGAAGAAATCAGCAAAGCGAACTTCGACGCCCCTTACCACACGGGCCCCGAGGCCTGGTCCCTTCACCCCTCTACAGATGGCGTGTACGTAGTTGCCTTTCTATATATACACTTACATTTCGGCAAGTCTTTCGCTGCGCGGACTTTGTATATTGCTTATCTGGTTAAACGCATGCGTGAGCATTGGTTCCCGTTACGCTCATGATGTTGACTTTCGTACTCCTCTTTCAACCCATCTCACCCTCCCTCCGTGCACGGTAGTAGACCTGAGAATCATTGCCGTTTCAGCGTCATTACTGCATTAAATAAACTTCCATCTGTCTCTTTGCAATTAGATTTTGAAAAAAAAAAATGTAAGCTCATCAGTTGTCAAGACGCATAGTCTGACATCTACAGTAAGCTTGCATCGAATTCGCACAAGTGCATCAGGCTGCATTGCTGATTTTAAGAAGTACCTAGAAACAATTTTATTTGTTTTTTTCTTGTGACTACAGTTATGACACTTGTAGTCGTGTGCATGTGTGGAGTACGAAGGTCGTTTTGCCTGCCGGTAGGGCACAGCGATTTGATCTCTGCTCGTCACTGCTCTGAATGTTCGGTTTTCAACCGTTTGCAACGAAAACAACTCGAAAACTACTAAGATCCATTGACGGGTGCCATTTAAATAGGCTGAGCCTGTATTTTTACGAGGAGGAAGCTTGACATGTTAAAAACTGTAGCGTCACTTTTATTGTAGAATGTAGAACTTATGTCAGCCGTCCTCAGAAAGCGAGATAAAATGAAATTAATCGGGGTACCAAGTCTACCGGATGAGGTTGAGAATGGCGGCATTTTGGGTTGGTTCGAGGTACAGTGCTCAATCAATGAAATTGCGCAACTTCGTTTTTTTTTTTTTGTTCTTCTACTGTCCTACGTAAGTGACTCTTGCATTTGAACCACAAATTTTGCTGACACGAAGTATCTCTGGATCAACTTGGGAGTGAAAAAAGTTATAGCGACGTTTTGCCTGCCTGTGGGGCGAAGCACGGCTAGACGTAGCTTTTGGAGCATAATATTACCCGCATGAGTGCACCTGCACTGACCTCTGTCGATGCCTTGTAACCGCAGTTGGTATGCACTCGAACGCGATGACTTTCGACGTATATACTCATTGTGGCTCACATCTGGGTGAGGCGAATTTTTCTCAGGCGCAAGACATATGGTACAGTTTTTCGTTACAATCCGGAGGAGGTCCTTCCCGTTCGCTTTTTCTCTTCCTGTCGCTTTTTACTAGAGAGCAGTTTTAAAACGTGCTGAGCGTGCACAGAGCGAGTTTGTAGCTCTATACCAAAGAACAGTTTTAAAACGTGCTGAGTGCGCACAGAGCGAATTTGTAGTTCTATACCAGAGAGCAGTTTTAAAACGTGCTGAGCGCGCACAGAGCGAGTTTGTAGTTCTATACCAGAGAGCAGTTTTAAAACGTGCTGAGCGCGCACAGAGCGAGTTTGTAGTTCTATACCGGTCCCACAGAAGATTACAGAAGCATATTTACAAATAAAACGGTTCACGACATGTCAGTACAGATTACCCCCACGAATAATCTATATCGATTTCTACGGATACATTAGTACAATAGCGTTGTTATTCGTTCAGGCCGATAAATTCTTGTTTTTGTTTTATGAAGCGAATTGGTTGTTGCTACCCAGTCGCTCTTCGCGTCTTATCCTCAATTGTGAATATGGTAACTGCGCAACCTAATTTTAAAACCACGAACCAACTTGCCCGACAACGTATTCAGCCGAGGAAAATTACGCAGCTCCCCTTTTCCCACACACGCTCTCTGGACATTTACAAACGTATGGTCATACAAACACAAGCCGAAACGATACCGCCGTGCTCGAAATTACCGATATTCACAATCTACTTGTATCTGCCCGTGGGATAGTGAAGTAATAAATACATAGACTGAAATGCTTTCTATGCTTCTCTCTTCTTCCCCTTTTAATATTACAGCATTAAAGTAAAGGCCCCGGAAAATACGGCGCTGGCGTTGTGAGTGAAAAGTTACGAGCGTGTTTAGGGCTGGTGGTAGTTGGCAGGTTACATGGCCGTGCACTAGTTGGTTGGTCGGCGAGATATTTTTGGTATGACAGGATCACGTGACATGAAATTTTATGCAGCCGCCAACTCGGGCTATACCTGTGAGATGGGAGTGTGAGAGGAGAATCGATCATGGCAACCTTTGATCCCGAGTTTGACACGTTACTTTCAGGCTACACAGGCACGTGAATACGCCTTTGATTGAAACGGGGCTTTATATCTCTATCGGGTCGTCTTTCACATAATGTCGTAGCTGTATGCTAACTGTATGCTAACAAGTAGATGCTAGATCTTAGAGCCAGAGATCAACTAAGGTGCAGGCACATGAACGAGGATTCGCAAAACCAAAACAAAGTGGGAGGCATAAACGCTGTCGTGCCACGATTTTAAATGCGGAGCTTGAGTGTCCTTCAAATTTTTAACGTTGGAAGGAAAAATCAGCTTGTCCTCGTAGCCTTCAAAGACGTTTTGCACATCTCCATCTCTGTCTATCTTGCAGGCATCGTATTCACCGTGGTAATCATGGTGGGGTCCCTGTTCCTGGTGCTCAACCTTCTCCTACGCACCAGTACTTCGTTCAACCCCGGGATGCAGGCACGGCGAGCTACTGACCCAATCAGTGTCAGTTCACCTAGGAACTTTACAACGCTACCCGCCTGAGCTCGCCACCGTATAGGCGCTATCCCTAATTAAAACACCTTTCCTACGCAGCTGTTCAGCGTTCATCGATTGATATCGCAGCTTGTAGGGTGTTCATAGCATGATGTGCGCCAAATGTATTCACGGCCAGTGGACAAACGGGGGAAGGCAGACGGACGGGTAGCCAAGCAGACAGGCAAAGCAGAAAAGGCGAGAACGTTTGGGAAAAAAGAAATAAAAGATGCAAACGTTCACTTGCTTTCGTACGCTATACTACGCGCTACAAAGTTGTCTCATAGCCATGCCTTTACCTTTTACTTTAGTTGGGCGCAGTGCATGTTTGGTATTGACGCCCTCACCGGCTTTCACTTTACACGGAACTCAGCAAACTATCCCTTCATGACAAACTCAGAACAGGCTCTCAGATGTAGTCGGCACATAAGGTAGTAGCAAATATTTCTGTTACCAATCTGACTGTCATTTCTCGCAGCAGATGAGCCCAGCTACTCGCGTGTTTTGTAGCATTGTGAGCCAAGTCTGTAACGAGTATGGCTCGTACAACGCAAATTTTTACTCAGCAGATCGGTGATTTTTGGATTCTGAAAGAGCATTCTGCCTCGAATTTCGTAAACAAAAATGTCAGTTTGAGGGCTAAGAGCACATATATTTGTGGCACAAAAATGTTTCTGAGACAATTCTCACGAATATCGATTATAAAGGAGGACATCACAGACCATCCTTCTTTGTCGCTTAGACCACCTGCAGCTGCTACTCATCTAGAGCGCTGACGGAAAGTTTTACGGAGGGAGGAACGAAAGCGGGGGGGGGGGGTAAAGGTTCTTTGTTCGGCGCGTTAAACGGTTGTGGTATGGCCTGAACTGCGAGGCGCACAAAGGTGACCCTTTCTTTTGTTTGCTTAATCAGCGCTCTGGGTGAGTGCAAAGAATGATGCGAAAGGAAGTGCCACGCGCGTCACAAAAACGACTGTTCTTGTGCAGCGGACTTTCTTTGCGGAACAAGTCGTAACCGCTTATGTGTGACTCGTCCAATTCCTCTCTTACCTGTCACGTCAGTGTGAAAGCAGCGCGCACTCGCCAGTCCTAAATGCACTCTTCAGCTCAAAGCAGCTTGTGCCGACACGTGACAACACTCAAGGCCACCGCGCTGCTGACGGCCATCGCACGCATGGCCGGTTTCCCAAGCCCAACAATGACGACGTTCGCATGCCGTCCGTACATTCTCTCATTGTTCTGTACCAACTGTTGGGCAAGTAATCCTCCTCTACCGCGTCTGCTTGCCTTCCTGGCATTATAGCGAGGAAGAGCCTTCATTTTCTCCGAAGCGAAAAACGAGCCGTACGTTCAGACATGTGGTCGACCAGTGTTTATTTGGTTGTTTCCAGCAAGGCACACTTTTTATGACGTGCACAGTGCATGAGAATGGTATTGAACGTATTGAAGAAGGTATTGAAGAATTTTCCGTGATGGCGGGAGGTCGATTTTATCAATTCAATCCCTTCTGCTTTTCAAGGACCCACTGGACGAGCTGAGGTCGGGCGAACTTACCCAGCTTCGTTCGCGGAATTTTATCGACGAATGTGACGCCACCTTCCAGATGGCAACCCTTTGGGGCGTTAGCTGAAAAATGAGAGGAGGTCAGGAGGTTGGCTATAAAAAAATTAAAACAAGAAATACAAATATGTATTCATACTTTAAACTGAGTTAGCAGAAAAACCAAGGGTATTACTGCTGAAATCTTGTATTCGCGGTGTGAAGCAATGAAATCATTCGCCGCTTGCCGGTGGCTACCACCACTTAGGTCGCTCAACTTTAATCAGTACACATCTGTCTTACTGCTGTACTGTGAACCAACAATCGTTCTGTGCTATCCGTTTAGCTTCAGTGTCAGTGTTAGCTTTGGTACAGCGGAGTACAGAAATAGTCCAAGTCACGTGAGCAAGTCAAATACAAAAATTCTTGTAAGCGAAATGTTGTAATGTTTGGAACCATGTTGCTTTGCTGGCTCCACTCATAGCTTCCATTGCAATGTTGAGAAACTTTGAGGCAAGATAATGTGACAGATATCGCGGCCTTCTTGCCTTGAACTTAAGCACTGCGATTTAACGCTTACGTGAGTACTCGATATTTAAACGAGCATCCTTTCATGGGTGGCAACCTTGAGCATACTGCCGAATAAAGGGGACTCTGGATACCTGTTCCTTCTGATCCTGCATAAAACACCTAAATGGTATACACCACATCGATAGACCGATATACTACAGACACCGCGCCATTAACTGTGCTCGCCCTTGCAAAAGCAATTCACGCAACTATTAGACAAAATGAATAGCAACCTTCAACAAAACGTTGAATGTGTTCGGACACCGCTGTTTCATCTCCGTGCTCTGGTACAATTACGGCGTGGGCCACTTCTCCGGCCTCGGGATGCGGCAAGCCCACAACGGCACAGTCGTGGACCTCTGGGCACTTGAGCAACACAGCTTCGACTTCCACAGGCCAGTACTTGCTTCCGCGACAGATGAAGAAGTCGCTGAGCCGCTGCACCAGGTACAGCCAGCCATTGTCGTCATAGTAGCACTGGTCGCCTGCGTTAAAAACGTGGTGTAGTCGTATTCACCAAACACAACTATTAACAAGGCAATTTCCGAGACACGAGTCAGGCGAAATAAATTCGATTTTCTGCGGATCTCTGTCACTGTTTCTGTTCGTCAGGAAATTATGTTGTCAGTGGTAACGAATGACGCTGCTTCACTACTGCCCGTCCCTAAATGTCGTATTGAGACGACAAAAATGTTCTCTGTGTTAAGACAAGGTTTCCTATCAACATACGAAAGCATAGCGGCTCCGCAAATCGATTTATTATTGCAATGTTGAGCTGCCTGGCGTGAGAAAATTAAAGGGTGCTGATTCGAACACATAGTATTCTCTTTGTGTGCATTGTTCTTTGTGTGTAGTGAAAAACCTCAGTAGCTACATAGAATATATGTGGCTGCATTTAGCAGTTGTGTGTCAGTTAGTAGTTTCTTAGTGTATCTGTAATTTTTCTTTCCTATTTAAGGGATAGCCCAGTTTTGATCCTCTGTCGCTCTGCTTTGGGCTTCCATTTATTGTTTACCTTCCTGAAATAAATTTATTCTATCTGATTTATTTATTTTCCCAGAAAAGTATTTCGTTAAAGTTTTCGCACGGCTAAGAAGTTCACACAGTGCATAGGAAGAGGATGAGGACGCATGACCATAACCTCAAACCAAGAACCGAATGCTATCTTTTCTGGTTGTGATAGAATCGTGGAGCCTAGGAAAATTCTGCACGAGAACATTAAAACATTATAAAAACGGTAGATAAATAATCTTCTGAATTGATATAGGTAAAGCGGATGTTATGGCTTTTCTTTTCGCTAGGCGTGAAAACTAAGGTCTTTCATTTCCTTATCCGAGAGCTACAGCAAATAGCCCGTGCACAGCTTTCACTGGAAATATTCTAGAATTGTTGTCAGGGTGGGGTTAGGGTAGAACTAACAAAACACAAATGACATCTCAGAGTAGAAGAGAAGAATAAAGGAGCCAAACTGTTTACATGTCTTATCTGCGTCACTCATTCTCGCAATAACAAGGAAACTGGGACCAAGTGTAAGAAAATTTGGGAATATATATATATATATATATATATATATATATATATATATATATATATATATTGAATTTGGGCTAACAGGTGTAGGAGGCCAAGCCACAGTCTCTTCTGGCGATTGCCTTCGGAAAAAAAAAAAAAAAAAACTCCTATGCTTGAACATGTTTGCACTGCCACAGTAATTCTAGGACATTTATATAATAGTTGGCACGTCAAATGTAAACCTAGGTTTCTGAATATCACTTTTTGGGTGCCTGTTCCGGAGTTCGGGATAATATAGAAATAAGCGAAGGTATTAAGGCACGTCAGATGAAAAGTTGGAGTTTTGAATATCTCTTTTTGGGTGTCTATTCCAGAGTTCGAAATATTGTAATATAGAGATAAGCAAAGGTATTAAAACGAGGGCCTCATATGCCCATTAGCACTTAACCCGCACCCGGTGTCCATGAAGCGAAAATTGCGAGCATGCATTTGGCAGGTAGTATAGCTGGCACTGATTTGCAGGCCATTTGTGACGTCACGGGAAAACTTGCCATGGCAAAATTAGCAGGAGCTGCCATTTTGGGCATTAATAGTGAGCAAAACGCAATAACTTAAGAATCATGAATGCCTTATTTAGGAAACGGAAAGAGCGGAAGTGGACATGGGAAAGCCATAGCGGGGAGACTAAAATGAAAGTGACTTCATACTGCGCCTTAACCCTGGAATTATGCAGGGTGTAGACGCAATCGGAACGGTGCGGTGCAGTGACCGCTGGATGGTAAGGTCTCAAATAAGTCTTATTTTGAAGAGGGAGCGAATTAATAAGGAAAATTTTTATCAACGCATTCAAGATCACACTATTAATAGATATTCAGCTTTAATCGAGGAAGATGACTTTAATGTAGAAGCAAGGAACGATAACTTCGGAGATACCATTACTCAGTGCGCGGTAGAAGATGCGGTAGGATATTTAGAGAAGATATCGGTAAATTGCCAAGCAGATGTAAGATTTGATTACGAAACGCCAAATTATGAAAGCCTCGAATTCAACAGGCAGGATAAAACTGTTAGAGCTGTCAAAAGTAATCAATGGATGCAAGGTGCCATAAGGAAGTATAGCACGGAGAAAATTGAGCACGCTCTAAAGAGCGGTCGTAGCCATAGCGCAATAAAAGAAAATTAGGCATAGGAAAAAACAGACCAAAGTAGGCTATGATCAGACGTATGCGCTAGGAACCGGGTAATGTCAGTACTAATACGAAAAAAATAATGAAAGCAGTCGAGGAGTTTTATGCTAACATTTACAGTAGCCAAAGTAGTCAGGGCAACAATGCGATTGTCAATAGCGAACAACAATCAGAGTTCCGCCAGTAAAGATGGACGAGGTTAAGAAACTATACGAGCTATGAAATGGGGGAGAGCAGCTAGAAAGGATCAGGCAACTACAGATTTGTCGAAGGACGGCAGGGATATCATGCTATAAAAACTGGCCACCCTGTATACGCAATGCCTGATGATGTCGATGTTACCGAAACCTTGCAAGAACGCTAACATTACCTTAATCCATAAGAAAGAGGACGCTAAGGACTTGATAATTACAGGATAATCAGATTACTGTCCGTAACGTACAATGTAATTACTAGGATAATCGCGAATAGAATCAACATAACCTTACACTTTAATCAACCAAAGGATCAAGCAGGTTTTGCGTACCAGGTGATATAGAAATGCTGGGAATATAACCAGCTTAGACATAGTATTTATTGATTATGAGAAACTACTTGACTCAAATGAAACCTCAACACTCATGCAGGCATTGGGAAATCAGGGTGTAGATGAGCCATATGTGAAAGTACTGGAAGATATATAGTGCCTGCACAGCAACCATAGTTCTGCATAAAGAAAGTAACAAAATTCCAATAATGAAAGGTGTTAGGCAAGGAGACCCGATCTCCCCAGAGCTATTTTTAGCTTTCTTAGATGGAGCATTCAGAGATAAGGAATGAGAGTAGAAAGGAATCAAGGTAGATGGAAAATATTCCAGTAATGTGCGATTCGCTGATGACATTGCTTTGCTAAGAGTACAAATCGCAAATCGCAAATAATGTTTAATGAACTAGAGAGGAAAAACAGACGGACAGGCCTTAAATTAATATGCGAAAGACGAAAGTAAAGTTCAAACGCCTCGGAATCAAACAGCTGTTTAAAATAAGTAGCGAAGCACTGGAAGTGGTAGGCGCATATGTGTACTTAGGACAGGTGATAACCGAAGATACGGACCGCGAAAGTACTTGCAGATTATGACTAGCAGCTTACCGGTATCGCTCAAGAGCAAAGTATACAACAGTTGCATCTTACCGGTACTTTTATCAATTACATTTTATCCATTAAGGCCCATCCTCCAAGGCTTAAATAATCCTAGTTCAACGCTGATGTCATGCTACTTAATAACAGTAACCGCGGCCCTACCTGTTCTATACCACCCTTGCTCGTCGGTAACGGGCTCATGTAGTTTACCCCAGTATCCACGCATCAGACCTGGACCTCGAACCACAAGTTCTCCACGTTCCCAAGGACCAAGTGGCTTCCCCGTCTCGACATCTCTTACCTGCACGAGAGGAACACCATCATTTCACGTACTGGGTTATTAATACGCCAAAGTTTGAGATGACTATTGAGTACTATATCCTAAGAGAAAAAAATAGTTAGCAAACAGGAAACGGTTCGCTTGTCATTGTTTGTAGAGGTTTTTGAAGCAAACACTTAATGAATGCTCGGAGTTTCCGTTCATTGTCGGAGTTTCCGTTCATTGTGAAGGGACAGACCTGCGGACTACGCAGATTGTTTTGTAGGCGATTATGCTAACGTGACAGACACCGAAATTTTCCTTATTTTATTCCTACACCAACAGCTCAGTAGCGGAAAGAACTATAGAACCTATCCACTCTTTCAGATTAGGTTAATATTAGTTATGCAATATTATAATACAAAGGCAGAGCGGAGTTTCAGTCATACATATAGCTGGAAGCGTTGATTCAAGTTTGTGATGAAAATTTAACCAAAGGGAAGACGAAACGCGGACAGAATGACGCAGACAATTGACGATTGGCAACTGCTGTTTATTGCAGTATCGCACGCAATTTACACCCCTTTTATTCTCATGTTTCTGTTATTACTGGCATACTGCCTTTATTATGCGTTGTTGGTACTGCATTTCTTGTGCAATGGCGGTACTGACGATGAGTGCTGTTTTTGTTTTTGACCATGAAACTCGCTTCGCTTTAATAGAAAAACGAGGCACGTCCCCACTTTCATTTTCTGTGCGTAAAAGTGTTTGTGTACTGGAATTACAATTCTGATTTTGTTTACGATTGCGTTACAAAACTGACACTGCTGAAATATATTCTTAATGACTTCATGAATTACTTATGTGTACTGCTGAGTAGCCAACTTCCAGGTTAGCGGGGATCGTTACCAAGCGGTGTAAAGCTTTTTGTTTCCCATCAAGATCGAATCCCGGCCTCGGCGGCCGCTTTTCGATGGAGGCGAAAAGCAAGGCTCCCGTGTGCTGTGCGATGTCAGTGCACGTTAAAGAACCCCAGGTGGTCTAAATTTCCGGAGTCCTCCACTACGGCGTCTCTCATAGTCTGAGTTGCTTTGAGACGTCAACCCCACAAACCAAACCAAACCAAACCAAACCAAACCAAACCAAACCTTCTTTACAAAGAAAATAAACTTGAAAATAACACAGAGCAAGAAGGCCTGGAAATCAGTGTGCCTTAGTCGCCGCATCCTTTTCATATGACATATCTTTTTTAATGCGGAGTATGAGGAAAGATGCTTGTTTAGTCAACTGCGACGAAAAAAGTTGTGGCCATTTCAAGAACGCAAGGAGAAACGTTGAAGACATATTCGCATTTATGCTACATTCAAACTGACTACCTTAAAATAGAGCAACCTTTCTTGCCAGACCGACGCAGTGCCTCAATGGTTAGGACAATGGATTACTGAACCAAGGAAGCGGGCTCGAATTCCGGCTGCTGCGTTATTTAACGTGCGCTAACAGCGTACAGCTCTTGCGGCCGTTTTTAGAGGGAGGCGAAAGCAAACCGTCCGTGTGATGTACGCTGTTAACGCACGTTAAGGAACCCCAGGTGGTCGAGATTTCCGAAGCCCTCCATTACGGCTTTTCGCATAGCCTGAGTCGCTTTGAGACGTTAAGCCATATAAGCCAAACCTTTATTGTCATCTGGACTACGTAGAGAAAGCTGTATGAATTTTTCTTTCAAGTGCTTAATTGTTCATTGGAAAGTGGTCGTAACCATACCATTGCTTCAACTCCCATAGCCAAGGGTCCAATAGACATATATTTGGACGGTCCATCGTAAAGGCCCGCTGCGATCATAGGCATCTCCGACTGGCCATACACTGGTTGCATGAAAAGAAACAAATAAACAACAGGATATTTCAGGTGATATTAACAAAGGTGCTTTATATGCCTTTAAATACAAACACATGCTGAGTGAGTAGTTCTCGAAATAAGCATCGTACAGAGAACTTAACTAGTCTAGCGCAGCTTACATAATCGTCCCTAGAATTTTGATTGCAACATATCGGCAGTGATCTTGTCATGAGTCATGCCTAGTAGTGTTATAATGCACAGTTATAGGCTGCCCTAAAGAAGTGTGAACGCAGCGCAGATGTCGCTCTTTCCTATGGTCCAGCTTGATGCACATTATAGAGCGGCACGTTCTGTTTAATAAACCGCTCTTTTCGGTTACCCTCAGGTTACTGGTGTTTTGTCAGCAGCTGCTGCTAATCTGCCACCAGTGCCAAAACTTACCAGGCCGTCACTGGGCCAGAGAAAGCTTGCTGGCGGCGCAGCCGGCGACCTACGGCAACCTGCCTCACGTGCACTTCAGCTCTCTTTTTCCGCATGGTTGTATGTCTATGTATAATAAGAGAAGCGGTAACTCCATTCTGGTTACTTTGGTATATCCTTTGATTCAGGTAAACCACCATTTTCAATACTGCTTTGATAGCACTAGTTCCATGTCGTCATTGTGTGGCTGTATCAAGGCAATTTTCCATTGTTTCGATGGCATCTAGGCTACAATTGAAGAAGTACGGACTCTCATTGAGGTGCTCTGCAGAATTAGCAATTGCACCGGCAATTAATGCCCAGAAGAAGATGGAAGCGTACGATAAGCATTTATGGGCACTTTATGCGTTTACTAGCTTATGCCTTGAGTAATGGGAAAAACTGGGTTTACATGGTTGCGTCTAACCCGGTGAATCCGAGTGCGTCTTCCATCTTTGTAGATGTGGTGGCCACGTTGACTTCAACCGTTATGTACTGCCTCAAAACGTCATAAATCGCAATATATGAAAATATAATTGGCGGGTACTCAACATTCACTAGAATAGTAGAAATAACAGGCGGCATAATCTGAATAGAAGAGGGCAGCATGCAAATGATGTGTGGTATATGGTAGTCCGTCTTCAGTTGTTAGAGCACTCACATTGTATAAACGTTTTGGGCTTTAATTCCTGCATCACTGCGTCAGCCACGCCCTTGGCTATGCACGTGGTAGCCGTGGTGATGTATCGAAGGCAGCTGGTGTCATAGTTCTTGCGCTGCTTATTTTCTAGCACACACCGTAACATGTATGGAGTTGTACTGATGGCAGTGACCTGCAGGAAGAAAAAACACAGTATCCTCAAATAAAGCAAAAATGAGCTGACGGAGCACGTGGGTGTAGGTTATTTTAGTCACTGATGGCTAAACAAAAGAGCACAATAAGGAGAAGACAGAGAGGGACAGCTGCGGCGCTACGTCTTTTACCTTGTCATGTATTTGTCTGCGATCTTTACATATACTGGCAGAGAACTTCAAAGGGATAGCATGCACGCTTGAAGTTGTTCCCCCATTCAATGGGGCGAGAGAATGAGAGGTCTCGTCGTACCACTCCCCTCTTCCTCACTTTAGTAAAAGCTCTCCGTGGCCCACCTAGTACACCCATCTCTGATGAGCCGTGAACACTGGAATGCCATTACTACCAACGGCGCCTATTATTGCTGATGTCTATTTATGCTAAACATGCCTCTAATCTCGGTGCAAATACGGAGACCGCAATTGGTGTTAAGCTTTGTTTTTCATGCTTAAAGCTCTCCACAGTGTCACGTACGTACGCGTTTAAAGAAAGCCTTCAGCTGCCGAGAGAGAGAGAGAGAGAGAGAGATAGATAGAGAGAGAGAGAGAGAGAGAGAGAGAGAGAGAGAGAGAGAGAGAGAGAGAGAGAGAGAGAGAGAGTGAGCGCTTCTCAGTTGTTTTTGGCCTCGATTCTTTATCCCGGCAATCACTTTATGTGCACCGTTTAACTGTCAAAGCAGATATTACTGTGGCTGTTCTTACCCTGTGTCTCTGTATTGCCTCAAGTACAGCAGTGTCGTCAGCGGTCTCGAGAAATATGGCCGAGGCACCTTGGACGATGGCCTTGCTTACGCAATCGAAAAGTGCGTACACATGACCCAACGACGTGGTGCAGAGCTGGACGTCTTCCGCACCTAGTGGCATATGTCGCGGGTGACTGGTAAGTGAGAAAAACAAGTTCCTGTTTTTATTTTCAAGCTCTTAACAAAACGGAACTGGAGCTTGACATTGCAGGGTGTCACACCTGATTTATAGCCGGAACGTATTATCCGACCCCTTTAGGGTAAACAAATATGAAGCAGTATAGATCTCGGTCAGCCATTGTACTAACAAAATCTGTTACGCAGTTTAGCCGAATCCATGAACAGCTTTCAAGATAAGCATTTAGTTAAGAATCATGCAATTTAGCCGCATGAAGGGGAAAGGAAAGCTTCAAAGGAATATTTTTCGGGATTTAATGCAAGTGCTAGATCGATAGAAAGGAGGAACAAGAAACAAAAAGAGGAAAGCCCCGGGAGACGCGGAAGCGATGGTCTCTTTAATTTAGATTGGGCTGGCTGCACCATACAGAAAAAGTGCGACAGCGGTGTCAAGCTTCCTGTGAGCGTGCAGTACCAGTTCAGCTATACAGGTGGAGCTGCTACACTGGTGTGCGACGGCAGCTGCCAAAACGAGCACTCAAGTGTAGGCCTACAGCCTAGCTGCTGTCAACGCGTGGCCAGTTTGCGGTCATGTGTTGACGAAGCTTTCATAGATCTATTGCGCTCGGAAATCGGCGAGGACTACGGCGACAATGGAGCACACTGCCATGGCAAGTTCGATAATGTGCTCATTATGGCCACCCATGCTTCGGTGCGTGAAGGTGCACTGGCGTGCCTGGGTACCGGAGGAAATTATATGCAGGTTTCACGAGTATAAGTTCAATTCAGACTGTCTAGGAAGACTTTTGACATGGTTCAGTATGGGGTAATAAATTCCGGGTTCCAGCCTCCAACCCAAATACATTGTTGTTGATGCCGCTGAGGAAAATTGACGCCTCAGTGCGCGATGTACATTGACTCAAAAATGTCGGTGTCGCAGCCATACGTCTGAAAAGATTAAGGTCAACGCCATGAACCACGATACCGCAAAAAGGACAAAAAGAAAGGCAATACGATGCTGCAGTATTTATCGTTCGTGGCCACCGCTGCATGTGGCCCATACTACAGAAAAACACTCCTCCTGCACACCAGCAAATCAAAATATTGATCGCCCGCATGCAACATTGATTTACAAGAACGATGCGTAACGTCGTCTGCTCTTAGCCGAGTGGCATGTATGCCATGCTGTACTTTTTTGTGCAGTTCTTCTGGAGCGAGTGCAGGATGGATGAGAACTCTCGCACAACAAGTCCTTTAACTTTTCAAAACGAGGAGAGAAGTGCAGAGGGCAGCACAACAAGGACGACGGTGCTGCTGTCCTTGAACTCGTGCAGCCAAATCATTGAACTATCGACGGTAAAAACAGCTATCGATATCACTCTCGATAGTACTCTCGATAATGCTATTGATAGCATTATCGATAGTACTGTCGACTTTATGATTTCAACTACGCGCTCTCTCTAAACTCCACACAGATACCCTCAGAGCCTGGGTCATTCTGTGACGCTAAGCCTCAAAAAGCCATGACGCCAGTATGGTATCGAAACTGTTTTCGAAAATAATGGTGGCCAACAAGTGCATAATCACGACAGTCTTACTATAGTAATGATTAATATCGATAGTTGTTACACTATTCCTCGTTTAAAAAAAAACTATCAATACTCTTGATAGTCAATTTACCTATAGTTTTGCATCATTAACCTCTAGTTTTCACAACGTGATGTCATAAAATCTATGAAATACCGTCAACAACAACAAAAAGGGACAGCCAATAACATCTTATTGGCAACTCTGGGAATTTATGAAGATTTTAAGCTGATAATCACACCATATTCCTCATGGACTACTTTATCCGGCAATAAGAAAAAAAAAAGGTTTTAATATGCAAAGTAGAGGTAGTTTAAAAGAGCGAAAACCGGGAAAACCCGACATTGTGGGTATATCCCTCATGAAAAATATCTCGTGCGCGGTGACTGTTTCAAATAACGACTGTTAATATAAGCGTGTATAGTTTTTGCTCTGCAATTACTAAAAACAAAGTCAAATTTTTTGTCTTCAAGCACATTCAATAGCGAATATCAACGAACTAACTTGAGACTTTGACGTCACACACGCAATGCTGGTCGCAGAAATCGCTCCGTATAAGTCCACGAAATCAAACCTTTGAAAATTCATTTTCCCTTCAAAAGAACAGCCCCTTGCTGCGAATTTTGAAAAATGTGTCGTAAGAAAGCGAAGAAAGTACTGTGAAATGTTCAACAAAATAAGTAAAGGCACAAAAAACTGTGCCAAAATTCCATTGAGGTAAATGGAGTGTGTGACGCTTTTGTACTTCAACACGAATTTCGATCTTTCTTTAGGTATATGTTTGGCCGGGATATTTTGCTGATCTGCAGTAGTGAGAGCCTGTTTGAGGGGGCTAGGCAGTCTAGTCCTCGGTAATTTACGGTAGGGGTCATTTTTGAGAATGACAGCTACAAGAATGTGAGAGAAAGGGATGGATGAAGAGCCACAAATACAAAGTGACAGTCGCTTGGTCCTGCTTAACAGACACGCTGGATTCGCCTTTTGCTCGTGTTACAAGAGCCTTAATCCTTGATTTCATGGATTTGAAATTCTCTCTCAAAAGCACTCGTCGACTGCCGACCACTCCGCTTTCACGTCAGTCGTTTTCAAAGACTTTTTCCTTGTCTCCAGTTTGCTTCCTCTGCACAGTCAAGAAAAGCGATTGCTTGACTCGCACGGGGTTGCCAATATCGACAAGCAAGACTCATTGTACGGCGAAATTTTAAAACAAGTGCGATTATATTGTCACGGTGTTGGCGACTGGGGCTAGATTAACAGAGCCGGTACAGGTAGAATCACACGGTCCAAGGTTTAGATACGTCCTGCGAGTCAGGAGCCGATTCACTTCAACGTCGTCTTTCACTCTGAGCGCCCCCTGGCATTCCTCCCTCCTTAAGCGTAACGCACACAGTTACACGTGCACACAAGCGTACAAAAGCAACCTCCCCCCTCAAAAAAAAGTTTGTAGATGTAGTTTGTCAGTCACCGTGCAAAGTACGGCTTCAGTCGCAAGACATGAACTGTCTCTGGACGAGGTAGCCGACGGCCTGTGTGCTCTGATCCATCCGGGAGCACCTCGTAATTGACGTTACTGATGCGTCGCACGATTTTATACGGTCCGAAGTAGCGGCAAATTAGCTTGTCTGAAAGGCCGCGGCGTCGAACAGGAGTCCACACCCACACCTGGTCCCCGGTGTTGTAGGAAGCTTGTCTGTGGCGGAGGTTGTACCGGCGTGAATCCCTGTCCTGTTGCTGGGTGATGTGGACGCGTGCTAGTTGGCGTGCTTGTTCAGCATCTTGGGCAAACTGCTCGGCGTCAGAACAAAGTTCGGTATCTGTTTGGTAAGGGAGCATTGCGTCCAGCATCGTCCGAACCTCCCTGCCGTAAACGAGGCGAAACGGCGTGAAACGTGTAGTCTCTTGGACTGCCGTATTGTATACGAACGTCACATATGGTACGATCGCATCCCAAGTCTTGTGCTGGGCGTCGACGTACATCGCCAGCATATCCGCGATGGTCTTATTAAGCCTTTCCGTCAGCCCATTGGTCTGCGGATGGTAAGCAGTAGCTTTTCGATGCGCCGTACCACTGAGATGAAAGACTTCGGCCATCATTTTTGAAGTAAAGGCAGTCCCTCTATCAGTAATAATACAGGTAGGAGCACCGTGCCGTAGTATGATCTGGTGTACAAAGAAATGGGCAACTTCAGACGCTGTACCACTAGGTAACGCTTTGGTCTCGGCATAGCGAGTCAGATAGTCTGTGGCGATGATTATCCAACGGTTGCCACCAGAGGACCGAGGGAAAGGACCGAGAAGGTCCATGCCGACTTGATCAAATGGTGCTCGTGGTGGTATTATGGGCATGAGGAGGCCCGCAGGCTTTGATTGCGGAACCTTCCGACGCTGACATTGCCGACAGCTCTTTACATAGCGCTTAACAACAGTGGCAAGGTTGGGCCAGTAGAATGTCTGTCGTATCCTAGCAAGTGTGCGAGAATAGCCCAAGTGGCCAGATGTTGGTTCATCGTGGCACGCGGAAAGGATTTCCTCTCTCAGAGCTGTGGGTACCACGAGGAGGTAGGTTCTTGACTCGGATCTAGAGTTCTGCTTATAAAGCACACCACCTCTCAGGCAGAAAGTTGAGAGGCTCCGAGAAAAGCACTTAGGTATGGTGGCTGGCTGACCTTCTAAATAATCAATCAGTGCTCGTAAATCTGGATCTGCACGCTGCTGATGTGACATATCTGAAGCATCAACAGCTCCGAGGAAACTGTCAGCGTCATCCGTGTCTGGTGGAGCGAGCTCGACAGGCGCGCGGGAGAGCGTGTCAGCATCTTTATGCTTATGTCCGGACTTATAAACAATAGTGAGATCGAACTCCTGTAGGCGAAGGCTCCATCGCGCCAGGCGGCCGCATGGGTCACGCAGGTTGGCCAGCCAACACAAAGAATGGTGGTCAGTGACAACTTTAAATGGGCGACCATAAAGATAGGGGCGAAATTTCGCAGCAGCCCAAATAATGGCGAGGCATTCCTTTTCAGTAGTTGAATAGTTCGTCTCGGCGCGGGATAAAGTACGGCTGGCATAGGCGATGACTCGTTCAACACCCTCTTGACGTTGCACGAGAACCGCCCCAAGGCCAATGTTACTGGCGTCGGTGTGTATTTCTGTCTCCCCCTGCTCATCGAAATGGGCTAGAACAGGCGGCGATTGGAGACGGAGACGCAGCTCGGCAAAATCAGCTTCTTGTTCGTGCGTCCAAACAAAAGGGGTGTCTCCCCGGGTGAGCTGAGTCAGCGGTACAGCGAGATCAGCGAAGTTATCGATAAAACGCCGGTAGTAACTGCACAAGCCGAGAAATCGGCGAACAGCTTTCTTGTCACGTGGAATCGGAAATTCCGCAACAGCAGCAATCTTGTCAGGGTCGGGCTTCACGCCGGCGGCGCTGACGACATGGCCGAGAAATTTAAGCTCTTGGTAGCCAAAGTGGCATTTCTGTGGCTTAAGTGTCAAGTTAGCGGATCGAAGGGCTTCAAGTACTGACCGCAGGCGCTGAAGATGTTGTGCAAATGATTCTGCGAAGACCACCACGTCATCTAGGTAGACTAGACAACACTGCCATTTAAGGCCGGCGAGGACAGTGTCCATCATCCGCTGAAATGTGGCCGGCGCGGAACACAGGCCGAAAGGTAGAACTTTAAATTCGTAAAGGCCGTCGGGTGTGACGAAGGCCGTCTTCTCACGATCTTGCTCATCGACCTCAATCTGCCAGTAGCCACTTTTTAGATCGATGGACGAAAAATACTTTGCACGCCGAAGGCGGTCGAGAGAGTCGTCAATCCGCGGGAAGGGGTAGACATCCTTCTTGGTTACGGCGTTCAGTTTGCGGTAATCGACGCAAAAACGTAACGTGCCGTCTTTCTTTTTAACTAAAACGACCGGGGAGGACCACGGGCTATTGGAAGGCTGGATAATCTCATTTTCGAGCATTTCCTTAACTTGTGACCTAATAACTTCGCGCTCGGTCGAAGAGACGCGGTAGGGGTGCTGGCGGATTGGGTGCACATTATCGAACGTCACGATCTGGTGCTTGGCGATGGGAGTTTGATTTACTTTTGACGACGATGCAAAACACTCTTTGAATTCGAGTAACAATGAAAACAGCTGGTCGCGCTGGCTGACCGATAGCTCTGAGCTGACATTGAGATTGTCGAGGGATGTGGGCGGTGGCACGGTTTCTGCTGACAAGCACTCGGAGACATCAGATATGCGTTCGGCGAAAGCTACGGAAGTGTCACGAAAAAGGTGCCGATACTCGTGCGAGAAATTTGTAACAAGTACCTTGGACTGACCACGGTGAAGATGTATCAAACTGCGGGCCACGCAGACTCCTTGTGTCAACAGTAACGATACGTTAGTTTCGGCTATTGCGTCACCATCGTTAAGGGCATTGCATTTGACATTAACGAAGGTGCTGGTTCGGGGTGGCAGAGTGACACTGTCCTCATAAACTCGAAGCACATTGAGTGGTCGCTTTGCACCGCTGAGGGCCACTGCTTTTTCAGTAGAAAACGAGACCTTAGAATTCCGGAGGTCAATAATTGCGCCATATTCACGAAGGAAATCTACGCCCAGAATCAGGTCACGCGAACAGCTTTTCAGAGCAAGGCAGCTTACCACAAATGTTGATTCTTGAATTTGAACTCTGGCCGTGCACATGCCCAGAGGAGTAATCAGATGACCACCCGCGGTGCGAACGTTTGTGCCAGCCCACGGAGTCAAAACCTTCTTGAGAACTGCGGCAAACTGGCTGCTCAAAATAGAATAATCAGCGCCAGTATCCAACAGAGCCCGAACATGGCGACCATCCAGTACTACGGGTATGTCCAACGAAATCTGCTCGCGAATGTCAGGCTTCTGAGTCTTTGAGTGCTCTGCGTTGGTGTATGCGGTCTGCTTCACCTGCAATTCGTCGTCGTTGCAGGTGCGTTGTTGCAGCGTCCGTTCCACCGGCAGTTCGTCGTCGTTGCGGGTGCCTTGTTGCGTCATGTGTCCCACCGGCAATTCGTCGTCGTTGCGGGTGCGTGGTTGCGTCGTTTGTTCCACCGGCAATTCGTCGTCGTTGCGGGTGCGTCGTTTCGTCGTCGGTTCCACCGGCAATTCGTCGTCGTTGCGGGTGCGTCGTTTCGTCGTCGGTTCCACCGGCAATTCGTCGTGGTTGCAGGTGCGTCGTGGTGGCGTCGAGGTGGCGGTATGATCGGTAACCGCGGACTTTTCCAATGTCGATGCGTAGTCTTTCCGTGTCCGCATCAATGGGGGGTCTCCCGCGCCGCGATGTCCCGCGAGCCTACCCCCGAAGGTCGCTGGTTTCAGTTTTCCCTCTGGGGACTGGGCGAGCGGCCCTGCGCTGCCCATGAGGAACTCGTAGCAGATGGCGACGGGCGAGACCTGGGTGACGGTGATCTAGATGGTCGCAGACGAGACGGAACGATCCGGCGCTGATCATTGACGAAATCTTCAACGGCTCGAGGCCGTTCGCCGTAGCGAGGCCGCGGAGAATCAGCGGAAAACCCTTCGAGACCTAGTCGACGGTAGGGACAGCGCCGATAGACATGACCCGGTTCGCCGCAGTGAAAGCATAGCGGCCGTCGGTCGGGGGTACGCCACTCGTCTGCTTTCCGTGTAGGCGGTCGAGAATCTGTGACGTACTGGATCACGGGGGCTGCTGTTTTCGGCCCAGCTACGTTCGGAGGAATCAGGGACGGCGACGAGGGCGGAGAGTATTGCAGCACCTGGGAGTATGTAGGGCGGTGACACTCTGGTGGTGTAGGAGGAGGAGTAGGGCCAGGTTCACCGATTGGAAATGGAGGCCGGAGCGCTTGCTGCACCTCGTCGCGGACAACGCTGGCGATGGAGGAAGGAGCTGGTTGAGGTGTGCCATACATCAGTCGGAGTTCGTCGCGCACAACGGAACGTATGAGCTCCCGTAGCGCCGATGTGTCCATGCTATGCGATGGGAACTCAGCAGAGACGGAGGCGGCGTGGATGGTGGGATCCCGTGCCGAAGCTCGCTGCTGAAGCACTTTCTCTATAGTGGATGTTTCAGCAAAGAATTCTGCAACAGTTTTCGGCGGGCTGCGCACCAGGCTAGCGAAAAGCTGCTCTTTGACGCCACGCATGAGGTAGCGCAGCTTTTTGTCCTCGGACATCGTAGGATCCGCACGCTTAAACAGGCGCGTCATGTCTTCAATATACGCCGCTACAGTTTCGTTAGGCATTTGGATCCGAGTGTGTAGAGCGCGTTCGGCCCGTTCGCGGCGATCTGAGCTTCCGTAAGTTGCCGCAAGATGACGTTTGAACTCACTCCAAGACGACAGCTGCTCTTCATGGTTCTTGAACCACGTCCGAACGCCATCCTCGAGGCTGAAATATACATTTCGAAGCCGTGCGGCGTCATCCCAGAGGTTGAATGTAGCTACCCTTTCGTAGTGCTGCAACCAGTCGTCGACGTCTTCATAGGTGTCCCCGTGAAAGGTCTTTGGGACGCGGGGGTTTTGCAACGTCACGGGTCGCGCCAGGCATTGCGACGACGTCGTGGCTACTGGTAGTCATGCCCGAGGGGGAAAACTCAGGTGGTAGGCCTCGTTGCCTGCGGCTAGTGCGGTGAACGGGCGTTTCCTCGAATATATGACCAGCACTCCTGCTTAGCGTAGGGGTACGGGACATCAGACCTGACCTCCACCAGATTTGTCACGGTGTTGGCGACTGGGGCTAGATTAACAGAGCCGGTACAGGTAGAATCACACGGTCCAAGGTTTAGATACGTCCTGCGAGTCCGGAGCCGATTCACTTCAACGTCGTCTTTCACTCTGAGCGCCCCCTGGCAATATGCACAGCCGGACCCTTTCAGCAGTCCTGAGTAGTGCCTCAGTCATATGGTTGGTATACTGACTGCCACCATATTGAATCTGCTGGGGCATCCTTTTCAGGCCGTGAAAACCACGAATACAGCAAGCTCTTCTGTTCCCTTGTGGCCCCTTTAGCCGTCAAGTCTGTGCGGTCTTGGAAACACTCAAGGATGAAATTGTCATCTTTGTCTAGCACAGCGTTTGCGGGGAAATGGTAGGCCTATAGTTTGATTATACCAGCGTGCTTTCTCTTTCATGTGCATTTTAGCCCAACTTTGTTAAAAGCCCCATTATAAGAAGATACGGTGTCGGGTCTGTGAGCGAGAAATCCCAACATGCCTCAGGTTGGTGGTAGGAGGTAGTTTGGAGCTGCCATGGCCGGGAACTGATAGGGTTTGAAGGGTTCGTAGGGTTCTTTGACGTCACGGCCCCACTAGACATGCGTACATTGGTAGGAGCCAAGGCTAACTATCTCGGGCTTCCATTTTGAGACGGGGGGAAGAGGAATGTTGAACCGTCCATGACATTTGCATCCAGATCGAGTTCGGCACGCAAGGCTAGGTTAAGCTTAGCTTTATATTTATTTGGGGTGTACTTTAACATAACGCAGCAGCTTATGGCTATATCTAGAAGCATATGTGTGAGATAATGTAAATGATTGGTGGTTAAGCGAGTTACAAAGTGAATGCAC
The DNA here is from genome assembly GCF_055883805.1 of Amblyomma maculatum. Lineage (NCBI taxonomy): Eukaryota > Metazoa > Arthropoda > Arachnida > Ixodida > Ixodidae > Amblyomma > Amblyomma maculatum. The sequence continues at coordinate 28,841,228 of NC_139349.1, read as the reverse complement.
TCGAACTAGGACCCGCAAGGGGAACCGCTGATTAGAGACGTTAATGCCATCGCATCGTAAACCGTAACGGCGAAGATTAGATGTACCAATTAAATGTTTGTCAACAATACATTCCTTACGCTTATCTTACGTGCTAAATGCACACTACAATTGCTTTACGCCAGCAGCTCAATGCGTGCAAATACATATCTGCGTGTTCCTTACTTGGCTCGGCTGGATCTTATTTTTGGAATATAATTCTGAAAGCGTAACGAATACTGCCGTCGAATATACGGCGGTTCTCAGGAACAAAACTGCAAATACTCCCTAACGACAATAGAATTATTATTTAGTGAAAGGAAAACTTGGTCTCCGGCAATGATAGAAATAAACAATGTTCGGACATGCTAGTAAATCCTTGTAACGGCTCATCCACGTACCTATTCGCCTGGACATTGCCCAAGAGAGATTCATGAGTGTGCACCACAAGCTTGGGCTTGCCAGTCGTTCCGCTCGTCGAAGTGAGGTAGCAGATCTGGCCTTCCCGGTACTCGATAGGGGGCGGCATCAGACCGTTGGAGGTACGGCCTTTCTCTAATAGCTTGGTCCATGTTATCACGCTGCTTGTCCTGCAGTTGCCCTCTTTGTGCTCTGGTTCGCCAAATACTAGGACGTACTGTAGAAAATTAGAGGAAATAATATCAACTAAAATGTTTCCTTCTGCGTTTGTTTTGAGGTGTAAGACAGTACCAGCTGAAAAGTCTTGCAAGCAGGTTAGCCTGGGGCAGCGGCTTTGGCGTACCGCACCTTTTGTGATAGGGCAGCGCATAGTGTTTTTTTTGTTGTATCAGCTGCGAAGTTACCGGATATACATAAAAATAGACATACTTTTATTGCGCCGTCATGAAAGAAAAGAATGACATGCCCGGTCAAATTAGTGCAACGAGATCATCCGACTAAGCAGCTCTCACGAGACAGAAGAGTCGTCAACACATCACGGAAGTGGGCGCTGACCTATTATCCCGTGCAGCACAAAAAACAAGCGTAATCAACGTAAAAAACACGCTTGCACGTCTCAGCTGCAATGGCTGCAGTCGCTATCTTTTAAGGGCCCCCACATAATGTTACTCTTTGCGCTTGGCACGGGGCTGGCAATAAAACGCCGTCAACAACCTTGCTTCCAAGGCCGTCAAGTTCTCACAACTAAGAAAGCTACGGGCTTCTCAAGCTGCGGTTTTGTGTGTGTTTTGTTTGCGGTTATATCAGTACTGTAATGCATTTCGACATGTTTTTGTTTTCAGAATGCTGCTAATTAAAATAAAACACCTGTATTTAGTTATAGTCACCTTACGATCCTGATGAGTGAAATCGCACTTTAATATAAGGGTTTTACTCTTTACGACCTTAATTCATCAACCAAGCTTTCTGTCTTTCTTGTTTTCTAGCATAAAACTTTCATCCTTGTCCAGCCCATGCTATTTTGTTTAATTCTATAAAAGTGCAGTCGGTATATTTTTGTTCCTTTTTAATACGTGCCATTGTTGCGATGGGCTCTCATCTACTTTGATGCTATATTCATGCAACTATATGTAAATTATCCCTAATTTGTCGTTATGTCTTGGAGCGGCCAGGGTTTGGTCTTACGCGCAGTATCACCAAAACAAAACCTGAAACATCTTTTTCGGGGATACGTGGACTGGGACCGGAGAGAACTCTATCAACATGTCTAATGAAAATTCCCCGTCAATGGTTCGTATAGCACGACAAAGAGATACTGCGTGACGCATTTTTGTTATATGTTAATTGTCACCAGAACTGTGGTCAGATCAACTTTGACAGCGAAGTCGCATTTCTTTAGACATAAAACTATACATAGTGAGGAACAATGGATTTTTTATATTGCAAAACGTTTGAGTGGTTTATGAGCATTTCGTCACAGTCACGTCTCGATGTGGCATATAACATTGAGGTTATTTGATTGATTTGGGAGGCTCAGTAACATTACACGAAGTGGATATAATATTACGCTAATGCCGAAAGCTTAGAATGCGTTACGTCTTCAAGCCCCTATTTCAATAGCATTGAAACTCAACATAATTCTGAAGCGGTGTTCTTATTTCTTGTGAACTGTTTAAATATTGATCTAAAAATAACAGTGGGATCAAATTTCAAGCGTTGCGTCATTGGCCTTTTTTTCAATGTTGATACACGCACCTTATTTCTAAACTAACCGAACTTGGAGGTTGTATATTTTTGATTGAGGCGGCCGTACATTGCACGTAACACCAGATTTCGCTATGGAAACTATTGACAACTTACTAATACTTGAAAATCGTTTCATAAAAGCTCAGTGGGTAGGCATGCAGTGATGGCATCGGTGTTAGGATGAGCGAGGTATGTGTAATAGTTGGGCCGTATTGCATAACTCCGTTGACGGCTTTTTTTGCCCCTTCCTTCGTGCACAGAATTGCAAGACATTTTGTGCGTAGCAGCTGCTGGGACTTGTACGGTAGGTTTACCCTTTTAGCAAAATTTGGATTGAATATGCATCGCTGAATTTTAATATGTATCGTTGCGTTGCTAAATTGTTATGCCTTGAAAAGATCACGCTTGCTGCAACTGCCACCACCGCTTGAACCCCCGTTTGTGTACGCGAAAGAAAGCAGTGCCGTCCCCCCATATCGCGCTAGAATTTACATACTATGAGCATTTTATAGAATCTGCCTCGTCTTTGGCGGCTCTGAAGAGACAATTGAACATCTCTTATGTGAATGCCCTGCATTTGTGAGTGAAAGACATAAGCTGCGTTGTGCGCTGGACCGCCTCGATACTCGCCCCTTAACGGCGGATAAGATCCTTGGTCCATGGCCACGGCAGTCGACCGCCTTTAAGGCATACAAGGCACTGTTTAGTTTTCTAACAGCCCCTGCTTGTGTGACAAAATCTGACTGTGCTCCACGTCCCTTTTTTCTTCCCCTTTTTAATCCCCTTATCCCTTTTCCCCAGTCTAGGGTAGCCAACCGGAGGCCTTTTTGGTTAACATACCTGCTTTCCCCCCTTCATGGATCACTGCCTTGTCGTGTTGTGAAAAAGGCTGGCCGCCGAAGAATTGACGCGTTTGAATTGTGGTGCTGGCGAAGACTCGTGAGAGTTCCTTGGACTTTAGAAGATCAAATCAGTCGATATTGTCGACCATAAACCCTGACTGCTCATTGGAGGGTCAAATTCTAAAGTTAAAGCTCAGCTACTTTGGTCATCTGATGAGAAGAGAGGAGTCGCTGGAGAAAGATTTGATGTTGGGAAAGGTTGAGGGTCGCCGGAGAAGGGGTAGGCAGCGAACGCGATGGTTAGATGGCATCCTCGAGGCACTGCAGATCAAGCTATGTGATGTTAAGAAGATAGTGAGAGACCGGAAAGCGTGGCGTGACATGGTCCATAGGGTCACGAAGAGTCGGACACGACTGAACGACTGAACTGAACTGACTGAACTGAACCTGCTTTCCATCCTCATTCCTATCTACCTATCTGCCTCGTTTTAGTGTTGCGCAAGTGCTGTCGCTTAGAATCGTAAAAAGTGCAATTATGAGCGTAAATAAGATAGCCCTCCTAAGGTCGGTGTAAGGATATGGTGATTAAAGCATAATATATATATAAAAAAAAACGTAAACTAAAGCGGAGGAATGGCGCGCCAAGGATGGTGACAAGTATACCTTAACTGAAACGAGCTTCCGTTGGAGTTCGAGAGCCTCCTGGACCCAATTCGGTTCACAGCAGATGATGACAAATCCAAGCGTCTCCATCCTATCAGCCAAGACATCTGCGAAGTAATGCAACACTGGTTATGCTCACACACCGATGTATTTGAAGTACGAGGGAAACAGAGAAAGAATATATGAGAGAGAAATCCGTGTAGGTTATTTACAAGAGTGATACCATTGGTACACTGCATCACGGAATGGAAAGAAAATATGAACTGGAGGAATGATGAATAAATAGTTGGGCAGACACTTAAGCTCCGCCTTTATGGGTATACGACGCTACAGCATTAAAGGCTCCTGTTTGTTTCTTCTCTTAGGGTTCCTCTTTCACTCAGTCACTAGTTCTTTAATTTGTGCCTCTATTATCTCCCACATACTTTTTAGCAAACTGGCGTAAGCTACCCCTTTATATGAAAAACTACACGTCATAGATATCTGTAAAACTCCGCTTTAACCAAACATTATACGGTTTGGTTTGGTTTCGAAGTTTTGCTGCTGGTAATACTAAAGAGATCTGGTTACATGGTCTTGTGACGTAGTACAACCAGATTTCCAATCAGTGCCCCATTACTGCCACCTACAAATTACCAGCCAGAGCCACGTTCACGAGTTTTCGCTCCCACCGCCGCCAACGCCGCAGATCTACTGGGAAACGGGGCATTTAATGATGTCGCGTTTCCGCCTTGAATACACCGAATTGCTATTAGGTGCGACAATGCTGTAGCATAGGAACCTCGTTTGGAATTGCCTCACTTCACCAAGGATACAGTGGTTACGGCGCTCGGCTACTGTTCCCAAGGACGCGGGATCGCATCCCTGCCTCGGCGGCCGCTTTTCTATGGAGGCGAAAAGCAAGGCGCCCGTGTGCTGTGCGATGTCAGTGCACGTTAAAGAACCCCAGGTGGTCGAAATTTCCGGAGTCCTCCACTACGGCGTCTATCATAGCCTGAGTTGCTTTGGGACGTTAAACCCCACAAACCAACCAACCATACTCTTATGTATAATCTTTTTATGTACGCATATCGCGTGGTGCCGCACACACAATGCGCGAAAGCGCATGGAGTGCCTAACTGCACGCATCTTTTGAATTGATTACAATATTTAATCTCCCAATGAGAGCGACCATCCGGTCTTGCCCTCCGGTCCCTAAAAAAGAAAAGGAGGATTCACAATGTCGACGGTGCTGCCTGCCAACCGCAGTTTGGCAGGTCGCCACTTGCGCATGGAAACAGTTGAACGGCGTCACAGAGAAGCTTCCCAGGGGAGTTGTGGGGATGGAGTAAATAGGGCGAGCACTGTTCCGCCCATCGAACCCAATTTAGTTTACCTAGCTGTTGCACCTAGACGGCTGGTTAAGGTGTCCCTAAAGAGAAAGTGGATCGGCCTTGCATCAAAAGGTTATACTGTCTTTTAGTAACAAAGCTCGAGATTATACTTTCGCAAAAAGAAAAAGAAAAGAAAAAAAGAAACGGAGCTTTTATCAGCTATAGAAAGCTAAAGATAAAATTCAGGCATCTCTATCATTGACTATCTCGCAAGCAAATTACGGTAAAGCAGACTCAGGTTTTCGGAGCGCAGACAGTGGAACAATCGCGAATCCCGTATCACTTAGGCGTCACGGGTTTCAATAGCGAGTGCGGCAAAACTTTTGTGTAATGTTTGTTGCTGGGCGAGTTGACTGATTACCATTAAAAAACAAACAGCGCTGGCAGACAAAGCACGAGAAGAAGGAGGACACACAACTGCGCAGTTGTGTGTCCTCCTTCTTCTCGTGCTTTGTCTGCCAGCGCTGTTTTTTAATGATAGCAAAATTTTAAAATGCAATTTTCTTGTCAATAAACTCGTATTTTAAGGCAGAAAGAACATCGACCTCTTGCCAGAGGCGTGCCCAGAATTTCAGAGAACACTGAAGCCGGGTTTCCGGAAAAGGGGGCGTTTAAAACGCTTAACGCTACCGCGTTAAAAGCAGGGCTAGAACGAAATGCAGGCAGGTCGGACTCTGCTTCTGCTATCTGTCTCCCTTCGATATGCTCCGCTTTTTGTTTTACAGTGAGGCTGCTGTCAATAATACACCTGAGACGTTAGCAGCGTCGTTGGCATCACACATCACATCACCATCTTGCGGTCACATGACGTCATGCGGTCATGACGTCCCCGCCAGTGTCAGAGAGCACTCTGTTCAGCTTTTGTTGGAGTATCTTCATTTCAATTCTTACGATTAGAGCAGATATTGGCGTAGGAGAAAAAAAAAAGCTGCCAAACGTATTCACGAGGAAGCTTTAACGCAGAGGTTTTTGATGCGATGGCACTGATAGCTACAACCGGGTCATCTGCCAGCCTTGGCTGGTGGAGAGAGGTAAATGCTTTTATACGCTTTTAGGGAAGAAGAGGGCGAGCTTGAACTAAGCGTGGTCAGCAGGACTGAGTAAATGTAGTGATTACAGCTAGAAACGGAATAACATTAATATGAAAATTTGAAAATAGTCGAAATTAGAAGAGAATCGTAGCTAGAATATACTGGCGAGGAGAAGAGAACGCAGTCAGAATTATAATTGGAATATATTGGCGAGGGAAAGAAAAATGCTGCCACATTTTGTGCGTATCAGTCCAGTTGATCACATCTAATTTTATTTTTCCCATTCGTTGATAGTGAGGTGACAATGTGGCGCGTGAAGAGGAACAGAAAGCGAGATGGCAGCCACAGTCGTGCGCGCAGTCGAGAACTCGCGCTTTTTAGTATTTTTATTATTAATTTAAAAAGTTTCTTAGCTGGGCTGCGCTAGTCGACTAGACCGGATCTCGCACGATGCTGACAGGAAATACGGTACTAATTTTTATCAGCTCTGTGATGTCATGGAATTGGGACCGGTACGTACCGACTCCGAAGCCTGGAGTCTCAAAGAGGCAGGCGACATTGGCGCACGCTGCTCCAAGAAACAGTGGCAGCACTTCCAGCCGGTTGCTGGTGAGCAGCAGCATCTTGTCTCCAGGCCTGACGCCCAACCTAAACAACGCTGTCCGCACGACTTCCACATGTTCACTCACCTCTCCGAACGTTTGCGACTCGTGACTCGTTCCATTGATCTGTATGCAACCAGAGAAGGAACGCGAAGTGGTTTGTACTCATCAGGTGCACGCTAACAGTGTTGTTCGGGCATGAAAACGAAATTTGATGCGTAAGAAGTATAGCATGGCCAAAAATAAAAAGCAGAAAGGTGAAAAAATAAAAGGGGAAATTGTGCAATAAAACGTAAGATATATGGAATGCTCTAAAACGTTTTTTTATATAGGTGTACGAGAGAGCGCACTGACAGAAATCGCCCTAGTGCTCCTGCTCCCTGTCACCAGTTGCAGTACCGCGTCAATTTGCGCTGTCAGAAAGGAATGCTGATTTAAATAAATCACAGTACTGATACTATCGCCTCAGCTCAAGCGAACTTCAAGCTTCCTGGTTTTCTCACATAGCTGCGGCGTTCGGTTTACAGCTCAAATGAAGGCAAACTTACTCGAACTTTCCTGTAGTCAGCGTCGATGAGGTTGTGCTACCCTGAAATATGCTGCCTTCTCCGGTCCCTCTCAATATACTTGACACTTAGGATCAGGCACGTGTCAGCAGATCACCGCATTTGTAGGGCACGCGAAGGGATTTCATCGTTTTTTTTTAAATCACACACATGCTGAGTATGAAAGCATGCTTCAGGGCCAATAATATCTTTCTTCGAGTCTTGATTACTTTGCTTTGTAATCTTCATATCGCCATGCCGCCTGGAGTAAATGACAAAGTGTGGTGTGTATTAAAAAGAAAGATACAAAACGACATAGGACGTTGCGGATTATTATAGAGTACGCTTTACACAGGTGCTCAATCTTTAAAACAGCTGTTTGTTGAACAAGTGTAAAACATCTGCTTTTTATTTGTTTTAAACATGAATAATAGTCATTTTGAGAGCAATACGTATAGTAGTAATACTGCCTCCACCATAACTTATTTATGTGTGAGTATATGCGAAGCGTTTCGAGCCACTAATTGCGCTAATGCATGCGCTCTTGTTATTCAAGTCATGACATACATATTCTCATTACTCTCCCACTCAAATTCTACACTAGCTTAAGTGAGGTACCTAGTTGTGTTAATCTTGTTACATAAATCGTATAATTTGTCTACATACATAGCCTAGTTCGTATTGAAATCTACGCGCCAATAATAAATGATAAGGAGCCTTGAAGCGAAACGACCACGAAAATTTTCACTTTTGCCAGTATTTATGAGCGAACCTGCATGTCATGGTTTTCACGCCACTTTGAATGGACGTTCTTTGCTGCTTAAATGATAGAAACGGCAGTATAAACCACCGTTGCACTTGTGGGAAAACAAAACCTGACCCTACATCTTTGTTTTAGTTTTCAGGCTTTGTTCTTGCAGCAAACTTACTTCAAACATATAAACGAACTTTAAACTTTCCTCGCTGTCAATGAAAAGCGTTTAATTTACGTTGATCTCCTCGTTTAAACGAGGATAGAATGCTTTCGCAGCCTCATGGCATCGATGACAATCTACCACGGCAGCAATGCACATAATTAAAGAGTGCCCTCAGCTTTTTCTTGATTAAATTATGCCAAATACAGTTCGGCCAGACCAAGATTAGTGATGAAAATCGCTTTAGTTGCGTCCCTGCAAGATTGGACAGGTCGAGGTCTGGGTTGTAATAAGAGGGATAGGAGAAAGTAAAAGCGTAAAGGTTAGCGAGAACAAGATTAGCTATCCTACACTGCGGTGACCAGGAAGAAGGGCTAAAACATTATAAAAACGATTACGCTAATCGCTAAAACTAAATTTGAGCGCAGCTATTTAAGCGTTTTTTCGGGATACTAAGGCAAACAATTTGAGAGATGCTTGTATGTATGTATGTATGTATGTATGTATGTATGTATGTATGTATGTATGTATGTATGTATGTATGTATGTATGTATGTATGTATGTATGTATGTATGTATGTATGTATGTATGTATGTATGTATGTATGTATGTATGTATGTATGTGTGTATGTATGTGTGTGTATGTATGTATGTATGTGTTTATGTATGTATGTATGTATGTATGTATGTATGTATGTATGTATGTATGTATGTATGTATGTATGTATGTATGTATGTATGTATGTGTGTGTGTATGTATGTATGTATGTGTTTATGTATGTATGTATGTATGTATGTATGTATGTGTGTATGTATGTATGTATGTATGTATGTATGTATGTATGTATGTATGTATGTATGTATGTATGTATGTATGTATGTATGCATGTATGCATGTATGTATGTATGTATGTATGTATGTATGTATGTATGTATGTATGTATGTATGTATGTATGTATGTATGTATGTATGTATGTATGTATGTATGTATGTATGTATGTATGTATGTATGTATGTATGTTGTGATGTATGGATGCTAGAGTTGGATTGTGAAAAAGGCTGACCGCCGAAGAATTGACGCGTTTGAATTGTGGTGCTGGCGAAGACTCTTGAGAGTTCCTTGGACTGCCAGAAGATCAAATCAGTCAATATTGTCGACCATAAACCCTGACTGCTCATTGGAGGGTCAAATTGTAAAGTTAAAGCTCAGCTACTTTGGTCATCTGATGAGAAGAGCGGAGTCGCTGGAGAAAGATTTGATGTTGGGAAAGGTTGAGGGTCGCCGGAGAAGGGGTAGGCAGCGAACGCGATGGTTAGATGGCATCCTCGAGGCACTGCAGATGAAGTTGTGTGATGTTAGAAAGATAGTGAGAGACCGGAAAGCATGGCGTGACATGGTCCATAGGGTCACGAAGAGTCGGACATGACTGAACGACTGAACTGATGTATGTATGTATGTATGTATGTATGTATGTATGTATGTATGTATGTATGTATGTATGTATGTATGTATGTATGTATGTATGTATGTATGTATGTATGTATGTATGTATGTATGTATGTATGTATGTATGTATGTATGTATGTATGTATGTATGTATGTATGTATGTATGCCTGTATGTATGTATGTATGTATGTATGTATGTATGTATGTATGTATGTATGTATGTATGTATGTATGTATGTATGTATGTATGTATGTATGTATGTATGTATGTATGTATGTATGTATGTATGTATGTATGTATGCATGCATGCATGCATGCATGTATGTATGTATGTATGTATGTATGTATGTATGTATGTATGCATGTATGTATGTATGTATGTATGTATGTATGTATGTATGTATGTATGTATGTATGTATGTATGTATGTATGTATGTATGTATGTATGTATGTATGTATGTGTTATGTTGGTTAATGTCGGAGAGACTGACGAAACGGACCAGCCCAGTTGTGAACAAAAAAGGAACTAAGGTTTATTCAGGATTTGAACCTGGGTCGCGGTTATGTAGGTGGCGCTGTCTGGAGCCTTGTTAGGATTGAGGCGGCCACGTAGAGATGGCGCTACAGGATGAGAAGCAGAGTTGCAGTTGTGCGCATACATAACACGCCCTTCTTTAACAAAAATTGAGAAGGTTGAACACGGAATATCCTGGTTATCTGAAGTCACTGATTGGGCTCGGATAACGTGCAGGAGGCTTGATCCTTCTTCCTGATCGAGTAGTGTGAGGTGGGCGAGAAGGTACTTGAAGTGGTTGGGTAGGAAGGACCGGATATTCTGGGTTCTGTTGAGGAGTGCTTGAGTCGATTACCTCCTAGTCTTCCGGCGAAGTTTGGGCAGTAGGACGTTCCGCCGTTCGAGGTCGCAGGTGGATTCGATTTCTTACAAAAATGCCTCCGGTGTCTGTTTTCACGGCGTACCTTCTAGGCTCTGGGCCCACATTTACCACGGTGGCTTTTGTCCAGTTGCGGCTATTTCGGAGCCATACGGGTTGGCCAGGAACAAGCGAAGGAAGGTTTCTTGTGTGCAGGTGAGCAAGCTAGTGTTGTTGTTTCTGAGCTCGGTCCAATAGAGGCTGGTGTGGATTGCCAATTTGATGTGATTGACATATGTAACAGCTCTTGACCAAAGTCTCGATGTCCTGGTTTAGAGTTGGCCAATACACACTCTGGTTTGCCAAACCCTTGCACGCAACGATTCCGCGGAGTGCTTGGTGGAGCGTGCGAAGCACATTTGCCTGGCATGCGGCTGGTATAACCAAGCGTTGGCCGTAGAACACGAAGCCTTCCGTTGTGCAGAGCTCGCTTCTCACATGGTAGAATGGTTTGACTTTGTTGTCTACCTGTGCGAGTTTTTGAGGCCATCCTTCTTTGATGTATTTGGCTACTGTTTGAAGAGTCGAATCTCGTGATGTCTCCTCAGCGATCTCGCGAAGTCTGCTAGGAGTTGCTTGAACCAAACTTGAAACGTCAAGTCCGGGATCGTGATCTGCTGTTTCCATTCTTGTTGACCCATCGGGAGCTCTTGATAAGGCATCTGCAACTGCTAGTTGTTTTCCCGGAACGTAAGTCAGAGTCACGGTGTACCGCTGGAGGCGCAGTAGTAGCCTTTGAAGTCGAGGTGACATTTTGTTCAGGTCCTTATTCTGCAGGCCAATCAGAGGTTTGTGATCCGACTGTATGGTCACTTCTCGTGCGAACGTGTAGTAATGAAATCTTTCACACGCAAACACGACGGCTAGCAGTTCTTTCTCGATTTGCGCGTACTGCTGCTGGGTGGCTGTGAGAGCTGCTGAAGCGTAGGCCACGGGTCTGCCTTCTTGCAGTAAGACTGATCCCATTCCATAATAGCTGGCGTCCGTAGAAATCGTCACGGGCTTTGATGGATCAAAATAGCGAAGAACGGGTGCCGTAATCAATCTTGACTTCACGAGCTTGACGATGTCGGTATGTTGTTGCGTCCAGTGCCAGTGAACATCCGTCTTCAGTAGTTCACGAAGAGGGCTTGTGAGTTCCGAAAAGTTGGCAATGAATTTCGTCAAGTAGGTAACCATTCCAAGAAATCTCTGCAGTTCTTGCTTGTTTGTTGGCAGTGGCATAGACTCGATGGCTGTCACCTTTTCTGGGTCTGGAGCAATCCCATGGGATGATAGTTGGTGTCCAAGGTATGTAATGGACGTCAAAGCCAGCTGGAGCTTTTCCTTGTTAAGTTTCAGGTTGTTGGCTCTGGCGATGGTCAGCACCTGTCTCAGGTCGCCCGCATGTTCTTCAAGGTTTCTTGATGCCACAAGGATGTCGTCAAAATAGGGCTTGACAATTGGTTGCTGCTCAAAAACCCTGTCTATGGCTTGTTGGAAAAGTTCAGGAGCTGTTGCAAGGCCAAATGGAACCCGAAGGAAACGATAGCGTCCCCAGGGCGTCGTGAAAGTGCACAAGCGCAAGCTTGGATCGTCTAGGACCAGCTGGTAGAATGCACTTTTAGCATCGAGAACAGAGAAAATCTTAGCACCATTCAGCGTTGCAAATAACTCTTCAGGGACTGGAACCTGATAGTGCGGTCTTTTCACAGCTGCGTTAAGGTTGCGAGGGTCCAAACACAGCCTTACGTTACCATCTTTTTTGTGAATAATGACAACTGGGTGAACCCACTCGGAAGGCTCTGTCACCTTCATTATGATGCCGTTCTCTTCCATCCGTTGCAGTTCGGCCTTCACTTTGTGCTCTATTGCGCAGGGTACTCGGCGTGGAGCTGACACCGTAGGAATCACTCCTTCTTTCAGTTGTATGGAGCACACCCCAGGCAATTTCCCAATGCCTTCAAATACATCAGAAAAGTCGTCGAGCACGTTCCTTATGGTCTGGGTTGCTGTGCATGCAGCTACAGTTGTTCGCTGCGGCTGTACTCTTTTGATGAGCTGCAATGCCTTGCATGCGTCGGCGCCTAAGATTGGCTTTAGCGGCTGTTTGACGACGAGGAAATTCAAGATGCAGGAGTTTTCGCCCGCTGAGCTATTCAGTTGGCATTCAGCATATATAGGAAGTTCCTGCCCGCTGTACGTCGTCACTCGTGCATGCGTCGGCTTCATGTCTGGTTGCATACGCCAGTTTCTGATTTGATGCATGGGCATGATGTTCACGTCGGAGCCGGTGTCCAACTTGAACCCGATGCTGTGACCATTCACGCAGACTGTTTCGAACCATTCTGAGGCACTGTTTACGTTGAGGAGATCGAGGCTCTCCAGGAAGAATTCTTGTTGCTGATCCTGCTGCTGAGGACCTTCAAGGAGCCCGATTCGCTGACTTGAGTTGCTGCCTCGTTGGCGTTGTTTACACATGCTCGAAAAATGCCCGAATTTGCCGCAGGCGTAACAGTTGTGACCGTAAGCGGGGCAGGCGCGCGGCTTGTGCGTTGTTCCACAGCGCGAGCATTTGCGTTGCTGCTTCTGCTGCGGGATCGAATGCGGGGTCCTCGAAGCTGGTTGTTTTGACGAGTTCCATCTTTTCTGATTGTTTATGGCTTGCACTTCAAGCTTGGGCTCTTGCAGGTCTTTTACGTGCTTCTTAGAAATCTCTGCTGCTTTGCACGTTGTAATTATTTTGTCAAGCGTGAGGTCCCGTTCACGGAAAAGTCGCTCCCTCAATGCTGCGTCTCTAATCCCGACAACGATGCGGTCCCCTATGAGCCTCTCTGCTTTTTCTCCAAAGTCGCATTTTTCTGCTTGCCTCCGGAGGTCAGTTACAAAGTCGTCGAACGGTTCGTTTGCTTTTTGTTGCATGCTGTTGAAGACAGCCGACGCCTGTATTACGTTTTTGTATGGCTTGTACAGAGCGTCGAACTGCTCGAGGAGGTACGTAACTTGATCCGGCGTCTGCGCGCCGTCGGCGCTCCAGTATGTATGTATGTATGTATGTATGTATGTATGTATGTATGTATGTATGTATGTATGTATGTATGTATGTATGTATGTATGTATGTATGTATGTATGTATGTATGTATGTATGTATGTATGTATGTATGTATGTATGTATGTATGTATGTATGTATGCATGTATGTATGTATGTATGTATGTATGTATGTATGTATGTATGTATGTATGTATGTATGTATGTATGTATGTATGTATGTATGTATGTATGTATGTATGTATGTATGTATGTATGTATGTATGTATGTATGTATGTATGTATGTATGTATGTATGTATGTATGTATGTATGTATGTATGTATGTATGTATGTATGTATGTATGTATGTATGTATGTATGTTGTGATGTATGGATGCGAGAGTTGGACTGTGAAAAAGGCTGACCGCCGAAGAATTGACGCGTTTGAATTGTGGTCCTGGCGAAGACTCTTGAGAGTTCCTTGGACTGCCAGAAGATCAAATCAGTCAATACTGTCGACCATAAACCCTGACTGCTCATTGGAGGGTCAAATTGTAAAGTTAAAGCTCAGCTACTTTGGTCATCTGATGAGAAGAGCGGAGTCGCTGGAGAAAGATTTGATGTTGGGAAAGGTTGAGGGTCGCCGGAGAAGGGGTAGGCAGCGAACGCGATGGTTAGATGGCATCCTCGAGGCACTGCAGATGAAGTTGTGTGATGTTAGAAAGATAGTGAGAGACCGGAAAGCGTGGCGTGACATGGTCCATAGGGTCACGAAGAGTCGGACACGACTGAACGACTGAACTGAACTGATGTATGTATGTATGTATGTATGTATGTATGTATGTATGTATGTATGTATGTATGTATGTATGTATGTATGTATGTATGTATGTATGTATGTATGTATGTATGTATGTATGTATGTATGTATGTATGTATGTATGTATGTATGTATGTATGTATTGTATGTATGTATGTATGTATGTATGTATGTATGTATGTATGTATGTATGTATGTATGTATGTATGTATGTATGTATGTATGTATGTATGTATGTATGTATGTATGTATGTATGTATGTATGTATGTATGTATGTATGTATGTATGTATGTATGCTTGCATGCATGCATGCATGCATGCATGTTACAGAATTCTTTTTCTCATGAGCCAAATAGAATTTCCCGGGAATAATATATATAGCCACGAGTGAGCGGCGCAGGTCTTGTGGCTTTCTCTTCTGAGAAATTGGTTCGTGACTCTCGTGGATCGTGATTTTCTTCCACTTGGTCACACAGCAACGGCGCCAACAGCGACGCGGTTCAACCGCCTCACGGGCGCATAAGAGCAGCGCTCTAAAAGGAGAATCAGAGAAAGTATGCAAGGACGCAAATGAATGAGTTTTTTATTTAGGAACAGAGGTTTGATGCCCTTTGTTGGAAGAGTTGGGATTTTAAAGGAGGGAGAAATTGGAACATACTCGATACATGAAGGGTCGATACCTGGCCGAGCCAAGCACTACTCTGTTCTAGAGAGGTTGTTTGCCTTAGCATATTGGTCAATGTCTCCCGAACTGGCCGTTACCTCCGGCTCTGGTCAGTGCGAGAAATTCCTCGCCATCAGAGGGAATGCCATGCCTGGCGCCGAGGTAGACGTGTCCCTTGTGGAACACCGAGAACTGTTGAACTGGGCGGTACGGATCAGCATGGCGTACACAGCCACAGTATAACATGACAACATTTGCATTGCGCCCATGATGAGCGCGATAGCTCGCAAACCGTTTACGGTCGGCGTGCGGCGCGTGGGCGGTATCGACGTCGGTGAAATTAATAGATTTATTAAGCCATCTGAGGGCAGTTGGGACGGCCTTACGTGGAGCCCGACTGCTGTGTTTGGAAAGCCCTTGTTGGACAGGTTAGTAGAGCTATCACTAATGTTCGCTAAGGGCAAAATGGGCCGGCAGAGTTAGGAGGCAACGAGGTTCTTATCCAAGCTGCATCGCAAAATGGCTTGTTCTCGTCGTTGTCGTCTATGTAAGACCAGGCACCTGCTTAAGGTGGATGTGCATGTTCCGCATTAGGAGATTTTCTATTGAGGGAGGGATATGACTACGCTATTTAGTGTGTCGAGAAAGGTGTACGGAGCTCTTGCATGGCTTTATGTAAATCGGAAGGCAAGCGGATTTCGTGCGACGTGTCACTTTCTAGCAGTGGCTAGAACGTTTTTAAGTTTACGAGAACACCGTATGGCGAACAGTCCCCGTTCCATTGCAGCCACTATGTATTCTGATTGTACTAAGGTCTATAATGGTTTACTGTTGTGTCCTCCTATTCAAGCGCATGTAGATGACTGATACGAGAACCACGTACTTCAGTCCCGAGAAATAATCCAATAGGCCGTAAGGTGTTCACAGTGGTTCATGCACTTCTAAATTTCGTGCTCTCACTTTACAGTGCCTCCTTACTACTCGATTATTTAAAAACTCTAAACTAGTTACTGTAACAATAACGCCTTTAGGGAGCGTCATCTTGCCCTGAAGCAATATGACGGTTGAAGAAAAATCAAGTACTTACGGCATTTTATTTATGAAACCCTGCCCTGTTGCCAGCTAAATGGTGCTATATTCAGTCTCTTTTCTTTTCAAAAAGCTCTTACAGACACAGTTTTTACCATACATGAATAGCAGAACTGATTTATGTAAACACTAATATAGTTTTCTTGGATATATACTGCTTACTGATTAAAAGAGGTACGTTCTCAATCAGTTGCTTTCGCCGAAACAATTTCAAGGCATTCAGTATGAACTCACTACGCACAACTGATTTGACCTGACTCTTGAGGTTCAACCTCCCAAATAAACTATGAATATATGAGATGCAGTGCAGAGCTTCGGATAATTTCCGCCCCCTGCGGAACTTTATCATGCAATGCCAGAGGACGTTGAAGAAATCCAGGCGGTGGATGTTTCCGGAGCCCCCAAATACGGCGTTTGTCATATTTCTTGTTATTTTTGGGACGTTATACCTCATGAATCAAATCAAATCAGTTATTCTCAGCAAGCTTGCATTATTACGCGCACTATGTACTTCGAGCGCCTGGCACAGAAAACATAAAACGTGAGGTACCATGTAGTCCTGCTTAAAACAAGATTTGCTGCATGCGAACGGCATGCTTGGGCTTAAAGGAAGCATTAAACGAAAGTATTGGTGATAACGAAGATTCAGGAGAGGCCCAAGCCTTCCCTACAGATTGTAATCCGGGTTATAATAACTGAATAAGAAAATAGCTTATCCCGCTCCACTGCTGTGCAGATAATGAAACAAGGCATAGTTCGAGAAGCTTGAGAACTGGAAGCTGACTTGCTGAATTCGATAAGCTTACTGAAAGTAGGCACGCTGATTATTTCAGACTGGAAAAATACCAGGTGTCACTAGACGTGAATATTCAGTTCCAACCCACGAGTGGGTCATTTATGTACTCACCCATTTTAAGTCGGCGTGGAGCATCAGATGCTGGACAATATACTCGCCGAAGTTTCTCCTGGTGTCGAGCAGATGCTCGTTCGGATGCATGTGGCCTTTGAGCGGAGCGGGCATCTTTCTGTACGTGGCGCTTTCGGAGCCACTACTGGCAACTCGTAGATAGAGGCACGACAGTGACGCTTCTGCTTGTTTGGAAGTCGATTACAGCGCTTACATAGTATCTACCTCCTCCGCTTCGACGCCGAGCGGCACGGAGATTAGGCTTGAGGACCAATAAACCAGGGCTGGTCTCTTCTTAACGCGCTTTTTGCTCTTTGCCTCTTCCCTCTGGGTTACCACTGCGAAAACGACGTTAGGAACCTTCAGTGACCCAGAGAGGAGGAAACAAAAAATCCCTCGTAAACGCGCACTCTCGGGCACTAGAAGAGTTTCGGCTTTGTGATTTAAAGTCAGTTGTTGATCAAGAATATACGGACCAGTGGGTTCTTCTAAGTCCTGCGTAACGGGGCTCCAAGAAGTTTGAGGACAAGAGTTTTCGTCATCTGCATGATTGTGAACGCTAGAGATGCGCAAAAAGCCCCTTTACTAATCTTTGGAGTAAGCCCATCGGGCTGTATATTTTTGAAGAAGACGGTAGCGAAAGGGCGTGGGAAATATAAGAAACTGGGCGTACGCACTGCATTAACAGCGCTAAGATATAGGCAATGAAAAAAAAAAAAAAAAAGCCGGCGGCACGAGCCGTTACCACCAATTCAATATTTATTGATAGATAGACCATATGGTATGCGCGGTACACAGAAAATGTGTTTTGGTAGAGTAAACATTAGGGCTTCGGTTATTTACCCGGGAAATCTATGCAGGTATTTTGCAGTGACGACACGCTCAGCGAATAAAGTAATGCAGTCGCTTTCGGAACAGTTCATGGCGATATGAACACAGGTTCTTTTGTTAATAGGATTGTTGGGATGCGTTGGAGTGTAAAAATAAATGAGGTTACCTTCCATCTGGCATGTTTGCTATCAGAGGATGACGGTGCAGAATAAATTGAAACTTCTGTGGTGCAAGGAACGTACTGATAGCAGTGCTCTTCTTCTCAGTTGGGCTTAACTTGATGCTAACTTAAGAAGTGAAGGTCGATAACATGCGCAACGCGAAAAAAAAAAAAATATCTTTCATTTCGTATATTGACCATTGCTTCTCTGATTTAGGGCGAAACTTTTTTACGGCAGGCAACTAGGGGCCATCACCGTAGCTGTCACAATTTCACTTGGACAAGGTTGCAATAAAACGTTTGCGAAAAGAGCGCAATGTGCGAGATATTACGCATACAAGAAGCCGAGCTTACTGGAGCAAGGTTGAATTCCCCAACGGTTATAACCCACGCGTAGCCCTAGATAGCAGTCATCTCCATCCTTGTGGTGGAAAAGGGTTTGCTATACAATTTGCCTCCGGGGAAGTCGCCCACGAGCCATGGGCGCATTTGAGAGGGGCCTCCAATTAGGACGCTCTTATCGGTAGTGCCGCTTCACTTGCCGCTGATAAAACGCGCTTTCTGAGTACGCTGCACTTTATACGATGCCTATGTCGCACTCGCACGTCTAGGTACAGTTTCGTCCACTATTAGGGTTAACACATGAGCACGCGGTCGCTCTCTTTGAAGCGTCACTGCATTCGACATGGCTGTACATTGAAAAAATAACAGAATTACACTTGGCTATGTTTGATTAATGGCGCACACCTTTCCTCTTTCTTCTCTGCTTCCTCCTCTCTCTACCTCTTCTCTTCTTCCTGTATCTTGTGTGTTTGTGCACTCTATATAATTTCATTACTTTCTTTTTTTTTCTGCGTCGTCTTCAGAACCTGTTGTGACGTCCTTACGGGGGAAATTATGGTGACGTCGGAATCTAATGCGACGTCTCGCTGCCACATCTCGCAAAATCTCCCAGAATCTATTTGATACACCTCGCTGATACATCTCGCAGGAGCGAGATATTCACAATGAACCTAGAAAAGCTTTCACCTTAAAACAGTGGCGCGCCCATAGGGGGACTTGGAGGAGAGGCTTCGCATGACCGTTGCTTTCTCTTCAATGCGTATGCCAGCTCAGACATAATTAAGGCGCTCCGAAAAGAGCGCCCACGGCTTGCGTGATCATCCTATTAGTGACGATCAGGTACTACCAGAGGTGAAAAGAAAGGAGAATAACTGAGCGCGTGTTTTCCGCTTAGCGCAGTCTAGCGGTGGTCCTCTGTATAGTCCCAGACTCCCAGGATCCTTGTCTAACTCCGATATGCCTTGGCTGTCGGTAGTCTGATCAGCGCTTTAAATAGTCGCCGTCATAGTGCTGAAATTTTATTCTTGATACGAATGTCTGTTTCTGTCTTGCAATATCACATACTGTGCGTGTCATAAGTTTCAGTCCTGTCCAGCGCAATACAAGTACTTCTAGTCCCTGCTTTCAGTGCGCACGTGGCTTCCAAAAAGCGTCCTGCCTGTTCCCTCTGCTGCGTGTTTCGGTTACTGCGCTACGAACCAGGACATGTTGAATTTGCTCGAGCAGTTTTTACTGGCAGGTTGGTGTGTGAATGCTACATTTTAAGGGTTAACACAGAGCTGAAATTGCACTAAATCTGTAGCTTTTAATACGGCCATTTTAATCGACCCTTTTGCAGGGGGATTATGTTTAGCCGCCTGTCGTCTACCATGAGTCGATGCTTTTCTGTCACCTACGCTGCTATCAACGATCTAATTGGATACACATGGGCTCAATGACGTGATGGAATGAGTGCAATTTACAGGCGCTTCTGCTTTTATTCTGGACAAGCACAATAAGTGCCCAGTACACCTTAAGTTCGCGTTATCGTTTGCAGTGGCTTCTGTAAGTATCAAATGTAACGTGAGCAACATGGCACTCACCGCGGATGACAAGATTGTAACTGATGGAAACTGAACTGTAGCGCAGATGATTTTAGGGCAATAGCTTCAATTCTCCCTTGCTCAGCCTTAAAGGTTGGCCGATTTGACCTTCAAACCGGCGAAGCCCGTGTGTTAGTCATCTGATGTGGCGCGCGCCAGCTGCTCGCCTCGCCGCTGTGAGGAGGAGGTCTCCGGCGAGTTCTCGCATCTAAAACTGTAGCCGCTTTCCTACTATGGTAGCGGTAGGAGCTGTCAGAGAAGATCTGGTTGCTGCTGCCTCAGGAAACGTCAAACGCTCATGCCATAAAACGCAGTCGTAATGCGGTTGTTAGGCTTATTTCCCTGTATACGTCTTTGTTGTGCTCGTGGGTTGACTAGACTATAACTCCATGGCTGACCACGCACTGACTCTGCGCTGCGTTGGGGTCTGTAAAGATAAAACAACTTTCTAACCTCCGGGAACCAAGTGATCTCAAATGTCACATTTACAGCCGTGATATGCAAAGCGCGTGTTCAGATGCAAATTGAAGGGCTCGAGCAGCGTGGGTTATCGAAAAGACAGAGAAGGAATGGATATAAGCAAGTACGTGAAAGGATGCTTGCGTTCTGAAGAGAGGCACATTAAAAGGAAGAAAAAGAACGTAGATGTAGCCTCTGTTATCTTAGGTTTGAACCGCTGGACAGAATGCATTCACTGTAGAAGGGACAGAGAAATGCTCACTACAGAGTTTAGAGTCGTGACCAGTATACAGAGCCATTCATGCAGACGCATTTCGTCCTGAGAAGACACATAAGTGGTTCCAGAACGTTCCTGTTTTGACTCAAGAACTGTTCATAGTGAAGTGAAATTCAAAAGCCATTCACTCATACACTGATCGATCGTCTAAGCCTGCTTGGCTGTGCTGGGGAGCGGGACTTGTTTTATTGGCAATAACGGAAACAGGACCAGAAGATGGGCTGTTGTCTCTTCGCTACTGCGGAAGTTACAAGTAGGACAGTCAAACATCTATATGCATAAACCGAGAGCTTTCGCGAGGTCTACTCTGCATGGGACAACTTGAAAAAGGGTAAATGACTGCCATGTGTGTACAAGCGTACATTCGCGGTCGCTGAGACGTGCCTAATGGCACTCTGTATCCGCTGCCCGGACGATTGTCTCGTAGATCTCTATGCGCAGTGAAAGAAACGCCAGAGCGCAACCATGGTATACCGAATTTTAAAGGTTTAGAGATGTTTAGGACCCTTCCTCTTGCGTATAAACAGGGAGAAAAACGCGAAGTCCGAATTCTCAGTCCTTATATATATAGATGCAACAAATGCATGGCGTTCTTCCTGCCTTATTACTGCTCACTTATGCCCATGAATATGATTTATGTACAAGTTTCTTTTTGAAGCAACGGCCATGCGAAGGAAGATTTTATAATGACGAGAAGAACTGTTTCAGTCTTACAATGGGCACGTCAAATAATACGCATTGATGAAGACAGGGTGAAAAGTGCGGGGAAAAAATGCAGGGTTGCACTTAATCTGCTTAGGTGCAGTAATACGAAAGCATTTTCTTACTACTACCGGTTATGCTGCTGCGTATTCGTTTCTTTCTGTCTTTGACAATTCACCAATCTATGTAACTGACTGATTAAATGCGTAATAATTAACTTGCCTAAATGATGAAGTGACCCACCATTTTTTGTGTAGTTGACTCACTCGAGTGGTTAATTAATCTGAATAAACATTTAGCAAATGATTTAAATTGGCTGACTAAATAATGAACTAATTTGTCTAAATTATGAAATTATCCATTATTTTTCTAAGTAATTGGCTGTTTCAAGGAATTAATTAATGTGTTTATTTGATTCATTAACCTGTTAAGTAATTATGAAATTATCCATTATTTTTCTAAGTAATTGGCTGATTCAAGGAATTAATCAATGTGTTTATTTGATTCATTAACCTGTTAAGTAGACATTTCGGTGACTTAACAACTTACGCCTACCATAATTACTTAATCAACTCTTCATTGCCTGTGCAATGACCTATTGACAGTTTGTGTGTATGAGCTCTGATGGCAGGCTTTGTCCACACACTCTGGTGAAGCCACATATGAGACAAGAAAGGTTTTCGCATTAAAAAAAGTACATTGTAGCCTACCTTGTTCAGTGTAGGTTCGAGCCAAATTGCGGGAGCTGGTATGCAGAACATGCCCCTGTCTTCGCCCTTTTCTCTCCATCGAACTGGACAGTGATTATGTTATCTTTTGCTGTTTCCGGATTGAGAAGCCACCAGAAGCTTTCATCGCCTCTTTTAACTCCTTTAATGGGCCGCCGCAGTCTGTCCATTCTTGCTTTTGGGGAGAGCAGCACTCTGTCAGCGTCACTGAATGCATCCGTTGTCTGACGCGCCACAGCAACACTCCGCTGCACTCCGCCGCACTTCATCGACCATGGTCATTCGCAATGGTAATGTTTGCCGTCTTCTCACCATTGTGCGCTCCTACATAAATTTTCTTTATAGGCACAGTCGAGTTAACCTTGCTATATTTTGATTCAGCAGGTTAGCTTATATGACCACAGCGTCACTGCTATTGAGGCTGAGCGGTCGGAAGCGTGGAAGAAAAGGATGAAAAATGAGGTACACGCTATGAGAATACATAGTGCTAGAGTCATCATCATCATCATCATCATCATCATCATCATCATCATCATCAGCCTGATTATACCCACTGCAGGGCGAAGGCCTCTCCCATATTTCTCCACTTAACCCGGTTCTGTGCTAGCTGCATACACTTGACCCCTGCGAACTTCTTAATCTCATCCGCCCACCTAACTTTCTGCCGCCCCCTGCTACGCTTTCCTTCCCTTGGAATCCAGTTTGTTACCCTCAGCGACCATCGGTTATCCTCTCTTCGCACTACATGTCCTGCCCATGTCCATTTCTTCTTCTTAATTTCCACTAGAATGTCGGTAACATGAGTTATTTCTCTGACCCACTCTGCACGCTTTCTGTCTCTTAATGTTACTCCTACCATTTTTCGTTCCATAGCCCTCTGGATTGTCCTCAACTTAAGTAGAACTCTCTTGGTTAGCCTCCACGTTTCAGCCCCATAGGTGAGTACAGGCAAGATGCAACTGTTATATACTTTCCTCTTGAGCGACACCGGTAAGCTGCTAGTCATAATCTGCGAGTGCTTGCCAAATGCGCACCATCCCAATCTTATTCTTCTTGTTATTTCCTTTTCATGGTCCGGATCTGCGGTTACTACCTGTCCTAAGTAGACATATTCGCCTACTACTTCCAGTATTTCGCTACCTAATGAAAACTGCTGTTCCTTCCCGAGGCTGTTGAACATTACCTTAGCCTTCTGCATATTGATTTTCAAGCCTACCTTTCTACTTTTTCTGTCTAGGTCATCAATGATTATTTGCAGTTCATCCCCCGAGTTGCTTAGCAAGGCAATGTCATCAGCAAATCGCAGATTACTGAGGTATTCTCCATCTACCCTTATCCCTAACAGCTCCCATTCCAAGTTTCTGAATACTTCCTCTAAACAAGCTGTGAATAGTACTGGGGAGATTGTGTCTCCTTGCCTAACACCTTTCTTTATGGGAATTTTGTTACTTTCTTTATGCAGAACTATGGTTGTTGTGCAGCCACTATATATATCTTCCAGCACTTTCACGTACGGCTCGTCTACCCCCTGATTTCGCAATGCCTGCATCACCGCCGAGGTTTCATCTGAGTCAAATGCTTTTTCGTAATCAATGAATGCTATGTATAAGGGCTGGTCAAATGCTTTTCGTAATCAATGAATGCTATGTATAAGGGCTGGCTATATTCCGAGCATTTTTCTATCACCTGGTTGATGGTATGGATATGATCGATAGTAGAGTACCGTTTCCGAAACCCTGCTTGCTCCTTTGCTTGATTGAAGTCTAAGGTTGTCCTGATTCTATTAGCGATTACCTTAGTGAATACCTTATACGTAACAGACAGTAAGCTGATTGGTCTGTAATTTTTAAGGTCCTTAGAGTGCCCTTTTTTGTGAATGAGGATAATGTTTGCATTCTTCCATGGTTCCGGTACCGTCGATGACATCAGGCACTGCGTAGCCAGTTTCTCTAGCACGATATCCCCCCCCCCCCCCCCCCCCCCCCCGTCCTTTAGCAAATCTGCAGTTATCGGATCCTCTCCAGCTGATTTCCCCATTTTCATAGTTTCTAATGCTTTCTTGACCTCGTCCTTCGTCACTGGTGGAACGTCTGACTGTTTTTCCCTACCGCCAATCTCATTACGGTCCTGACTACTTTGGCTACTGTAGAGATCTGTATAGAACTCCTCGGCTACTTTGACTATCTTATCCATATTAGTGATGACGTTGCCCGCTTTGTCCCTTATCGCATACATCTGGTTTTTGCCTATGCTTAATTTCTTCTTTACCGCTTTAAGGCTTCCCCTGTTCTTTACAGCATGCTCAATTTTCTCCATGTTATACTTCCTTATATCGGCCACCTTGCGCTTATTGATTAGCTTTGATATTTCGGCCAATTCGATCTGGTCTGTTGGATTGGAAGCTTTCATACTCTGGCGTTTCTTAATCAAATCTTTCGTCTCCTTAGACAGCTTACCGGTATCCTCTCTAACTATCCTACCGCCTACTTCTACTGCGCACTCAGTAATGATATCTCTGAAATTATTGTTCCTTGCCTCTAGGGTAACGTCGCCATCCTCAGTTAGAGCTGAATACCTATTCTGTAAGCGAGATCCTGAACTCTTCTGCCCTCCCCCTCACCGCTAATTCGTTGATGGGTTTCTTTCTTACTAATCTGTTGCGTTCCTTCTTCAGATTTAGGCTAATTCGGGACCTCACCATCCTGTGGTCACTGCATCGCACTTTCCCGATTACCTCTACATCCTGCACAATGGAGGGGGTTGAACACATTATGAAGTCGATTTCGTTTTTAGTCTCTCCGTTAGGACTTTTCCATGTCCATTTCCGGTTTTTCCGTTTGCTGAAGAAGGTATTCATGATTCGTAAGTTACTGCGCTCTGCAAACTCAACTAGTAACTTCCCCCTGCTATTCCTAGAACCAATGCCATAGTCACCTACTGCCTTGTCTCCTGCCTGTTTTTTCCCTACCTTGGCATTGAAGTCGCCCATTAGTACAGTATAATGCTGTCTTTACTTTTCGCATTGCCGATTCTACATCTTCATAGAAGCTTTCAACTGCCTGGTCATCATAACTACATGTAGGTGCATAGGCCTGTACAACCTTCAGTTTATACCGCTTATTAAGCCTAATTACGATGCCTGCAACCCTCTCATTAATACTATATAATTCATCTATATTACCCGCTATATACTTATTGACAAGGAAACCTACTCCTAGTTGTCGCCTCTCTGGTAAACCTCGATAATACAGTACATGCCCATCCTTCAGTGCTAGAGTAAGGCACCGGAAAACGAACGCGTATGTTAGTTCAAATTACTCTGGGGGCAACAATGGGAGTGTCTTTACACTAGCTCTACAGACTGATGGAAGTAGTCAGAAATTTTGAGATAAATTTGATGCGATTTCAGATTCAATTCGACGTGAAAGGTCAGTAAAATCATTTGGTGCATTTAAAAGCCGAAATGTCTTCAGTTCGTATGTGGTGATGTGAATTCGATGAATGTCTTTGTTTGGCCATTTTATAGAGCGTTGAAAATCAGAATTAATTATCTCCTCTGTTTACGAAGTTTATCGATGCAGTAGATGTAATTGTTATCCATGCCATTAGATGTGCTCATCGTCAATGAATATGATTAGTTTGAGTAGTATAAATTAGGTTTTATTTAGTGTTACCGTATTCGTCCTCTAACTGCGCCTAGCGATTCGCTTGTAGTTTTCCACCTTATCTTCTGCCTTCACCATCCTCTGTTGTTCGCTAGTTGGTTTTTAGGGGGATTCAGTGAATTCAAGCGCAGCAGCGCGGAATAAAGCAAAGCGACCTAAACTTAACGAACATAATACACAAAGCCATCACAGTTACGTCAAGCCAGATGCACATGTATACGATCCACAGCCGCCTCACTATATCTGGTGGGAATGACTGCAGCGTGTTTCTTTTTCACTCATCCCATTCATGCACTGTGACCTTGGCCGAACCAGCCCGTAACCGCATAAAAAATGTCCTCTTGTATAAATACGTAAGGAAGCCTAGGTGTATAGCAAGGAACTTAAATGGGTAGGAGATTAAATAGCCATGTGATATTCTAGAAGTTGATGGGCCAAATTGACGTATGGTTCGGGGAAATTAGAGCATCAATTCTTCTGTTGTTAAATGTATTTCGCTCGTTAGGAAATTTTGACATGTATGCAATTTGTGTTTATACAGCCATATGCTTGTTATATTTGTATTTACATTTCTGCCGCGGATGTCTCTCCTGCCTGGGCCATGTATGTGTATGGTCTGCAGTATTTGCGAACACAATATATTGGCGCTGTATGATTTGGAAAAAAAAGCTGTGCCCGTGTGAACAGAACGGTCAATAGAATTAGACGAAGAGTATAAAGGATAAAATGGACAGAGAGGGATGTGGAATGGGAATGGTCTGCCTGTTCTCACCTAAACTGCAATAATGAGAGGCGACTTTTTCTATTAAACGGCTCCCGTTTTGGAAGAAGGTACCGGTGCGGACACAAGTAAACGGAGCACGTTTTTTCCTTCTACCATATTTCACGCGTTGCATAATTGAAATTGTCAGTCGTGGTACGCGTGAACCGACAGTAGACGCCAGTGCCTTTTCACTTGGACAAATATTGTTTTCTTATCTGCAGTGCCGAAGACGTGATTTTAATTTGAACGGAAAAGCGTGCTCCGTTTACTTACATGTTCGCACCTGTACATCATCAGAGGATTACAGGTGCATGGTTTATTGCATCGCGGGTGAGCCGGAGTACAAACTCGAACCATCCCCACTCCTTCTCCCTCCGCAATTGCTATTTCCACTTGATGCAAAATTTTTTCTTTCCATTCCTGCTCTTAGGGGCAGGGAAGGCAAGACAGCCAAGACCGATCGTGCTCGAAACGCTCTATTGCTGCTGCCGGGAGTGAGGCTCATAGGGACGAGATGAGATTCGTCGAACCCGTACTCGTCAGACGACCTTCGACAGCACCCGGTGAGCCTTGCTTTAATTGCACGGTGAGGTCAGTGCCATGTCAAGTTTTACTGAGGTGGGGTACAGTGGAGAGCTGTTTTGAGAGGGGAATAAAGAGAGATGAGATACTTATGGAAGACGAGGTACATGAAGAATTTGAAAAGACGGAGCAGGGAAGTGCAGCCGAACAAAGCGTGGAGATACCGGTGCAAGTGCGAGTCTTTATCTTCAGTGCTTAAGATGTTGAGTAGTGCGTTATGATCAATAACACAAAATTCTTTATGCGCATCGATGGAGGCAATCGCGTGAAGCTGAACTGAGATAAAGGATCTTAATTCATCGAACACTTGATTTTTATCTAGCAATGAATTACATTATGGCACTGAGCTCTTCTGCAAACCGTCAACTGGCTTCCGGGCAAGCACGTCAGCTCAACATGCATTACTGCTGGTAGAGTGCACCTCAGTGAGCATTGAGCTAGTTTGCTTTGCCAGGCATGTCGCATTTGAAACGCGTGACTAGTATTATTCTGTGGGGCCTCCTCGGGTTACAGGAGTATCGGATCACGACGACACATGAAGCTTCTTAAGGTATCTACCCCATACAGTGTCATTTTAGTAGGGAACCAATATCTCAGGCCTAGTAGAGAGAACGAGCCACATTAGCCAATCTGAAAAGTAAAGCAATACCATTCGCTGCATCTTACTGTGTGCCATGCGTGCCCTTTACACCGGCCATTATCTCGTTTCCTGAGGCTATATTTGGCACTTCTCTGGTCACGGCCGCATTGGCGAAAATTTCCCCGCACTGACTCACAAGAGAGGAGAAGGCATGAGGCTTTTTAGATTTGAACTCGGAGAAACTGTGGGACTGGCGTGAGTCCAATGGCCGCTTGCGAAAAAGGCGTAAACAAGGCAAAAATAACGACGGCAAGAGCAGGCACCACGAGATAAGGAGATTGTGGCCACTAAGAAATGAGTGGAATAGTGATAAAGAAGACACTTAATACGTGCCGCATGAAGGAAAACTGGCTCACGCGCGTAGATTGTAATAAAGACCGGTT
Source organism: Amblyomma maculatum (assembly GCF_055883805.1). NCBI lineage: Eukaryota > Metazoa > Arthropoda > Arachnida > Ixodida > Ixodidae > Amblyomma > Amblyomma maculatum. The sequence continues at coordinate 28,813,083 of NC_139349.1, read as the reverse complement.
GAAGCTTCCTGGAACAAGGAGAGAGGCGGTAAGTAGACGCGGGTGTCAGAGAATAAGATGCATACGTCACAGGTTTTGATTCACTACTTGTATTTTGCCGCTTGAAGAGCCGTCACGTTTAAGCCACTCGGCAAAAACAGGTGTTCTGGAATTAGCAATGCAGTGTGGTAAGATGGAGCTGCCATTTGCGCGACAAAAATGTAAATAAAAACTACCAAAGCCACACCTGTAACCGTTTAGTAATGCGCTTGCGTAAGTTTTACTGCGTCGTTTAGTAGGCTCTAGCTTTCAGCTTACCTGCTGTTTTCGTCATCATACAGCTCTGCGGCGTGATACACGTGCGGACTGAAGCGAATGCAGAGGTTTGCTTGCGTAGGCGCAAGCACAGTAAATTCATTACGCAGAGCACGTCCGTGGTCGAAAGAAGGTAGGCGTAATCGATGTCGAACGAGAGTTAAATGACACCGCCAGCTTAAAAAATTTCCAGTAATAATGTAGCCTCTTTGCAATGGAAATGGAATACAGGGGGACCATATGGATGGACAAGCTTCCGGGCAATGGCACTAAGCTCTAAAGTTGTGATGATGATGATGTCTCTGTTAATGATGATGATGGTCATCATCATCATCATCATCAGCCTGATTATACCCACTGCAGGGCGAAGGCCTCTCCCATATTTCTCCACTTAACCCGGTTCTGTGCTAGCTGCATCCACTTGACCCCTGCGAACTTCTTAATCTCATCCGCCCACCTAACTTTCTGCCGCCCCCTGCTACGCTTTCCTTCCCTTGGAATCCAGTTTGTTACCCTCAGCGACCATCGGTTATCCTCTCTTCGCACTACATGTCCTGCCCATGTCCATTTCTTCTTCTTAATTTCCACTAGAATGTCGGTAACTTGAGTTATTTCTCTGACCCACTCTGCACGCTTTCTATCTCTTAATGTTACCCCTACCATTTTTCGTTCCATAGCCCTCTGGGTTGTCCTCAACTTAAGTAGGACTCTCTTGGTTAGCCTCCACGTTTCAGCCCCATAGGTGAGTACAGGCAAGATGCAACTGTTGTATACTTTCCTCTTGAGCGATACCGGTAAGCTGCTAGTCATAATCTGCGAGTGCTTGCCAAATGCGCACCATCCCAATCTTATTCTTCTTGTTATTTCCTTTTCATGGTCCGGATCTGCGGTTACTACCTGTCCTAAGTAGACATATTCGCCTACTACTTCCAGTATTTCGCTACCTAATGTAAACTGCTGTTCCTTCCCGAGGCTGTTGAACATTACCTTAGCCTTCTGCATATTGATTTCCAAGCCTACCTTTCTACTTTTTCTGTCTAGGTCATCAATCATTATTTGCAGTTCATCCCCCGAGTTGCTTAGCAAGGCAATGTCATCAGCAAATCGCAGATTACTGAGGTATTCTCCATCTACCCTTATCCCTAACTGCTCCCATTCCAAGTCTCTGAATACTTCTTCTAAGCAAGCTGTGAATAGTACTGGGGAGATTGTGTCTCCTTGCCTAACACCTTTCTTTATGGGAATTTTGTTACTTTCTTTATGCAGAACTATGGTTGCTGTGCAGCCACTATATATATCTTCCAGCACTTTAACGTACGGCTCGTCTACCCCCTGATTTCGCAATGCCTGCATCACCGCCGAGGTTTCAACTGAGTCAAATGCTTTTTCGTAATAAATGAATGCTATGTATAAGGGCTGGTTATATTCCGAGCATTTTTCTATCACCTGGTTGATGGTATGGATATTATCGATAGTAGAGTACCGTTTCCGAAACCCTGCTTGATCCTTTGATTGATTGCAGTCTAAGGTTGTCCTGATTTTATTAGCGATTACCGTAGTAAATACCTTATACGTAACGGACAGTAAGCTGATTGGTCTGTAATTTTTAAGGTCCTTAGAGTCCCCTTTCTTGTGAATGAGGATAATGTTTGCATTCTTCCATGGTTCCGGTACCGTCGATGACATCAGGCACTGCGTATACATAGTAGCCAGATTCTCTAGCACGATATCCCCCCCGTCCTTTAGCAAATCTGTCGTTATCTGATCCTCTCCAGCTGATTTCCCCCTTTTCATAGTTTCTAATGCTTTCTTGACCTCGTCTTTCGTCACTGGTGGAACGTCTGACTGTTTTTCCCTACCGCCAATCCCATTACGGTCCTGACTACTTTGGCTGCTGTAGAGATCTGTATAGAACTCCTCGGCTACTTTGACTATCTTGTCCATATTAGTGATGACGTTGCCCGCCTTGTCCCTTATCGCATACATCTGGTTTTTGCCTATGCCCAATTTCTTCTTTACTGCTTTAAGGCTTCCCCCGTTCTTTACAGCATGCTCAATTTGGTCCATGTTATACTTCCTTATATCGGCCACCTTGCGCTTATTGATTAGCTTTGATATCTCGGCCAATTCGATCTGGTCTGTTGGATTGGAAGCTTTCGTACTCTGGCGTTTCTTAATCAAATCTTTCGTCTCCTTAGACAGCTTACCGGTAACCTCTCTAACTATCCTACCGCCTACTTCTACCGCGCACTCAGTAATGATATCTCTGAAATTATTGTTCCTTGCCTCTAGGGTAACGTCGCCATCCTCAGTTAGAGCTGAATACCTATTCTGTAGCGAGATCCTGAACTCTTCTGCCCTCCCCCTCACCGCTAATTCGTTGATGGGTTTCTTTCTTACTAATCTGTTGCGTTCCTTCTTCAGATTTAGGCTAATTCGGGACCTCGCCATCCTGTGGTCACTGCATTGCACTTTCCCGATTACCTCTACATCCTGCACAATGGCGGGGGTTGAACACATTATGAAGTCGATTTCATACTTGCACATTATAGTTTATATATTTGTTTCTATCAAGCTTCGACATGCATCATACTGCACTGTGACGCTTTTAAACAACCTGGAAACAATGGCAGAGCCATAACACAAACCGAGTCGGGCGCGTTCCACAAAGTTTTCACAACGTACCACGATGCCGGCGGCGCTACAGCAAGTATTTATTTTTGCCATGATCCGGCGACTTAGCCTTAATTGCATGTTTAGAGAGGATTGCCAGACGAGTACCCATAATCATTACTAGCATCTTGGTGCCTGTGCTGCTAAAGCATTGTATACGTGCAGATGGCCCGCATTTCTTACGTTACTAAAGTATGAGCGTTTAACAGGAGCCTGAATATGGTCTAAGGATATCTTTTCTTTAGGCGGGGGAAAGGGGGGTGAGAGAGAGGTACAAGGCCATTGTCATGCGTGAATGATGGAAACTCTGCGCGGCTTAAGCCGCGCGTGACGCTGTTCATGCCGCTGAGCACGAGGTCGATGAGGCCATTGAGCACGAATTATCACCATCAGTGACCGCAGCTACCGCCTTAAACAATGGACACGTAAACATAACCTAGAGTTTAGTTAAAATGTGTGCGACCCTTAAGGAGTGTCAGTGGCAGGTCAGCTGTCCTTGGATCACTGTTATGGCTCTCCACTACATTTATTCGGGGTTTCACCTCAACGTTTACGGCGCCTTTATATTGCTGTGAACGAAAGCGTCGAGATAAAAAATTGGAAGCACCATGTGAATATATATACTGAAAAAAAAAAAAAAAAGCATTTGGAGCTAAAACTAGAAAGGTGTGTGTTTTTCTAATAAGAAAATTAAGAAATATAAAATGGAACGCCGACAAAAAAAGAAAGACCCGGAAATAATAAGCAAGAAGGCTGATTTAAGTAACGTGTAATGGGCAAAAAGACATTTTTTTTTTCTGTCGACAGCAGCTCACTGAACAGAAACTCTACAAGAGAGGCAAGGAAGGGCGTGCATTGCGCAGCGGCAATGTGTCTGCTTCACTCGTTTGGACATTTTTTTCATAGCGCATTGTTGCACACAAACTCGGAAGTGTTAAACAAGTGGCTTCGCTCGGAGTCTGTGCAGGCTTGGAGTAATTCCCAAAGTATTGCAGCAGGACAAACGGCCAAGCTGGTTAATTAAATGCTCACCTCTCGGATCCGCACGTGACCTGCCTACTTGCAGTTGACCAAGAAGTATGAATCACGAGGCAATAGCCGTGCCTCAGCGCCATAACGTGATCTCGAAATGAAAGAGAAAGAGTGGAAAGAAAGTGAGGCATATGTCTGCTCAAAACTGCTGCCCTGTTCCGTGCAGCTGAGCGAACTTTTCATAGGAAAGCCGAAGATAACAATAATCGTGAAGATATCATGATGAGCTGGCCGTATGTCAGATTTGAGTCTTGCCGACTTCTATGCAACGTTTGCGCTACCTGAGAAGGGTTGCGCCATAATTAGGCGGTAATGCGATACTACACCCAGGAGAGCCGGTATATTTTTTCGCAATGCAATATTGTCTCTCCTACTCATCAAGTTGAATTTCAGCCACATACGACCCAGCAGTTTTCCATTTTTTTTTTAATTGAATTAAGGACTCGACCAGTCCAGCGCATCATTTGCGGCCAAGCGCCAGAGGCGGTACCTGAAAGAGAAAGCGCTACGAAGAATGATTTCCCAGCGCATCACTGCTTTCCTCCGATGAACGATGTCGACACGCAGCTAGGTGCGGAGGCTAAACGGGCAAGCCGGTTCGCGGAAGTTCGCCGCTCCAACAATCCACACGAGCCTAGATGAGGACAAGCAAAAATGCAAAGATCGGAATAAAAAAAAAAAAAAAGAAACAAGGGGCGGCGCGCAGCAGCAGAAGCAGCAGAAGCCTGGGGCTATCCACGTTGGCAAGGCGCCTCTCGGCTTCGAAAGGAAACTTTCCGGCGCAGTCGTTGCATGGGTTGCCAGGCGCGCCTGCGTGATTCGCCGCTCCCGTTCAAGGTCGCTCTTCGGCCGGTGTAACTCCCTTCATAGGTAAGAACGGTGATTCCCCGTAAAGCTGGCTCCTCCCCGTTAAGTCTGACCAATCTCTCTCTATAGTGTATCGACGGCTAACTTAAGCGCCACACATGTGACGTCAGCACCACTCTCCGCCACCTCTTTCCTTTCAACGCTTCCAGCTCGGCCTCCTAATGATCGCTTTCCCCCAAGGCCGATTGTCGTCACTTGGTTTTTGCGTCGTCCAGATGCTTAAGTAGAGCTGCCCGAACGAGGCGACATTCAGAACAGTTGTCAGCTTGACTAAGTACCGGTCCTCTGCTTAGAGCTCAGGAGCAAGAAGTGTCTGTGCTAAGTGTTCACCAGTCCAAGGAACTGTGTCCGCATCTATCGGCGAAATGTACTCGTTCGGCGCGCGCGCCCTCGCCGTAACCATCTTTGGCTTACTTCTTGCCTTCGGTTTCACATGGGCAGCTCCGGCCCCGCAGGATACCGTTGGACCCGAAGTGGGAACGCGGCCTGGCCTGAGAAATCCTTTCGACCTGGGCATCAACATCCCAGATATCTTTGACCTGAAGCTGCTCACGGGGCGTAGTGGCACCGACCTGGGCATCAACGTCCCTTCCATCCTGAACCTCCAGCTCGATCGGAACCGCGGTCGGCCCGGTGGACTGCTGCTTGACCTGTTCGGCGCTTCCGGTAGGCCCCGGGGTCGATCACTCTTCCGGCCGTCGGAAGCTGAGAATGTGGTGCCCGACAAGACCTCCTAGGACTGCCACCGAACACTGAGGCACGATCAAAACGATGAGCTGTCTGGGGTTTTTATTAAGAAGTGAAGAATGAAGCGTATCTGTGATGATTTCTGTGACTTAGTTGATTGTTCCCTGCTGGTAGTTCCTTACAATGAAGTTCAAAAACTACGATGATGCAGATGGGAGCTTAGCATGTCGCAGAAACAAATATTTGAGGATGAGTACCAAATAGAGGAGTGTACATAATCAACCTTCAGAAGTGTAGAACGGCATATCATTCTGCATGTTATTGAAAGACGTTCCCAAATCATGAACTTGAACCACCCTCTTCTGTTGTTTTAGGTAGGTTTGGATGAGAGCTCAGTGGCATTTATGAAATGTAATCACGATATGAAATCATAGGAGTTCTCTAATGATACCTACTGGCAATGAGCCGAAGTTCTTCCGTATCGAATGTTATCTTTGCTGCATGTCCTTTCTACTCCATAACATGTAAGAAGAAGCCTTTGCTTCCTAGAAAGATGGCTGCCTTTGATGTGAACTTGTATTGTCAAGTGTTTTGCTGAAGTCTGGCTGTATACTGTAAAACTTCTGTGTTCTTCAGTAAACAGATATCTAAAAATTCACCTCTGGTATTGTATTCTTTTCTGCTGCGTTAATTCTCAGAGTTGTATATGGCAGGAACAAGCTAGCTTTAATGTGCACGAAGGATATGCAGAAACAAGCTGCAATCAGTAGCGGCTCGTCTGACATTTAACTGACAGTGACCACTGTACTTTTCTTTTACATTCCTCAATCTCTGTACCTATTGTACAATCGAGTAACCGGATTCGTAGGTCGTTTGTCTACTGTTCATTTTTGCTGACAAAAACCACGCATAGGAATCTATGCCACAGTAAGACAAGAAGGCAATAGGAAGATTGCGCGTTGCGAATTTGTTCCTGCTACTCCAATATATTTGCATTGTATGAGTCTTCGTTGCTAAAGAACTTGACAAGGTCCCTTATTAACGTTAAACTAGTCCTAAGTAAACATTAATTCAGGCAGTTTCTAAGAGAAAATAGATTTTTATAAAGTATCATTCAATGCTGCCCACGATAACAGAAAGCCGAAAACACGAGTTAAAAGGCTTGATGGTTAGGACCGTAGGATTATTTTAATCGAATAAACTATTTTGCATAATTTAACATGTAAGCCTACTGCATCTGTGGGTACAGACGCCGAGCGCCCTAACCACACCATCGCAGAGCCGCTAAATCTTTTGAAGTGAGGTCACACTAGAAGGGGCGTTAGCTATTTTTTCCTGGATACGCTAAGATTTTCGCCTTGTTGTTGGAGAGGGACAGCGAATTTTTTTTTATAAAGCGAAAGCTTTTACCAACTCATCAGTGGCGTTCGCATAAAGTGTGCTCAAAAGCTGCGCAACAGGTGTCCGCCTTACCTGCCAACCAAATGACGTAATAATCAGTGGTTGTACTATATATTGACCGATAGTTAGCGATAGATGATAGTGATGAGAAAAAGTAAGCGAATCTCATCTCTCTATCTCTAGAGAGGGAGAAATTTCTCAGAAAAAGAGAGAGAGAAAGAGAAAGAAAGTCTCTCTAAAGAGAGAGACTCTCTTTTTGTCCTCCTCTTTCTCTCTCCACTCTTAGAGAGAGAGAGAGAGAGATTGTAGAGAGTGGAAGACTCTCTCTCTCTCTTGCTAGAGACTCTCTTTCTCTAGAGATAGAGAAAGGAGTCCTCTCTCTCTCTCTCTAGACAAAGACTTTTCCTCCCTTTCTCTCTTAATCTCTTTCGAGTAATCAGGGGCGTTCTAAGGATCGCAGCAGGGCGGCCAAAAGGCTTTCGTTTTGCTACACGTAAGGGGACTTGAGTGCTCCGATTAAGTTTTTTTTTTGTTCAGACGCCAGCCACATGCGAATGGTTTTTCAAGTGCCTGGCGTCACAATAAAAAATCGAAAAGCTCATAGGGCCATTTTTCGCACCATTGCTGGGCTTCCGAAGCACACGAGGAATGAAGAGCTGCTTAAGCTGGTCAGCATACCCCCCATACATTCTAAGAAAAAAAGATGTGATCTTACCCCTACGAATGCTATGCCGACTGGAAAACACTACGCAAAGAAAGCAGATTGTGGCATAAGACCACCGAATCAACACTGCTCCGAGGCCCTTGGGGACAGACAAACCATCCCCGTGGGAGGCGCGGGTGCACACTAGAGCCACAGCGAACAGAACAGCTCTCACAAGAACGTTGAACACAATAGACACATAAATTAAAGGGTCAGTGGGGCGTGGGTCTGCGCTCCAACACAATGGACTGCACACATGCTACCTTTTTTAAGAATCAACAAATTTTTACTACAGTCATTGCAAATCTGGCTGAATAAAAATGACTGCATGAAAGCTTACAAGCAAGGTGCGCAAAACTGATCGCAGAGTTGCGGTGAGGTGCAAATGATGCGTATATGTGAAAGCACAAATTGCAGGGAAAAAAGTCGAGAAATGAAACGCCGATTGCCAGCACGCACACAGAAGGGAACAAACGAATTTCGCTGTTGAAGTTGTGGCTCAAATGAAGAAACGCAATGCATAAGAACACCGGGATGCGAAATGGAGAAAGCGGAAAGGATTACAATTCGTCATGCGAATACTTTGCAAGCAACAATTAGGCAGCTTCGGGCGCAGAAGCCTGCCTTAAACAAATCATAACTTTAAGTTGGCACTGCTCTTTTAAAAGCGAAATAGTTCAACAGGATTTTTTGAAGACAATTCAAAAATCACAAAGTAAAAAAGCATGTCCTTACTCTGCCAAACATTTACTTATTACTAGCCGGAACAGAGATATCATTCGCAAACAGAAAAAGTGCTGAATTCCCTTCAAATGCGTTTGTCTCGTCTGATCCCAAGATACAAGTTAAAAATTAGGGGTCACCTATAAAACCCCTTAAAATTTGTACGCGAGTCTGACAGTACGTTTTTCTCAGTTTTCCGTAAGGTGATTGTTGGAGCCCAGACTCACACAAAAGTTATGAGCATATGACAACATTAGATTCTACGCTCTATATAGCCACTGCATTCAGTTATGCAAGACGCTAATCCTCATTCAAGTTAAACATTTAGGAAACATAGCAGCCAGCACAAAATGAGCAAAAATATTCAAAACGATAACGCGTACAGTCCACGGTACCTGTTACGGGATAAGTAAAAACGAAACCGTATCGAATGGTGCCAAAGCAACAACTAAATGTAAAGTAAAAGCAAGGAAATTTGTCTCGGAATGGCGGCGAAGCTTTTGCTCACGTGTGTTTACATCAGCGAATGTGTTCACATGCTAATGCTAAGGATGTCACAAAGCTCGTTTGATGACGCTGGCTTTTCTGTGCACTTGAAAGCGGCAGCGAATCTGTCGAATCCCCCGAGTACTTGGTTGCACGCTGTGCTCGCGCCGTCCATACCACACTGGATGACGCACCAAAAAATGAAAAATATTTGAATTTCCGTCAAGTACTCATGGTTACGGAGGCGAAGAGGCTTGGAGCTCGGATTGGTACGCGCAAACGCTTCATACAAGAAACGGATGGAAGAAGCCTTTCGCAGAAAGAATAACTTCTCGGCATCCGCTGGCTGCCTGTGGGCGCCTTGGTACGCCTTGACTAGACATGGCATGTTGTACGCCATCGTCAAGAAATTCTTGCTGAGCTCCTGTATTCGCTGGAATAGAAGCGACGACAGCGTGTCCGCAACTTCGCCTCCGAGCGCCCCGTACTTCACTGCTTGAAAAGCGGTTCCGTCCGGGAAGAATGGCAATTCAAACATGACAGGGAAGAGCACCAGGCGTCCGGCATCGTCGACGTGAATATACCGCACGGTGCGATTGAATATCATGGGTGGCATCCTCGTGCTGGCTTCTGTGAGGCGTCGGCCCTGGGTCGCCAGCTCAATGTTGGTGGTGATAGAGCTGGTCATATTTGGGAACAGCTGGTATGTAAGGTCGAGCTTTGCCGGATCGGTTTCTCTGAGAAGCTTGTGCAAAGCGTTGGTGCTGCCCGGCGGATTCGCAATTTCTACTGTGCTTGCCGCGCTTGGCCACGGAGAGCGGGCGAGCTTCTCCTGCGCCGCCTGTTGAACAAAAGACACCAGCTCAGATATTTCGGTGGCCATGTCTCGATTGATGGCTTCCCTCATGTAGGCGGCGTAGAAGGCCAGTCCCATGTAGTGATGCGATGACCAGGCGCAAAATAGAGCTTGCGCTCGCCACCGGTTTGAGCTCCGTAAGACGTACAGGCGGGCCAGCTCCTGGCCGGCAAGCAAGGACGCCACCTGGATCAGCGCCCAGCCGTGGTAATAGGCCATCTGGGCCTCACCCATGATCCCTACAAGGTGGAAGAAAGCAGAGAAGAACTCGACGTTTTCGAAGAGTACGATCAGCGCCGAGTTTACCGACGTGTTCAGATGCTTCCTTAGGCCGTTATCCCATATGTGGAGGGGAATTACGTCCCTGGATGCGGCAATCGCCTGCTGTATGCTCTGATTATAAAGTGACGTCGAGTTCGAGAGGACGAACGATCGGTACAGTCTCGGCACGATGACGCTTTCAAGTTTCAAAAGTTGTTCGTACTTGGCGGGTTTCTTGTCGTTTTTAAAGGCCTCGACCATTAGGTGGAAGTATTCCTCGTACTGGCTCTGCTCACCGCTTCGCTGGCCTAGCATGTGACGCCTTCGAAGCAGAGTTTCGCCATAGGATTCTTCGGGTCTTATGGTGAGGAAGCCAGTGCGGTCCATGACAAATTTGACTACGGGGCTCCAGTTCCACAGTGCTGTCAAACAGAATATGTTGTCAAGCAGGCGGGCCTTGCTACTCAGTTCTGGCCAGTGGACGCCGCACTTGAACAGTATAGATTTCAGAGCATTCAGTTCGCTGACCTTTCCGATTTCTACAGCGTTGCACGACTGGAAGAACTGGGCCCCCTTTTGTATGGCACTCTGGCCCTTAAGAGGAACTGTCGTCTTGAAAGCCCGTGAGGCCACTCTCTGCAGAAATCTGAAAAGGCAATAATATATTTCATTTGTACGTTATGGTCCCTGACATTCCCATCGCACAGAGCTCAAGAGGGGGTCAAGAGAAAAAGAAATTGCTCAGCATGGACAACGCAGCACGGAATAGTGCGATTTCTGTCATCATCTTTCAGGACACAATTATGTTTAGCTGGTCCATGCTGTGAATTTTGTATGCATAATACACCGCTGCGGTTTGCCCATCAATTATTGTCCGCAAACGCAAAAAATTCGAGCGTAAACTTGACTAATCACATGCGCCGTGGCAGGAAGTAGCTGATTTGCTGCATATATAAGACATGAAGTGGAGACATGATTTTGTGATCTGTGACGTTTCTCTGAAGTAAATAAAAAGCCGCTTAGCTTTGGACATGATAGGAATCAGGGAGGAGGTAAAGTAAAGAGATAAGCCCGCCGGTGAGTAGTGGTTGGCGAGCTTTGAGATTTTAAACTCCGAAATCAAACTAAAAAGACACCTTCCTTTCCGGAAGGAAAGAAAGCGACATCAAGTTTCCTTTCCTAACTTTTGCTCAAGAGAATGCAGAAAGCGGAAGAAGGAGTGATAACGGACAAAAGAGAAGTACAGGGTTTTGAATATTTGGGGGCTGGGATTTAAAAAATTTCTATGCAAAATTTACTAACCCATTCGAGCTGAAATAACGTTCACAAAGTAGCAAAATATAGTCTACGTTATCTGATAAGTGATTCAACATCGGTACTTGCCTAGATTTCTCGAAATCGAGAAAAAACTGCTCTCGGTGGCGTGCACAATTTTCGCAGAAGAGAGTCGAAAAGCTATTTTAACATGATGCGTCATCTGTCGAGCAGTGAGACAAGCTCCATCCCGGCCGTTGGCGCGCTTGCCTCGCTGCCCGACAGATGACGCACCATGTTAAAATAGCTTTTCGACTCTCTTCTGCGAAAATTGTGCACGCCGCCGAGAGCAGTTTTTTCTCGATTTCGGAAAATCTAGGCAAGTACCGACGTAGAATCACTTATCAGATAACGTAGACGATATTTTGCTACTTTGTGAACGTTATTTCAGCTCGAATGGTGTAGTAGATATTGCATAGGAATGTTTTAAATCCCAGCCCCCAAATATTCAAAACCTTGTAGGTTTGGGCCCGGTTGTCGTAACAGCCTGGTCAAGGAAAACTGCACCGAAATTTCATTGCGCGCATGCGCTGATTTTCGCTTTCTCCAGTGTGCTGCGCCATACGGCGCTTCATTTGAGGATCATTCTTTTGTTTCAATTATGAAATGGTCAGAATGGGAAGTGCGAACACGCTGCAAGCCATGTTGAGCGCGGCAGTATATCTTAGGAGACGGTGCCGGCGTGAAATATTGGTGCTACGTTTGTATGTAGGGATTTAAACTCTCTCAGACCGCATGCAGCTATACCTCGAGCAAGACGCTCAATAGACGCTAATAGCAGGTAAAAGTAGAAGGGCACAGGACAAGCATTTGCTGTGAGAGCGCGCGTACTGACTCGTCGAGGACGGTTTCCTTGATCGGTAGCTCGTTGCGGGAGGTCCATCGGGAGCAGATGTGGGCGTGGAAATCGTGGCACGGGTCGATGGAGGCGTTCGTGACATGATCGAGGAACTGGTCGTAGTAGCGACACTGCTGCGAGTCGCAAGGCAGTTTTCGCCCCTCGTTGGGCCCTTTGTTTAGCCATCCCATTATCACAAGTACCAGCGTGACAGTGGCGAAACCTCCACAAAGCGAGGCGACAAGGCGCAGCCTTGCGCGGTCCTGCACCTGGTCCTGAAGTGCTGCGCCGGAGAAAATTCCTCCCTTGCTGCGAGTGGAAACCGATGCGCTGGCTGGAGTGTGTAGATTGGTCAGGAGCTCCTGGAGACCCTGGGAGTCGAGGCTGGGCTTCGTGGCCTGAACGGAAACATGCATAGTAAGAAATGAAAAACACTTTCGGCCATTTTTTCCCAGTATCGCAATGAGAGCTCTATAATGGAAAATGAGAGGCGCCTATGAGCCATGACACTATAACTTCACCTTGTACAGTGGCGGACACTGGTAGAAGGAGGCTTATCTGTCAACGAATACTTCTAGAGCACTTGTTCTCTCATACCACGTCAAAACATGCCATTAGCCCAGGACGTGAAGTCATTGCCAGTCATGAATCGTTAATGCTTGTGATGAAATGAAAGTTGATTTACGAGCCTGATCTGATTGAGTTCCGAGGAATAGTTGATGAAATATTGCAAGCTTCTAGCAGCAAGTTCTTGTCTGGTCGCACTACTTTTGGAACAGTTTATAGCACTTATTTTTCTTTGCCCAGCAATTATTTTCAGGACAATAAAATAATAGAAATGTGGTCGTAGTTCTCACCCTATGGAAAAGAGACAGTTTTTGCTGCTTCTCTTCCTTCGAGGGCGTCACAGTCAGTTTCACTGGTGACGGCGCTGGGCTCAAACCGCTGAAGTATTCCGTGAAAAACTATATCAACAGGCCAGAAATACATGTTTTAATCAGGACACCATCTGCTTAATTACATTAAAACAGAGAAACAGACTTACAACTTCGGCAGCAGATGTAAGGTATCGCGATAATTGTGAACTAAAATGCCCTGTCTAAGTCAGGTCGGGGTTCAAATGTTGAAAGGAAGAGTGCACTTTATAATAAAATCATATGTGTAAAGTTAAAAGAAGGATGGTGACTTAGAACAGCGGCCTGTCGACGAGCATGACGGGCGTACGTTAGTGAGTAATTACTGTGCAAGATAGATGTCAGAGAGAGAGAGAGAGGTGAGACATCGCAATGTGATCCCCTTATTAGCAATCGTCGTTAGGACAGGATGTTCTCAACAGAGTTAGCAACGATTCTAAAGTTGTCTAGAATTGTCTTGAAGAGGAATAGGTTTAGGCTGGAGCACATTTGACCGACTAAGGTCATTGTCATCCCAGTTACCACACTTTTGCAACTGCCTGGAGTTGTCAAAAGCATTTAGCAATAGCGTCTTTCGAAGCCTGGGTCGCTTTGAGACGGTTATACCCCACAAACGAAACCAAAGCATTTAGCAATACCACTCCAACAAAATGGGACGACTGTATACTAATTTTATCCACCTAAGGTGTTTGTATGTTAAATGCCAACGAAGAAGCCTGAAGCTAAATTGAAGACTGCACTTGCCGAGTAGCGCACGTCACACGTGTATGGTGGTCCTGATAAATTACGAATGAAAGCGGTCGCGTATGTACTGCGTCTCAGAACCACTTTGCAGCACTACAAAAGAAAATGGCGACCTGACCCATTCAGGATTATGCCCAATATAATAGACAACTGTGCTACCACTGTCGCCCCTCCCCCCCCCCCCCCCCCACACACACACACACTCCCCCGCTCGCCATTTCATGGTGTGAGGGGCGCATCAGAGAACGATTGCTTTGTTATTAGCTGCGCATAACCTGATTAGGCCTGGTCGCCCCTGCCTTTCGTAGTGCTGTAGATGGCTTTCAGCCTTATTTTTGTATATTTCGACGGAGTCTTAGACACGACGATCCCACTTTTCACGCATACTCTCCGTCAAAACATATTGAGCCAGCGAAATATACAGAAACACACACACACACACACACACACACACACACACACACACACACACACACACACACACACACACACACACACACACACACACACACACACACACACACACACACACACACACACACACACACACACACACACACACACACACACACACACACACACACACACACACACACACACACACACACACACACACACACACACACACACACACACACACACACAAATATATATATTGCGATTCTATATTTCGGTGGTCCAGTATGTTAGAGTCGCACCAACTAGCTCAAATGGTCAGTATTTTAACGTTCAGAGGCCACGGATATTTGCTTCCTGACCACATCTTGAGGCCCGTTATGCATGTCTGTAGCGTTACAACGAAATTTTAGGCTCTCAATATAAGTTTCTGCTCCTCTTATATATCTTGCAAGTAAATAAACTGTGGTTCTGACCCCGCCTGAGGGGAAGGATTCCGCGGATTTGACTACGGCTTGAAAGCAAGGCCGTGATGGAGGGGCCGTAATGCAGGGCCGTAATGCAAGGGCCATTATGTTCTGTCAATAGATGTCGATGGCGTGACACTTGACGTAGATCAGTGAAAATGCTCGCCAAACGCTACCCTTTGAAGTCGAATGTTTCGATACCAAGGATGCGAAGTCGTGTGGCGCTGACCCTTTTTGGCCTCATCGTCGGAAGCATGCAGTCTTATTTTTCTCTTGCCGGATACGTATAGAGTCCCGGTCATAATGTTACGAAGCAGCTTTGGCGACCAGAGTGTTGTCGCTCCTTATGTAATTAAAATTGGGAAGTACTTTAATCATACGCAAGCGCGCATAATATCGAAATTCTGAAGCATGACCGTTAATATTTTGGCATAAATTTTATGCGGAACGGTAAGAAAGTAATTACTCTTCTCCGATTCAGCTCCTTAACAAATCGCAGCTGTATAGTATAGGCAATAAATATTTGCAGAGAAAAAGTTAAAGCCGTATAGCATGAAAAGGAAAAACATAGGTTCCGATGCTTCACAGAAGTGAACAGCTGCAAAAAGTAAATCCGACCATCACACTGATACAGTCAACACTATTAAGCCTGAAAGCTTGCGTAGCGCGCAAAATACAGCTGTTAACTGGTTCTAACATTAGTGAAGACACAGATTGATGTGCGCTGTTTTACGACGCTTATATGTGCTCGCAGTGCGATTTGTGACTAGCTGACAGTACGATATTTTAAGCTGGAAACGAGCTAAGTTTGTTCTTTGCGTTACTGTCGATTGTAGGCGTAGTTTTGCGATTTAAAATTTCCACATCTGCGTCGTTAAGAGAATGCAGTCGATCAAACTGCAGCTTTCGACATTTTTGATACACTAGTGTACTTAGCTATACTGCTCTATTCATCACGTATAAATAGAACTCCTCAGGATCTTACTCAATTAGAAGTGTTGATGTCATTATAATTTAATAAGTCTCCTATATAAATATCTGCTTATGCGCAGCTGATCTTGAAATAGTTAGCGGCTGGCTCCACAGACGGCGCGGGATTGAATGGAAATGATCTGGTGGCATTCGGGGGTTATATTTCTTAGTTTCGCTGTTAGGCAAATTAGTTTTGGCTCGCGTTAGTCCTGTTAGCTGGTATATAATCAGGCGACCTCCTTTCGACGAGCTCCTCCCCAACTAAAGTGATTTGATAAATACAAAAAAAAAAAAAGAAAGAAATGCTAGACCTATTATTGCATCTTAGGAATGAACTTGATTTCAAGCGATTCGATTAAAAGTATGAGGTTGTTTTCTGATCGTAAAGGATTTCAATGAAAAATTCGTTCATCTGTCGGCGCGCTTGCAGCAACGCTTGGCTAAAATAATCCGGAAATATATAAGAATGAACCGCGAACGATCGAAATTTTAATAAATAATGTAAGAGATATAAAAGCTGGTGTGCGATGTCAGTGCACATTAAAGGTCCCCAAGTGGTTGAAATTTCTACATTCCTCCTTTACGGCGTTTCGCATGGCCTGAATCACTTTGAGACGTTAGACCCTACAAATCAAACAAAACCAAAATATGTGTGTTTTAGTTTGGTATTATAAAGGACGCCAATATATTTTCCGCTTTTTCACTGTAAAGCCCGAAATCAGCGAAGCATCCCCGTCAAGAAATCCTTAAGAACAAAAATTTCAGAGTTTTGCAATGAATTTTAGATAAAGAGAGAGAGAGGGAAAAAATAACTTTCTAGTTAATTAGATATTATTTCCCGATTGATTTGCGTGGGAAAAGCAACCAAGGCAACACTTCTCTCAACAAAAATTTAATTCTTAGCACCCAGCCGCAAACTCTAATGATTAAATGGCCAAAAATGCCACTTTGAAGTGAATTTGCGGCAAACATTTTTTTTTCGTGAAAATTTTGAGCGCGTCAGATATGCCACATTTGATATGAAGTGAACCTTTGGCATTACGCCGTTTTTGCCCCAGCCTAGATGGCTGACACTGGCATAACGGCCAGGCGCCCCTTTTGCTCCAGCATTTTTTTATAACTTCCTTGGCTGACAAGCACGCAAACTAGTACCACTATCTCGTTGCATCGCGGGCGCGTCGACGGAACATACTTTCATCCGCCGTGGCCTTGAACGAGACGGCCGCTATCTTTTGACCTCAAAGCCTATTACCGGGTGTCTACTGCACACAAATGATGGATTAGCAGCGGCTCACGATCGAATAGTGAGGAGACAAGTAATAATGTTGAGAGGGCACGTCTTACGAACGCAATTTCTCTGCGTTCCTCTCACCAGTGATCCTTTCCTCGACTCCCGTGGAAGGGAAGTCTTCTTCTTCCTCCCAGACGGGCGTCGGATAGACGTAGGCTCGGAGCGAGTGCTGTCCACCGACAGGGATGTCTGCATGGTGTAACCAACAAAGCTAAGCAGTTATTTATGCCGTAAAGCTGCTGTAGAGTATAGTATAACAGATGTACAGCTGGCTTAAAGATGTGCAATAGAGTCGACAGTTGAACCAGCAGTGAACAGTGTGTGCCATCGAAGCTGAAGAACGAGTGAAGATTGCTGAAAGCTCAGAAAAGGAGAGAATTATTTTCTCCGGTGAAATTTACGTAGCAGGTATTTGCTTATTGTTTCACCTAATACGTAGGCTAGTAGCTGCAAATGATACGACGCGAAAAATGTACCCCTCAGCTGTCGGAGCCCTCTTTGGTCATCACTTCGTAGATGCAGATGATGTTCATTATTTTGATGATATTCAAGACACACGAAATAAAAAAGCTCAGTGAACGCAATTGTATTAAGACTATCCGACTTGTGAACCAGACGCTCGGGGTTCCAGCTTCATCTCGCCCGAAATTTCTTTTCGGTGAAAACAATGTGCTTTATATATTTACATGTTTAATGACGTTTCAGTCACGTTGCAATTTTATAATACTAATTTATGTGATGTTTAAAAAATTCTATTCACTATGACGTCATGATCCTCTCAGCTAATCCGTACTTCTGCCATACCATATCGAGGTTTCTGAGAGCACTAACCCAGAGGTTCAGAGCCTAGCGAGAGCCTGCTCGGGTAAGCGTGCCATCTTCAGAGAGAGTACCCCATCCAACCGATATGTTGGAGGTTATAACCACGTTATAACCACATTTCGGTGAGGTTGAGCATCCGCCATTTTTTCTTTAGCCATCAAATATATAACAATGGAACAAATCACAATCATGCTTTAAAACTAAAAATCGGAAATTGCAGCGGCATCTTCGCAGCAAAATAGAAATTCGTCTAGATCCATGGCCCGAAATGGGGATGACCTGTACGCACCTGCCGTCAACCTTCATGAGACAGAACTTGATTCTTTACTTTTAGTTTGATTTTGCTCAATTTACAGTTTGCTCAATCTGCTCAATTTACGAAGGAAAGAAAGTGCGCCATAACGTTCCCAAGGTCATTGCAATACTGATGTGGAACAGTGATGCCTGCGGGGGAGGCGCCATTTCTGTGCCAGCAGCGAGCGTTAGCCCACTATCTCTTTGCGACGCCCTTCTGTCCCGCCGCTCAAAAACCTTTTTGTGGTTCAAGACGAAAGCAAAGCGATTATAGTGCGTTTGCTTCGCTCTTTTTTTAAAATTGATGTAGGTCCGATTTTTTATAGCTCACTAAAGTATCGCATTAAGCTCACAGACTTCAGGAATATAGAAACAACACTAAAGCGATTATCTTCTACCTAGTTTAGATTCAGATTAATGGCAACAGCATTGGTGTGAAATTCGCAGGCCAGCGTAGTAAATGAAAGTAGAGGGCACATCAGTCATACTGGCTCCATTCTGACAGAGCCCTAAGGTAAGTGTTGCTCTCTTCGCTGCAAGTTCATTCCGTAGCTGGTGCGGCTGGCGCCGCTTATGGAAGCCTCACGAAACTGCACGTGCCTATATAGTCACGGCCGATCTTGAGGAGTCTAGCAAATTTGTTTCAATCAGGATAACAGTTCCTTTACTTGTCTTCCGACGCTGAATGTCGGCAGTTGCGTTAAAAATATATGTTATGAGCGAAAATAATAACCGACAACATGGACTTGATTCCATTGCGTAAGAAGAGAGAGCGTTCTCTGCCTAGCATGGCAAGAAAAATTGAGGCACATTTTAGCTCAGCCTTTATGAGTACGACTTGACAACATGAAAGGCTGTCGACTACGATTCTCTTTTTGTAAATCCTCTTTGGCATTTTGCAACTCAACCAGTAATACTAACGTGTGCCTTTATTATCTCACACATACTTATTCGCATAAAGCGGCGAGCTACTGTGAAAAACTGCCCGACGTTGATTTAAAGCCCATCTTTAAAGAATCCGTACGAGCGTGCCAGCGGGCCCGAGATCGAAGGCCCGTTAGGGTCTGATCCTCCCGTCTCAAACAAGTGGCCTAAAGGGGTCCGTGTTATCAGTTACTGCCAACTCGGCCATGTCACGTGGTCTCGTGACATCATAAAAGACGACGACCGGTCAGTGCACATCACAGGATAACTGTCACCTGCCGGAGGCACGCCCGTGATTTGAGCGCACTATGCCGACACCCGAGTTTGCTGATAACGGGGCCGCTTTCAAACTGTATCGTCTCTAGTTTGTGCTGTTCGTGCTGCAATTGTTCGAATGCCCTATAGTTAAGAAAAAACCGTTCTCCTTTCTACATTGCTAGGGCAGTACAGCATCATAGGAACCTGGAAGCAAGGTAACAAGGCACGTCATATATCTATCGCGAAATGGCTTTTATATTTTTGCAAAGTTTTACCATGTATACAGTTTCTCAATATCCCCTTGACTCCTAAACAGAGCTTCAATCATCGCCGGAGTTCCGATACGACAGGTTTTCGTGTTTGGCTGGACTTGCGTTCAACTGAAAAGGCAGATTCAGTCTTCCTCTCATTTTTTCGAGGTTTGCCTCGACAATAGTCGCACTAATGCGGCTGAATCAACGGCTTGAATAAACGGGTGGATCAACGAAACATCCTCTTCCTGGCATTCCTGGGATGAAAAGCTGTGCGACAGGTTTTCCTATAGGCACAAGATTGATCTGCTCCATATGCTACGGCGGCGAGGACCTTGCCTAATGATACTATTGATATAGCTTCTCTTAAGGTTCAAACTCTCTTCCTTTCAGTAATTCGCAGGTTTGTTTTCTCACGCTCTCCTTCACCTGGTGAAGCCTTGATGTGCCATACTGTCACAAGCTGCCTCTCCTATAGAGCGGAAGTTACGGGATCTCCCCGCTCCTCCGAGCATGCTTCGACATGAATCCCGGTGCAGCGACCGGCAAGCGCGCGTGCTTTACGATGGGCTGCAGCGCAAACAGCTGAGAGTATAAAAAGGCAGACTCCCGGAACATGGAAGGAAGTATAAAACAATCAACACTCTAATATTAGAACTACAAATCATTACAAACAGTATTCCCAGAGCGCACGCCCGCGGCAGTGTACTCTGGGAAGATTCAGTCTTCCGGGCCTCTCTCGTGGCTGCTCGCTCTGGGAAAGTGTCTTGTTTCTCACCGACCACGCGATCAACCCCTCATTCTCCTCATCTGTACTGCCGCCGCTACCGCTAAACTCTGCGACTTCGACGCCTCATCTAACAAGAAAGCCGTGAGAATTCCTTTTCGCCATAGACTGTGGATTATTTGTATATTGTTTGCTCCTTTGTTTACCCTTGATCTGGATTCGTATTTTTCGCTATGTTTAAGTCTGATGTGTGTAAGTCTTGCCCCTACTTACTATATCTGGAATACTTGATTTGTTATCTTTATAGTATTCTTTTATCGCAGTGTTTTGCTCATTGTGTTTTCCCTCTTGTCAATTACCGAGTCACCTTTTATCACTATCGTGTCGTGGTGTTTCTTTTTTTGTTCTATTATTATGCAGTGTAATTGGGACTACTAGCTATAAACACACCATTGTTTGTAAACAAAAAGGGACTTTCTTGGATTTATTCCTCAGTCACACACTGACACACGTACTTCACGGGTTGACCGGCCTAACTTTTAACTGTGTTCTCAAATGTCACAGAGGGGCGACAGACAACCTTAAAGGGAATCTCGCGCCTCTGTTGACCGTAAAGACGAGGGTTTGTGACACACATGCAGTCCATGTTATGCATTTACTGGTGCTGACGATGACAGGAAGAAACAGCGTAAGTACAGGACGAAAGCAAACCGACACAGGTGCTGACTAGTAAATGAATTTCAGAGCTTCACATAATTTCTGATTGCGCATTTCGTGAATTTTATCGCTTTTCGGATTTTTACACCACTACTGACACTGACTGAGCTGATAAGTTCCTACAGAACTACGTATATTGTCGGTGTATCTTTCAACAAACTTCAGTTTTTAGTGATTGCCTGTGTCGTTTGCCTGCCTTCGTCCTGTGTTTGGGCTGCTCCTTGCTGTTACGTTGCGCCAACCAGACCGCAGCAGATCCTTGGGGGCACTTAAACCTCGCTAGTTGCATGAAGTAAATGCTTCTGCGGACTAAGAGTGCAGCCAAAGGTACCAGTGAAAAATATACAAAAAGGAAGAGGCTGACAGTGCGTTTTGGTTTTTGTACATGTTCAAAACCCGGGAATAGCGTTAGAATCTTCGTTATGAGGCCTGCTGAGCTGGCGAGTGAAATTTTGATTTGGCGTTTTTCACCTGTCACATTCGAGCCAGCAAAAAGAAAACGGACTGAATAGACCACATCGCCAATAAATTCGAATAACGTTTAATTAGCGAGGATGCCACGTAAAGGCTGAGTTAAGAAAAAATTCATCCCCCTTGTCATGGTTGGATGGAAGAGTACGAAAATGAAAAAGAAAAATTACATGACCCGACAAACAGTCATGAAACACTGTTTTCCCCCAGCCACTCGACTCTCCTTGATGCTGTCAGTGGCGTAACGTATTCTCCAACGGTGCAGCTTTGACGAAACTGATGTCAGTAATAAGAGTCAAAATTCGTGACGCTTTTCTCATGAACGTAGAATTAATTAAAATTTAGTAAACGTGCGTGATAACGGTAACAAAACACGAGATGCCACTCTAAAACATGATTATGTAACAATGAGTTGCTCATTAGGCGCTATAATAACGACTTCGATTCCTTACTCGGCTTTTCTTGTCCGCATCTGATGCAGGAATGCTAGAGCGGTCAGCTTGGCTGTGAGTCTCCCGGGAAGACCGAGGTGTGCCTTGCCCAGGGTTACCCTTTAATGCAAAGAACAAGTTTTTATTCTTAGCCAGACGTTCCGGCCCTTTTTAGTTTTAATAAGTGCGGACGGAAATGGCCAATGAACGCGTTCAAAAACTGCACGTCCACACACCTCATTATTACTCCACGCGATGCTGCATTCAAAGAGAGAAAAACATAAGCACCCACTTTATATGTGGGTGCTATGCCTATTTAATACCTGCTTATTTAAGCTGCTGCACGTCGCCTTCACCCTGCGGCATTGTGGTTTTTAGAAAGGATTACTTAAACAAACTATGCATGAAGCAAAGGGAAGGTTCCTGTTGAGCGGCCGGAAGGGTGAAGGAAAAGAGGGGGCGGGGTCGCTAAAGCTGAATACCGCCCCCCCCCCCCCCCCTTTTATTTTTCTCTTCTGTGACGGGAATGAAAGTCCATCACCCTGAAATTTCGAGCACCTGACGTTATTTAACGCGCACTGACACCGCAGAGTGTACAGGCGCCTTACTTTTCACCTTCATAGAAAAGCGGGCGCCGCGACAATGATTCGGTGCAGTATCCCCGTGTTCAGCATACAAGCGTTTCAACGCAGTTTGCGTTGCGTTCCCGATGACGTGTCCTAAATGTGAGTCGCCGAGACGAAAGGAAAGAAGAGGGAGGGGAGGGGGCGCTTGCGCAGCCCAGCCTTATTAGACCTGCCAAAGTACGCTTGGCCCACGTTTCCTGCACTGGAGAGCGAGCGAGGCGCTGTGGGCGCAGTTTCAGTTTGCTATATGCAGCGGCTGCGACCTATGTCTCGATGCATTCCCTTGTCTTTTCTGCTCTCCCTTTAATACCTGGTTGCAGTGGTACATCTGCCTGGTCGATGACAGCAGACATCAGTCCCTCCTCGCTCCATGTTTTACGAAGCGAATGGCACAAAGCGCTGCTGTATTGCATAAGACTATCCTTGCAACAATAAAACGTTGACAAACGGTAAGCGTTTTTATGTTTCCGCGCCGGTAACCTTCGAAAACATCATGCCCTCCACTTTCGAAATGAACATAGCGTCAGCGACAGAAACGGCAAATTTTCGAACTAGCCTTGCTCGTGTCTGGTGTCCGAGGCTTCCGAATTGGTGTTCTCCGTCCACTTCCAGACTGATGTTCCATTGCAGGCAATGAGCCTTTGCTTCTGGTCCTTCGGAGTGTTGCGAGGTGCGTCGAGCAGCCAGGCTTTCAGATCCTTCTTCTTCTTCTAATTTCACCTCGTGACACATGCTGGCGCGTGCTTATAGCAGCACCGGCTGAGGCAAGCTTTGTCACGATGCATTGCGCCCACGAAGCATTTCTGTGGAAACTGTGTAATATGAGCGCACGTAAAAAAAAAAAAAGAAAAAAAACCCGCAAGTGGTCAAAAATAATCCCTATGCTTATACTGCGGCATTTGTTTCTTTTACCCCCCATTTAACTCCTCCTCTATCTCTTTCACACACAGCCTGGTTCAGGCGTCCAGCGTCTAGAGTTAGAGCGATTTTCCTTTCCTTATGGCACATTCACATTTTTATGCTGCTATTATATCAGAAGGTAATGGGGATGATCATTTGAGTGCACGTGTAAGTATTGTGCCCTTTCAGAAGTCCAAGTCTCAGGTGGACGAAATTAATCCTGTCTTCTGTTGATAGATAGATGGATTTGTTTAAAGGAAAGGCAGAGAGGCTGGCCGGAATGATTAATATATATATATATATATATATATATATACATATATAGGCACGGCAGCTTGCTTTACTAGCGCGAATCCATTAAGTGCGGTGGCGCACGCACAAAAAATGGCAAAAAGCCCGCATTGCCTGGACACCCTTCCCCTTGTCCATGCCAAGTGCCCAGCAGCAGTTCCTCCGAAAGAGGCCTCTTGTACAAACGCTTCAAGAAAGCGGCTAGCACATTTCTTTCACGCGTATACACATGGAACACCAATATTATATGGTGTTAGTCTCGAGGATGCCACAAGATGAATATTCTGGGGAGTCCAACTGTCCAACTAAATGTAACTACCTGCGCGTGGAAGCCACGTTTAAACGAAGTTTATGTAGGAAGCTCGCATGATGACGCGGAATATCACGTGGAACACAAAACTTCAATGTTCGTTCGAGCCTTTTTAAACGAATGTGTCGGGCGTCTGGCTGGGCCCAGTAAGCTGCCGTAGCATTCTTCGTACCGTTCGTAAGAAGACACGTCGTATCCGTTCTTGGAAAAGGCACAGCTGTTTGGAGGCCATTGCTCGGTCTGTTAATCATTTGCATGGAGCCCGCAGTGGGCAGGGATCCTTTGAAACATTATCCTGTGTCCTTGCAGTCGGGCAGATGTGAGGAGCTCCAAAATGTTTAGTGCTGGAGATTGGTAGGCAGTTTAGCATTAAAAAATTCCAAAATTTGCAATGCAGTCTTTCAATTCGTGAATATACAAAATTTTTAAGGTGGTTCCCCACATATGTAGCGAATAGATTCCCGAAGGGCTACAGGTTCAGCAGCGGTTGATGTAGAAGTGTCCCAAGAGGCTGATTGACTGATTAATTTATAGGAAGGGAAAGGCGCGGTAACTGTCTCACTTGTTTTCTGTGGACACCTCAACCACGCCGTAAGAGAAGGGAGGAAGGTGGGAGTGAAAGTGGAAAGAGAGAAAGAGGAGCCGTAGTGGAGGGCTACGGAGTAATTTCGACCACCTGGGGATCTTTAACGTGCACTGACATCATACAGTCATACAGCACACGAATGCCACTTCGTTTCGCCTCCATCGAAACGCAGCCGCCGAGGTCGGGTTCGAACCTGGGTACTCCGGCACAGTAAATGTAACCTCAACCGCGTCGTAAGGGAAGGGAGGAAGGTGGGAGAGAAAGTGGAAAGAGAGAAAGAGGAGGCGTAGTGGAGGGCTACGCAGTAATTTCGACCACCTGGGGATTTTTAACGTGCGCTGACATTGCACAGCACACGGACGCCTCTTCGTTTCGCCTGAGCTTCCTGACTGACGCCGGACAGGGCGGACGCGTCCACATCGGCTCCCGACAAAAGAGCCTATTGCGGTGCCAACTTCCATCGGACCACCTTCAAATTATCAATCGAAGATCTGAAGATGACAGGAGTCTGACAGTACCAACTTTTTGGTGAGTGGACCACCGATTTTTCGATTATTGCAGCAATTCCATCGACTACGCCGGCGTTAGGCTTAGCGCGGCAGCGGAGGAGCGAGTGGGACCGAGAGCGCCCTGCGGCTGGCGGCAGCCACCGCGGGGGCGAGGATCTAGAAAAAGGAGGTCCACCCGGGCCAACATTTCGCTCGAGAATGGACGGCACCCAAGGCCAAGATCTATCGATGGACACCACACCGTACCCGAACCTGCCTCCACCCGACGGGGAAACAGGCGGAACGCCGGCTGCCAACACCATCGAGACCACGGATACGAATACCACGGACAACACCTTTCAAGGTGAGTGGACAACCGTAGTTTCGAGACTATGGCAGAAAAAAGCAAAAAAACGGGAGCGTCAGGCCAAGATTACCGAGAATACGACAGCAAACACTCAGGTGGGCGAGACGGCGACGACGGCGCCACCAGCCAAGATGGCCGCTGCGGCGGTACATGAATTCAAGATGGCGAGCGGCGCGGAGAGCAGCCGGGGAGGCCGCGGAGCAGCGCCACCGTGGAAGATTCCAGCCAACGTCACGACGTAGCTGACGCGCCTGTTCCGAGAGGACGCCGGCCCGGCGCGGAGGAGGCAGCGCGAAATTCGAACTGTTTTAAAGGCGGAGAGGCGGAGTGGCGACTCAGGCGCGCGAAACCACTGCCGATGAATGACGCTAAGGTGATCTTCAGACCCCATCAGGGTCTGGTGGTGAAGAACTTGACAACACCCCAAGCAGCCAAGGCTATAGCGCAAGCCTGCGGAGATCAACGGAATTTTCGTCTGAAAGACTTGTTGGTCCGCCTCTGACCGGGATCCAACATCATCGTCACCAGCACCCCAGACATACATGGCGGAGCGCATGATGAGCATCCGAAGCTTGAATTTCGAGGGAAAAGACCATCCGGTCAGCGCTTTTATGACTACACCGGAAGAGTATCTCAAAGGGGTGGCCCACGGCATCAACCCCGGGGCAACGGAGAAGGAATTAATGGAGAACCTGTTCGTCAGGACCCAGGGCGTGAAAATTATCGCGGCCAGAGCAATGGGCAAGTCCAAGTCGGCCCTCATTGTCTTTGAGGGGCCAATCGTACCGAAGTGGGTGTACTACTATGGGGGAGAGATCCCATGCGATCCGTACAAGCCAACGAAGCAATTTTGCTACACCTGCCGAAAGCCAGGACACCGAACAGACGTATGCCCGAACCCGTCTATCAGGGCATGCAGAAGATGTAACAAGCAAGATCTGGAGGAAAGTCACGAGTGCGAACCCCAATGCGCTCTCTGTGGAGGAGCACATGAGACTGGAGCCACCGGCTGCCGAAGCAAGCTCAAGGAGATCACAAAGAGGACAAACGGACATCCAAAGTCACGTCAGAGCCGCCCAGAAACGAGTGGCATCATGAAGAAGCATCAGAGGTGGTTCAGTTCGGACGGGGAGGAGGAAACATCGCGTGAGCGGTCCAGGTCCCAGTCCAGGTCGGAGGCCAACGCGGAACCCAAGAAGCCAGCGAAGAAAAGCAAGCCAGGCGCCTGGGAGAAGAAGAAAGGAGAGAAGAAAAAAGACCTTGATCAGGTGAGCTGGCCAGCATTGCCCTCCCAGAAACAGCTAGATGAGGAAAGAACAGAAATTCTAGCCGAGCTAAAAGGAATAAGAAAGGAGAACGCAATGATTAAGCAACGATTAGATCAAATGCAGAACCAAATTAACATTACACAAAACAATTTCGAAAAATCCACACCATCGGTAAATCAGACACCCCTTTTGACTGCCGAAGACGTAGGAAGAATAGTAGAGGAAAAGCTAGCACAGCTGCTCCCACACATCATTGAGCAAATCACAAAGAAAGCCATGGAACAAGTCACAGGCTATATAGAGCAAAAGTTTCAGGCGATGCAAATCGAGATGACCAAACTGATTAGGAAGCAAACAACAGCCACCACAGTAAGAGAAAGGGCTGAGAAGCCATATCACAGGCCCGGACTGACCAGCTTGCAATCTGAGACCGATCATGACTAGACACCAGAAGGCGAAGCAAGACCGCCTAGAGATTTGGCAGTGGAATTGTAGAAGCATCAGACGCAAGAAAGGGATGCTGTCACAGCTGCTGGCCTCACAAGCGGAACCACCGGCTGTGATATCCCTACAGGAGGTTGGCAGTTCTCCTTCAATTAGCGGGTACGAGGTCTTTGCTGTCGATGACGAGAGCTGGAAGGTGGCGACAATGGTGGAGAAGACCATTACAACAATTCGGCATGACCAATTTAAAGGGATTGAAACACCCCATATCCTTGTGGAGGTGGTCCAAAAAAGTGACAAAAAAACAGGGCACTTTTATCCTAAATGTATACAGCCCAACTTCCCAACGAAAGATCGACTTCGACAGGCTTCTCGGAGAAACATTACATTTGGTAAGAGGAAATCAGCTAATTATATTAGGCGACTTTAATGCAAAAGACCTGGCCTGGGGATACACGCGACAGGACAAGAGAGGCCGCATTATTAGAGAGCTAATAGACAGACATGAATTAACACTGGTAACGGACCCGGGAGTGCCCACGAGAACGGGCAACAATGTGAGCAAGGACACTACCCCGGACCTTGCGATGGTCAAGAACTGTGGCGATGTTGAGTGTATAAACACGCTTAACGATCTGGGCAGTGATCACTATATAGTGAGCACGACCATCCACACCTACAAGATCAGGCGTCAGGTTGGCGCAGCCAGGATTACCAACTGGCACAAGTTCAGAGAAGCGCAGGAGGAGGACCAAGGCGAGATTGAGGATCTTGATAGCTGGTGTGGGGCGCTGCGGAAAAACAAGCAGAGATTTACGCAAGAACTGACACGTACAAATGAGACACCAGAAATAGACGCCCATCTACCCCACCTGTGGGAAGCGAGGAGGGGACTGTTAAGAAGATGGAAGAAACAGAGGCGCAATCGAAAGCTTAGGATGAAAATTGTGGAGATTACAAAGAAGGCGGCGGAGTACGCTGAACAACTGACGAGAGCCAACTGGGGCAAATTCTGCGACTCTCTGCAGGGGACACTCAGCACTTCCAAGACATGGCGAATTCTAAAAGCCATCATGGACCCCACCAAAACCAAGCGAGAGGGGCAGAAGTCGCTGGAGCGGTTGCTACACACATTCCCAGGCACGAAGGAAGATGTGATCAAGGCCGTCCACGACAAGTGCTACGGAGTAGACCTAGAGGATCCATATCCATACGCAGAAGATTACAAAGGAGACCCAAATCCGAAATTGGACGAGCCGATCACGGAGGAAGAAGTCCGGACGGCAATAGCAAGTGCCACTCGAAACACAGCGGCTGGTGACGACAAGATCCCTAATGGCATAATTCGGAACATGAGCAACAGCAATATCAAGGCACTGGCGCATTTCATGAACAAGCATTGGGAAGCAGGAACGGTGCCAGCGCAGTGGAAACACTCGGTGGTCATCATGATCCAGAAACCCGGGAAAAAATTGGCAATAGAGAATTTGCGGCCCATTTCTTTAACTTCGTGCCTGGGAAAGATTTTCGAGAGGGTTGTCAATAATAGACTGAAAAATTACTTAGAGGATAGCGCTCAGATGCCGGACACCATGTTTGGCTTCAGAGAAAAGCTATCAGCCCAGGACGTTCTCCTGCAGATCAAAGAAGAGGTCTTGACAGGTATCCCACGCTCGGCAGAACACGTAGTTTTGGCAGTGGACATTAAAGGTGCATTTCATAATGTTAGTCACAAGGCGATCTTAGATGGTCTGGCAGACACGAATTGTGGAACCAGAGTCTACGAGTACGTTAGGAGCTTTCTGAGTAACCGGACGGCCGAAATCAAGATCGGCAATATAGAAACAGAGACCTTCTCCCCGCCAAACAAAGGGACACCTCAAGGAGCAGTCATTTCGCCCACGCTGTTCAACGTGGCAATGATTGGCCTGGCCAGGCGCCTCGAGAAGGTGGAGGGCATACAGCACGCTATGTATGTTGATGACGTCACCATCTGGACGACCACAGGATCACTCGGGGAGAAGGAAGCGAAATTGCAAGAAGCAGCATCTGTTATCGAAGAATATCTAAAGCAAAGAGGCTTGGAGTGCTCATCAAGAAAATCAGAACTGATCAGATTCTGGCGAGGGAAGGGCAACCGCTCTGCTCCCACAGATCAAGGCCACAAGCTCGAGATCCGGCTGCAAGGGGAGACAGTACCCGAAAAGACAACCGTGAGGATCCTGGGGATGTGGCTCCAATCGAATCAAAGGTGTCAACACACACTTAATCTTCTCAAGACCTCTACCCAGCAGGTGGCCCGAATGAAAGCACGGGTGACCAGCAAAAAGATGGGGATGAAGGAGCCTGACACACTCAAACTGGTCCGGAGCCTCGTTATTAGCAGAGTAGCGTATGCTCTACCCTACTTCAATATGACCAAGGGAGAGGAAGACAGAGCGGACGCCATCATCAAAATGGCTATCAAGACCGCACTCAAGCCCCCCAAGAACACACCGAACCACAAACTAGCAGCTCTGGGTCTGCACAATACAATACAAGAATTAGCAGAAGCCCAAATCAAGTCACAGCTAAACAGACTTCTACAAACGAGGGTGGGAAGACGGGTGTTGGAAAGACTGGGGTATAGCACACACCTACAGGCTTATAACAAGACAAGAGAGGTATCGCGGGAAGTCAGAAATTGGTACCGAGTTCGGCCCATACCAAGAAACATGGACCCCCGCCTACACCCGGGAAGAAGGCAGGCAAGGGCAGAGTATTATGAAAAAACATTCGGCCAACAAGACACGTCAAGGTCACCGACGCAGCCTTATGCGAAACCAACGCAAAGAGGGCGATAGCCACGGTCACAGACTGCGAAGGCCGGGAGGTAGTTAGCGCCTCGATCCAAAACTGTACAGTCACGGAGGCAGAGGAAGTGGCTATCGCACTGGCCATTAGGCAAGGAAGAGAAACGGGAGAGAGTCTGACGATACTGTCAGACTCTCAATCCGCATGCAGAAATTTTCAACGGGGTAAATTATCTAAGGTAGCGCACCAAATCCTTTCTTCCACAAGCGAGCCAACAAAACAATACACTCAAACACTAGTGTGGATTCCGGGGCATGCAGGGATCACGGGGAATTTGTACGCAGACAGGGTAGCACGAGGACATGCAACCTACCGTGCGCCCAACAGTCTCGGGACAGAAGACCTGATTCCGCTTGACCCTGACTACACCACAATACTACAACACTACAGAGGCTTGCGGAAAGTATATCCGGAGCCGCATAAAAAGCTCAGCAACGAGGAGGCCCTAAATCTGAGGCGGCTACAGACGGGCACCTTCATTAATTCACACATATTACACATCATGCACCCCACGACATTCAGAGACGAGTGCCCGTGGTGCGGGAAGACCCCTACCCTGTACCACATAACATGGGAATGCAGCTCACATCAACTGCAAAAAATTGAAAACCCAAATGAAAGACAGTGGGAGGCTTTGCTGGCCAACTCTGACCCGGAGGCTCAGCTCTACCTGGTTACAAGAGCTCGCAAACTGGCGAAAGCCAGTGGTGCCCTGGACTGGGGGCGCCAACCGCTCGTCAGCCTCGGTTGAAGAGGCGAAGAAAAAGATCTCCGAGCAATTAATAAAGTTCACTCACTCACTCACATTCGTTTCGCCTCCATCGAAACGCAGCCGCACATAATGTGTACACCTGAACCGGGCAACACCTTGACTAAGGCCCTTCCACGAAGGCCGTGGTGTCACGCCAGTTGCCCCCGGCACCCCGGACGCTGTTTTTTGGTCATTTTCTGAGCTGGTATGACCCCATATGCAGCAGATGCCTGTGCTGACACAGATCCGTCGGTGTATACGTGAATATAATTAGGATATTCTGACCAGATGTCCTTGCTCGGAGCAATCGTGCCAACGTGTGCATCAGTGCCATTGCTTTGACCACCCACCGTGCGCGTCCAGCCAGTGTCCTGTGAATTTCTCTTTCGTGTTTGCGTCTTTTTTTTTTTTGCTGGTTTACCCTTTGATTATGAATCACCAACAGGCCCACCATTCAGCCTTGTTTTGCCTCACCGTCGGGGCTGTGTGGTTGACGCGCTCTGCAGAGTCGAAGGAGTCGAGTTTGATTCCAGATGCGGCAGCCATGTTTCAGAGGAGGCGGAATACAAGAAGCCCGCGTACTGCACGGTATCAATGCACGTTAGACAGCTTGGATGGCCTAAATCATCGGAAGATTTTCACTACGCGATGAGCATTTGTTTTTACTTCTATTTTTGGTGATTCGGGGTGATTTACCATGAAAGGAATGAATCCTTTCGATGCTGGAATCATGCTAATGGGGTTGGTGCACTGGTCTTGTAAGCTGCTCACATGTGATATAGCTCGATTCGAGCAGGAGCACATAAGAATTCCTGCAGTGATCAAGAGACTGAATTTGTAAGCGATCGCGTAGCTGTCAAAATCATTACTTGGGAATAAAAGCTTTGGAGTCATTGCACTGCTTCTCCTGCGTTCCTCGTTGTTTATGGGGTGCATATTTCTTGGGATGGGAGGTATTCTTAACTTGAACACAATTTCTTTGGGGGTGGTTACGGGTTATCCCCTCTCGCGATTCTGAGTTTTGGTAGCCCAGCTTCCTAAGGATGGATCTGCCTGTTTTGTTGCCAGTTAGTCTGACATATTGGGCGTGAGTTTCGCCTCGCATATTTCCTGTTTGACACTCCTAGGTTGAGGATCATCTCAGCTGATGTGCACGCTGGTAAACTAGGGCTGTTTTGACGCCTTTCCCGATGAGGATGCCTACCTTGCTTCACTCTGGTTTAGTCGTCTTTAAGTACGGGATAGCGTAGGTGATTCGGCTAATAATGAGAGTGGTCAAGCCTAAGTAGCTTCGCCTCCTTCATCCCCGCGTTTTTGTTTGCTATCCTTTTGAGAGCCTGCAAGTTTGGTTGGTCATAGCTTCTAGTCTGTTTATTGTTTCTGTGTTTCTTCCATTTTGTTATATCCACATACCCAGTATCCTGATCTTTTCCATCCTTGAGACCGGGATGTTGTTGATCAGGAGCTGGATATTGACCTGCTGCTTGCTCATGATTAGCATATCCGATTTTTCCGGCGATAATTTTATGCCTATGGGACTCATGCAGATAGCTTTCCGTTTCCCAGATTGCCCTTTGTAGGGTGCCTTCTATCTGGCCATCACTCCCCCCTCTGTTGACCCAGACAGTGAGGTCGTCAACGTAGAGAGTGTGACAGAGGTCCTCTATCGTTCTGAGTCGCCCTGGCAGCCCATCATTGCAATGTAAAAAGGGTAGGGGACAGCACTGATCCCTCGCAGGTGTCCCTTTGTTGCCTAGTTTAATGTTATCGCTTGTTGTGCCCCCTATATCTATATTCACGGTTCGGTCTGTGAGGAAACTTTTAATGTAGTTGTATAGCTTGCTTCCTACATCTAGACGATTGAGGTTTAACATGATTGCCTGGCGTTTGACGCTGTCAAACACTTTGCTGACTTGCAGTCCCACTATGACTCGCTAGCCTTCCTTTCCAGTACTTGATCTTTGATTTGTAGCATGGCATCGTTCGTAGATAGTTATCTGAATCCAAGCATGCTGTCTTTGTAGATTTCCTTACCTTAAAAACATCCGCTGAGTCTATTCTGTATGATGTGCTCCATGAGCTTGCCAACACAGGAAGTTGACGATATTGGCCTAAGGTTCTCTAGTTTGAGTTCTTTTCCTGGTTTGGTGTTGAGAACTAAATTTGATCACAAATTCATCACGCATATTAATCATCACCGATTCTAAAACTGCAATCAAAGCCTATGACAACGGTAAGGTGCCCCAAAAGACCGGCAAAATTCTGCAAGCAGGCAAGGAGAACGTACCCAACGACCTAATTAAAAAATATGGGAACGAGACCGAGACAGGGAACGAGACCACCAGCGAGGTCACCCGAGGGCTCAAACACCGCGGGCCCCAGCGCGGGCAGACTACTCTGTCCAAAATGCAAGACTACAGAGAAATTCTAGAACCCTACAGAATGGCCAGGAGAAACCTCCCCCTCCCCCCCCCCCCCCCACGCACACACACACAGACCTCTCGCATAAATCTCTCGCAAACAAGGAAGAAATAATCTGGCGAAAATTGCAGACGGGCACCTTCCCAAACACGTACATCCTACACAAATGGTATCCTGAGGTGCACTCTTCCAAATGCAAAAACTGTGAAGGCATAGCGACCCTAAATCACATTCTCTCGGCTTACACAGCGCTGAACGAGATACATGGAAATAAAGAGCCATAGGAATCCCCCCTTCACAGCCAGGAAGAACAAGCCCAAAAAACGAGTCATCCGTCAAGCCCATGCCGCCGCCGGAAGCCTACTGATTCCGGCCGACGTCTTGGGGGGAGATAGACGGTGAAAGGGGGAGCTGCGTCTCACCCGATCATCCATACTCTCTGACGGGTGCAAATTAAGTGCTTTCTCTCTCTCTTGGGAATAAGAACTTTCCCATGTTTATGCAGGCTGGCATGTAGCTTCGGCCACAGGGGAACAGAAATGCCGGCATCGGGAAAACTTCACTCATCCCACAACGCTTGTAATATACATTGCGTGCCGGGTAATGATTCAGTTTAGGCCATCATATTTAGTGACAAATGTGTAGTCCCATTTGTGGGGATACACACGAATCCCATACCCCAGTATAACAGTCGTGCGTAATTAGCACACGAGATTACGCGGGCTATTAGGAAGGGCTGCGAAAAGAGGGCACACTGGCCACCCCCCACCGGCTTCCCGTCTCCTGCAGTGACAGCGTGCGGGTTCCCTTCTCTCCTTCCACCCTAGCCCGGACCCTCCCCTCCCGGGTCCGAGTCGAGGAGCGCGTCTGTCGCAACTCGCTCGGGGTCTTTCGTCGGTTGAGCGTGCACGCGCGCGGTTCTATTTTCTGTCGGGGAGACCGCCGCCTGCACCCTCTTTGCTGGTGTCGTACGCACTTTCAGCTGCGGGTCGTGACCACGGAGCTGCGCCAGGTGGACAGGACACCCATCTCACCTCCTTGAATGTGCTTCCCCATTAGGTGGTTTCTTATTTCACTTCCATACGCGAGCGGCACGATCACTCGCTACGGCGACTGTACTTGAGTGTTTTGTCTTTGCCGTATACACAATAAACTCTGTTCTAGTACGTAACTCGGTGTTTGTCCCCTCTGGCCGGGACCCGCCGCAGTAGCTACTTCTCGCACCACGGGTTGAGGGTCACAGCTCTGTCTCTTAGGGCTGCACGCCGGGACTAGAAGGCAATTGTAGTCCCCCGTGGCGCATTCTTGCGACAATAACCTCCATACATTAGATAAACGGCGCTATTCCGTCGAAGGGGAATTCATATATTAGGCGAATTGCATTATCTTGTGAGCCTGATGGAATGCCCCGCACATTTCCTAAACAATACAGGAGGCCGCGCCAGAAAGTCAATGAAAATTTATTCTTTACACTAGCCGATTTTAAGCTGGCTAAACAACTTTTTTTTTTTTTTTTTTTTTGGCCATAAAGCATTGGGCCTTCCTTGAACTTCTTTGGGATAGAGCTGACGGATGTAGAAGAAAATAAATGGCTGTTGTCTGGGACTTTTATTGTTTCTTTCCAAATATTCAATATCAGCTTTGCTCGGGATGTCTGGTGGTATTCGACACAGTAAGTATAACGCTGCGAACCAAACCTGAGGTGAGCAAAATTCCTGACGCAATCGCAACACGCGGCAGACGACTCGGCATCTGATCGGATAATTCAGTTCTCTCAGTAGTACAGCGTACCGACTTCCGGCTTCGCCTCTCGTTGAGTATGACAGCTTTACAGCGGCGATTTGTGTGGAAAATCTTCTAAAAATGCTACCTAAAGGGCTACGTTCTTAGTTTGTGCGCCAATTGTTCTTGTTGAACAAAAAGAAAGACGAGAGAAAAACCATTTCGACCAACGAGGTGTCAATGCTTCCCCATCGAGATAGCGACATTTTCAATCACTACGACTCTCCGAAGAGGTAGAAGAAGAGTACACACATGCGAGGGTCAGGCTCATGGATTCCGATCCGGGAAAATCTGCCAAGAGCAAGCGGAAGAGGTCACGCAAAGGCCAACGAAAGGCACCACTAAAACCACTGAACCGAATCGTGAGTGATGAGTGCAAATTTCACCTTTTTCCCACACGTTATAGTCAGACGCAGCCGTTGTGCTGAGTGGTACAAGGACTGAACAACGTGAAATCATTCGAGCCCTCACCCCAAGAGAAGATGCGAATTCATTTCAGACACTAATGCTATCTAATCTCACTTCCGAGCCCGTCGGGGGACAGGGATAGATATAGCATTGCTTTAGTAGTGCAAAAACACCGTGCCCATATTTTTTTTTAATTTCATGGCAATTATCAAGGCGTCCCCCTTACTCCAGTAGCATTGCTGCGATTTTTAATTTGTGACCCTCAGGCTGGTTCTGCATACTTATTTACTTATTTGATCAACACTTGAAATATCCCCATTCTGGGTGATGCATGCTGGATAATACAATATGCCCAATGAATCTGACAAGGTTTGAAAGCGCATATTTTTAAATTAACGGTGGCATTGGCAGGAGGAAGTGAATCTGAGCTAGTTAATTCATAGCGTAAAAACAACAGCCAGCTAGAAACAACGTCACGTCTTTATTCCCGCCGGGGTGGCGCAGTGGTTACGACGCTCGACTACTGTTCCCAAGGACGCGGGATCGAATCCCGGCCTCGGCGGCAGCTTTTCGGTGGAGGCGAAAAGCAAGGCGTCCGTGTGCTGTGCGATGTCAGTGCACGTTAAAGAACCCCAGGTGGTCGAAATTTCCGGAGTCCTCCACTACGGCGTCTCTCATAGCCTGAGTTGCTTTGGGACGTTAAACCCCACAAACCAACCAACCAACGTCTTTATTCTCAGTGTTTTCCTTGATTGTTTTTTTGAGGGAATCTGTTGTATAAACAAAGGAAGAATGCACATTTTCAGAGGTGCGTGAATGTGGCGTATAAACGGCTTTAGCATGAATGGCTCATCAGGGGAAGGGGTGAACTGGTTTTGAATCTATGAGGTATAAGTGAAAAATTATAGTCGGGCGGTTCGCGTAATCAAATGAAGGAAATACCATGCACAATGCGCGTCACTGCAGGAATGCAGTGCTGAGACAAAAGCGTACACGGATTCCGAGTTGCAGCCATTGACAGCCCTTTCAGGCACGGAGTTGAAGTCGGGGTCTTCGACGCAGCATTGCAGTGGGCGACAACAGGTATGTTACTTTCGCTTTTTAAGCGTAACAAACATTTCGTGTTAGAGAATGTTCGATTGTGGAGATGACTGTTTGTTAGGTGATATTTGCTTAAGTCAGTTAATAAAGCATCTACAATGTAAATAAAATTCTGTGAGCGTTGCAGAATATACAGTGGAGAAATGCTATAGCCTTAGCATTGCTGCTGCGCGCGCACCTTGTCGCGCACGACCAGCGTTCCGTTGAAAGTAGGTTCTGCAACCGGTTTACAGGAAAGGAAAGGCGCAGTATTTGTCACTCGCGGAATCCCGCTGACACAACTCGCGGACAACACAGCAACACTCAGGCTTACGCATTTCTCCAGTCTAGATTCTACAGTGATCTCTGACAATGCTTGTTATTATTCGAAGGTTCGCATCATTTATTGACTATAACTAGACGAACTGCGGCCAACGGTGAGTCATACTTGACTGCCCGACCAGCCGAACAAAGAACAGGAATCGGCGTCACTGCGGGCTCTTTCACAAACGTCTCGAAGAATGCATGCCATTTGCCACACAGTCAACCCGTTATGTTGTTGTAGGTATACCGACGCGGATTATAGTGATCGATGAGGAAATTTATCCAAAGCTGAACTCACACTGGAAGCGCTCTAGTGCTGAATTAGAACCTGAGCAACAGCGTTGCGTTGTTCAAAGAATATGGTGCTATTTCTTGAGTCAATCCTTGTTCCCACAACTGTCTTCTTCCGTTGTCCATGAAGCAACAGCTGTCCCCTCTACCACCACAGACGGTCTTCAACGAAACCCGAGGAAAAGTTGGGCGCGAAAAGGCAATAGACGCCGTGATCATCCCTCGGACAGTCACCCCGTCTGATAGCCCGAGCATCCTTCTTTCTCCTGGCCCGTGGTCTCCGCCAGAGCAAAGCATCTCTGTTGGAAACGGCGACGGGGCCCACAAGACGCCCTTGCGCATCATTCTGCTGGCCAGCGTGGCTGTGGTGATGCTGTCGCTGGTTGCCGCTGTGGCTATGCTGGTTCGACATAATCCGGTGGCCCAGACATGCAGCTCTCCGGCATGCAACTACTACGCGACACTGCTGCGAGATGCACTGAACGAATCTGTGCAGCCGTGTGAAGACCTGTACCAACACGTCTGCTCTCGCTGGGACGCCCAGCGCTCATACTCGGTCAGGACATCTGTCTACAACGAGTGAGTGGGGCATGAACGGATCACGGGGCATTTGCTAAGATATAAGCGGTGCAAGTCTCCGCCTTCAAGCACGTAATTCCTTCTCACTTGGCCCATTATTTTGGCCCTTTTCTTGCCACAAAAGATTGATCCCATTGATCTAGAAGTCGAGCTCGCGTCTTTTTTTAATCGCTTCCTTCGCAACTCTTGCTGTTATTAAAATAACAGATGAACAGATAGTCGGATGAGAAGAGACAACTACCTATGTATTCAACGTGTCCTAGCGTTGTATCGCCACCTCCGGACACAATTTAGGTAATATCTAACCATCAGCTAGATGTCCCGAAGACGAGATGCCTGGTTGTACGCAGACAGACGTACGGGCCCGAGACGGAAGCATTAACTCATGACACAAAACTCGATGTAACGGCATCGTCAGCTTCTAATTCTATCGCATTTCCGACTTAGAAATTAATTACATGTCTGCTTTTACGCAATATCTGCTGAAATCTGCTTTTTTCTTCGTCTTCGCATTGAACGAGTGCAAAAACGGCTCACTGGAAGCATATGAATAATGCAAATAATGCCGTAATTCTCGTTGCGTTACGCTAAACTGTCGTCTAGCTAAAAAGCAGATAGGGCAGACGGTAATAACTATGCAGCAAATGTGCCAAAAGTAACCAGGCTGAATGTTTTGCTTTTCGCTTGCATTTTAAAGCCAACATGGATTCCCAGAGGATCCCAACTTGTTGACAAGTGAGGACAGGAGGTCGTCTTTACTTTGCAGAGATTTACAGCTTGAGAAGTGGTACCAATTCTCTGCTACGCGACTGAGAGGCGGAACACGCAGCCTGGTTACTTTTGGCAAAGACGGTACATGCATAGTAGTACCAAATTAGAGATACAAATATATATGATTGCTCAAATGAATGCGATTCAGCTTACAGTCATAGCAAAATACGCAAAGCATGAGACCCATTTCAATATATGTGGATTTTAAATGTAAGCACATGCAGTTGATACCATCTTGTTTCTTGTGCGCGGTATTGTTACACAAACATTGTTAGCGTGTGCAATGACGTGTAGGGCATTTTACATGAGCACTCACTTTCCCTCCAGGTATATGGCTACACTGGCGTCAAATATGGAGGTGATGGTTGTACCACAAACAGGGCGGACGCCAATACAAGAGGTAGCCGTGTTTTACCGCTCTTGCATAGACGTCTTCAACGGTGCCAAAGACAACACTGATGAAGCGAAAGACCTACTGCAGAAATTTGGCATATCGTGGCCTGTTGTGAGTGAAGCGTCCAACGTCTTTCGCATATTGTCCTCAATGTCAGCCGCGCTGTACTGTGGAAGTGTCCTGCGTTTCGAAGTTTCTGCTCTCAGCAAGCGCATTACCATAACGCCAGCGCCCTTATTCCAATTTCTCAACAAAAAGGGCGGCAAGCCGTCGCAGAAAGGATGGGACGAGGTACGATACAGACGCCTCTTCGACGCAATGGTCGAAGCCTTCGCGCTACAGCAAGCCGGGAAACCAGTGTCGTACGAAGAACACGTGGATATTGAGAACGTTTTCTGGCTTCCGCTGAACAAAGCATTCACTGCACCTTCCTGGAAGAGCGTCCATAATGCCACACTCGACCACGTGGTCGGCCTGACGCTCGCAGCTAAGGAACGCACATATTGGGAAGAGGAGTTGAGCGCCGCCTTCAACGACTCCATTGATGCCAGCTACATGGTATCCGTGGAGAACGCGGATTTTTTCCTGACGTTCTTCGACCTTCTTAGGCTGCAAGGCGAAGGTCTCCTGTCCTATTACGTTGGCTGGCACGCCGTCCAGGTGCTGGCGCTCGTTTCGAGCGCCAACCTGACGCGCCATTACTTAGCCGCCGGCAATGAAGCCAGTGAAGGTTACTCTCTGTTCTGCATCAAGCTGACGCACATTTACATGGGCCCAGTACTTTATGCGAGCTACGCGAAGAGTAAAATTAGCCTCGACGTCTTCCAGGATGCAGAATATATAGCGGATAACATAGAGAAGGCTTTCTGGGCAAGCGTGAACGCTACTTCGTGGTGGCGGAGAGCCTCGATTCCGGATAATCTGTTCACTGCCAGAGAACTAGTACACTACCTCAAGACGGCTGGAAAAGTTGGCGGGCTATTTCCCGATCAGCACACTTCCATTCCGCCAATGAGCGACGACATCCTAATTAACATGCGAGAGGTGACGTTGAGGCGCAATATTAGCAGCATTCGCGCCAGCGTTGCCAGCATGATCGAGAACGGAAGGGTGAGCTTCTTCCACTTCACAAATGGCACTCTACAGCTGCACCCCATCGCCTTCCAGGAGCCGTTCTACAGCAGCGAGGCTTTGCCTGGCATCAAGTACGGCACCATGGGAACCGAGATCGCGTATGCCTTGGCGTCGCGGGTGTTCAGTGTCGCACTTCCTTCTAGCGTCGAGTTTGCCGAGGGCCTCAGACCCAGGATGGCGTGCATATACGGTGACGGGCTCGCTACGGACGAGCTGGATTTCGACCAGATTGATTTGCTTGAGAGACTCGCGTCGCTACGCACCGCACTGCAGGCATTTGCGGACTTGCAGCCGGGAGGCGGCAGTCGCTTGAGGCTGCGCAACTACGAGCACTTGTCGAATGCGCAGCTGTTTTTTCTCTTCTGGTGCTTCGCTCAGTGCGGGATGGAAGGAGGGAAGAGCGTGTGTAACGATCCAGTGCGCCTCACAATTGGTTTTGCAAATGCCTTCCAATGTGCAAAGAGCAGTTATATGTTTGCTCAGAAAGACTGTCCTACTTTTGAATACTGAGGTTAGGAAAATATTTCGCAGAGCACTGGGGACGCTCAGTATTGTGTTTAGAAAGTACGTGATAAATTGCACCGGTGAAATTTTTGATACTAGATGGACAAATAGAGACAAAAAGTAACCGATATCTTTGCAGCCTAGTTTCCCGTGGAGCGGTAACATCTATATGTGTGTTGACCGCGTTCTTTAGGACGCCTTTCGCGTGTATTATGCATTGATAATGCGTGTTGCTTCACTCGGAAGCCAAGTTAGTCCAAAGAAAGAAAAACACGTGTCCCACCAAAAGTGCTTAGACCCTATAAAAAATGCAAACTTTTTTTTTGTCATTCTTCTATAGGTATCAAGGACATTTATAAAAACTGAGTTCAGTCTACGATTAACTCAAATCATTTCATGGTGTTGACGCTAGAAACGGCTCTGTTTTCCCCCTTCTCGCAGATGCTCGTAAAGCGGGAGGTCGGAAATATACCGTTTCTTTTCTTTTTTTCTTTTTACTATTTGCAGATCGTTATTTGGAACCCTGGCAGAGATAACACCGGTGTAGCCCATGCAGGTGGATTATACATCAAGGCAGACATTATGTAACTGATAGAGCTGAGGCATGAAACGATTAAGTAAAATAATTAACTTTTCTCTTTTAATTTTGGGGTTCAGATTATATTAACTTAAAGCCATAAGAATAAAAGTCGAGTCCAGTTCTTAAAGTTCTTTTTTTTTTTTATCCGCAATGCAGTTCGAAAATATTTAACATCAAAAATGCACATTTCTTAGCTCGGTAAGTTGGCTTCCCACCTTGCAGAATTTTTAAATAGTATCGCTTGCATTTATAATACTGCAAACACGGAATACGTTTGGCTGCTTTATACCGTAGAAGCAGCTGGCATAATTTTTACCATACTATTTCCAGCGACGCCATTAATATATATATAGAGGTTAGAAAGAAAACTTTACGAGTTGAAAAGTTAAAAATGCGTATTTTCTACGCTAAATATTTCAAAATTCATGGCAACTAAATTGAAATTCAAAACGACTGAAATTCTGTGTTGACGGCCTTCTATTTCTTAATATAAAGTTGGTAGTTCAAATCAAAAGTAAAAAGGTTTATTAGTTTTACTAATTCCTTTCACCACTGAGCTATATCACTTACACAATGTCCGCCGCGATGTACAATGCGGTTGCACAGTCATGGAAGTAATTGAATATTACTGTAATTTAATTAATTTTCCGGTAGTATATAATCCAACGAATTACTTTTTCGGTTTGATAATGTAGTAATGTAATGAATTAGTTTTTGACATTAATTTTGCATCAAAAGTAATTAATTCATTTCGTAATTACTTTTACTAAAGTGCGCCACTACTCCTTCAATGAGTTGATCAAATGGATACCAAAGTATCTCGCGCCGGGTTTAAAATAACGATCTGTAAGCAGTGTTAAGCGGGGATCCAGGCACTGGTAGTGGGCACTGGTAGCGAGTAAGACCGGAGCGGGGGTGGCTCAGCTTGTAGACAGCTTGTCCGCAAAAGGCACTTCTTCTTTCGCCTGATTGGAACTTCCTCTTTACAATCTTGCCCCCGCAGAGAAGAGGAGCCATCCTGGCGACTCAAGGAGACGAAAGGATAGCGGGATCGTAATAGGGTTTCAAACGGTCCACGTGAACAATCTCACGCCCAAGGCGACGAAGGTCGGTGGAAGCGGCTAGCGGTTCAACAAGGTAATTGACGGGAGATGTCTGTTGGAGCACTAAATATGGTCCGTGGTATTTGGCAGTAAACTTGCTGGTAAGACTTGATGGTGTCGATGGGACCCAGAGCCATACGTGAGCACCGGGAGAGAATTGATGCACAGGGTGGCTGCTGTCGCTGTGCGCTTTCTTCTGGGCTTGCTCGTCCGAAGTAAGCGAGCGAGCCAGCTTGCGACATTTTTCAGCGTGCCTGGCAGCTGCTGAAAGTGATGTGTACTCTGACATATCAGGACGGTAGGGAAGGATGGTGTCGAGTGGAGACGAAGGTTCACGCCCGTACAGCAGAAAAAATGGTGAGAATCCGGTAGTTGCTTGAACGGCGGTGTTATAGGCATAGGTTACAAATGGGAGAATCTTGTCCCAATCGGAGTGGTCGGAGGCAATGTACTTGGACATCATGTCACCCAGTGTGCGGTTGAAGCGCTCTGTGAGGCGATTGGTTTGAGGGTGGTACGCGCTGGCTGTCCGGTGGATGGTCTGACATTCGCGTAGGAGCGCTTCGACAACCTCGGATAGGAAAGACTTTCCTCGATCACTTAGAAGTTCACGAGGGGCCCCGTGCCGCAGAATGAAATTATGAAGAAAAAAGGACGCGATGTTGGGTCCGGTGGCATCCTGAAGTGCTGCTGTCTCCGCATAGCGAGTAAGGTGATCGACGGCCACGATGATCCAACGATTCCCTGCAGGTGTATATGGCAGAGGTCCATACAAGTCGATGCCAACACGATCGAATGGTCGGTACGGGCACGGAAGATGCTGTAGCGGAGCCGGCTAATGGAGAGGAGAAGGCTTGCGACGCTGGCAGTCGATGCATGAACGCACATACTTGTTGACGACATACGGTGTACATACCGCGCCAGTAAAACCGCTGCCGCAACCGTTCATAAGTCTTAAATACACCCAAATGACCACACTGCGGATCATTATGGCAAGATGCGCATATATCACTACGGAGGTGGCGAGGTACGACGAGCAGCCACTTACGGCCATCTGGCATATAACTGCGTCGATAGAGGAGACGGTCACGAAGGGCGAAATGCTGTGCTTGACGACGAAGGGCGCGAGGAGCCGGTGAAAGTGACGAGTTCGTAAGATCGATTAGTGATGTTAGCCACGGATCCTTGCGCTGTTCTGATGGCATGTCGTCGATGGACAGGGAAGACAAGGCGATGCTGGAGGCAGGGGACAACGGAGCGTCAGGCGGCACCGGCGAG
Organism: Amblyomma maculatum; assembly: GCF_055883805.1. Lineage (NCBI taxonomy): Eukaryota > Metazoa > Arthropoda > Arachnida > Ixodida > Ixodidae > Amblyomma > Amblyomma maculatum. The sequence goes on along the minus strand of NC_139349.1, from coordinate 28,769,736 downwards.
CGAGATAAAGCGTCTGTGTCGGAATGCTTGCGCCCTGTACGATGGATAACTCGGATAGCATACTCTTTCAGTCTAAGCGACCAGCGGGCGAGACAGCCGGTGGGGTCTTTTAGTGAAGACAACCAACACAAAGCGTGGTGGTCTGTAACAACATCGAATGGGCGCCCATACAAGTATGGCCGAAATTTCTGAAGCGCCCAAACAATGGCCAAGCATTCCTTTTCTGTCACCGAGTAGTTGGTCTCGGCCTTGGTCAAAGTTCGACTTGCGTACGCCACAATGTATTCATCAACACCGGGTTTTCGTTGGGCAAGAACAGCGCCGAGGCCGACGGCGCTGGCATCGGTGTGCACTTCAGTAGGAGCAGCCGGGTCAAAATGGCACAATACGGGGGGTGAGGTAAGTATCGTGCGCAATTTCGTAAAAGCAGCATCGCAAGCCGGCGACCAGGCAGAAAGATCTTTCTGAGCGCTGAGAAGTCGCGTCAGAGGGGCAATGATGGTCGCAAAGTTCCGAACGAAACGCCTAAAATAGGAGCATAAGCCTATAAAGCTGCGTAATTGCTTGATAGATGTTGGCTTCGGGAACTCAGCGACAGCGCGAAGTTTAGATGGATCTGGAAGGATGCCATCTTTGGACACTAAATGCCCTAAAATAGTGAGTTGGCGAGTGGTGAAATGGCACTTTTTCAGATTGAGCTGCAGACCGGCGTTGCTAAGGCAATGCAAGACAGTTTCAAGGCGTGTTAGGTGGGTCGCGAAGTCGGATGAAAATACAACAATATCATCCAAGTAGCAGAGACATGTGTGCCACTTCAAACCGCGGAGAATATTGTCCATCATGCGTTAAAATGTGGCGGGCGCATTGCACAGGCCAAATGGCATGACGAACTCATAGAGCCCGTCGGGGGTGACAAAAGCTGTCTTGGGGCGATCTTCCTCAGCCATCGGAACTTGCCAGTAGCCAGAACGTGCGCTCCGGTCTTACTCGCTACCAGTGCCCACTACCTGTGCCTGGATCCCCGCTTAACAGCAGTTATAAAATAAAAATTGATGACCTAACGCGTGCTATACGCCTATATTATTCCACTACAGGAATGCCTGCGTGCTGGGCCATGTTCTGTTGGCATAAAGTACAGATTGCGAAGCAATTTTAATTTAGTGTTAACCACGCATGTGGTCTCGTGCTGTAGCGAGTAGCGGCATGCGGCGACTGCAGTAACACACATATTTCATGCTGGTGCCATTGGTCCTCTTCCTGTCCTCTGCGTCTGACGCTTTTAGGCGATCGCGCGCTATGGGGCTGTATTCCGAGTCTGCGTCGTTATTGAAAGTGTCGCTATCCTTCGGCCTTGAGTCATCTGAACCATTGGAAATGCCGCAACCGGAAGTGGCAGTGACATCCGGTTCCGGCGTTTTCACCAATAAGATGACTCGAGATCGGGGAGATAACGACACTTTGGATAACGACGCTAACTCGGAATACGGACCCTAGTTAGCTTTCTTACGTGTCGCTTCAGAAAACGATCGCGTTCTCCGCGATCGCCAGCAGAACTCGTGGAAGGTTCCTGCGATAACGACGCCACGACGTAAGCTCATAGCGTCATCACAGTCACAAGTGGAAGTTTACATTTCGGATATCCAAGAAGAAAAAAAGAAGAAAATTGGTCATTCAAGCATGAGCACCGGATTAGCATCTTGCGTGAGCGCGCATGCTATGCACTCGGCGGTAGCTATACCAACGGGTGTACATTTAGTTTAGCGCTGCCGCTTACCGCGGCCGTCTACCGCTACCGCGCGCAGTCAGCACAGCATGCGCTGATTGGTACCTGCGTACGGCGTTAGCCGAAATTTGTCAGGAACGTGGCGCCATCTGTCGCCGTCAGAGTGATCTGCGCATGCGTACTGACGCTCGCGCGGTAGCGGTAACGGTAAGGGGTAGCGCTAAACTAAATGTCTCTAATAGATGGGTACCGTATAGTCTTTTTTTTTCTCGTCCTGAAGTCTTTTTAGCTCCCCCTGCCCCATTTCTTCACAGCTTGAATGCCCTTTGAGCTCTTCTCTGCTCTTTAGGGCTTGCAATTTTCTTATTATAATAGTGGAGATTCATTCCTATTTTCGACGCCTGCCGTGGCGCTAGCGCCCTCATAATCAGTCAGGACACCCCGGGATGTCCATCTAAAATTTAGCCGTTGAATTCATTCCTGCATTAAGCCACTCTAGCAACGTGAACTCTACAGGAGGGGAGTCATGCGGTTTTTGATGGTGATAGAAACGAACAACATGGCCTCAAAAAAGCATTTGTACAGGCACTGCACCTGCTAACAGCAACTATTTGTTTTAAATTGCGTTGATTGGTAGTTATAAATTAATTTACAGGAGAAGAAAAGTGCCGAATCGAGCAGTAAGGGAAGAAAGGAGGGTCAGAAGGAGAGGGAGAGAGAGGTGCCGTAGTGGAGGGCTGCTGGGGATATTCAGAGTGCACTGACATCGCACAGCACGCAAATGCCTCCAGTCTTCGGATCACACCTACCACATAGTGTGGGACTGCCCATCCAACCACGCCATTCCCCCAAACCACCTGGGCGGACTGGGAGGCGACCCTGCTCGGCTGCTATCACCTACAGACCGGACCTTATAGTCAAGCGCGCCTGGGCAACGGTCGACGTTACTCAGGTCCCGTACTAGGGACTCCACCCAATAGTACCTCCTAATTCCTACTCCTTTCGAGTGATTACTCTCACCACCACCATTTCCGTTTCATTGGCAGCGGCCGGTCCCGAGGGAGAGCGCGCGCTCTTTCCTACGTCCAGTCTCCTCGAAAGGAATGGGAGCTTTTCTCCTTGAGTTACGCTCTCCTCAGCCGGAAGGGGCGCGACCATCTCACTGTTCGCTTCTTAATATTCTAGTTCACTGTACTCCGTACTTGCTGCAGCGGCGGCAGGGTTACCAGATTAAGTTATAAATAGCCAAATTAGGCTACTGTTTATCCCATTTGGCGTGAAAAAAAATTTTTTTTTTTGGCTATGTGGCTATTTTTGGGTTATATTTGACCCCCAGTCTCCCGCAGGCGGACGGGGGGGGGGGGGGGGGGGGGGGGTAGACACTGGAACTACCAGCACCTGCTGCCGCGACTTGCTCATGCACTCTCTTCAGGCATTTTCTGCTTTCCACGGTGCAGCTACAAAAGAATATACTACTGAGATGGATAGGCGTTTCGGCCCATCAGCACTCAAGAGCTGTGTTTCGAGGAAGAAAGAAAATATGAATGAGGAGTGCAGCCAACTCTGCTAGAATGACGCATCTCCTGCTACTGACATGCCAACTTGGCATGCCTGCAATGTTGCCCCCTCAGTACCTAATTAATTTTTTCCAGGTCAGTTTTTTAAACAAACCATAGTAACAGCCATGGGGGCCTTCATCTCATCGAATAAATTCGGGCACACAGCAGTACAAGAGAACAGGACATGAGTGCTACTACCAACTGACTGCTTGCGGAGCAATGCAAAATAAAAAATATAAACGAAGCGCCGCAACCAAGCACACTCTCACTCAAACGCCATCATCCCGAAAATACGGCAGGTGCAGATAAGCATTGACGACGAAAATTCTATTCCGAATAGGCAATCTCTTTCGCTAGTAGCGTGACTGAAGGAGTGCAGAAAAGACCAGAAGAGACTCAACAAAAAAAAAAAAAATAATAATAATAATAAATCTACCTCTGGGCCAAGCACATGTCATAGGCAAAAACGCATTTGCATTCTGTATGGGAAAGTGTCAGTGAAACCTTGGCCCCTGTCTATATTCTCAGAAAGGAAGGCATAAAAAACGCACACGAAACGACTTTCATCATTAGAGGCGTTCTCCCGTGTCCGAAAGAAAAAGCGTTGTACAATGGCTAGACGAAGAACTTACAGAAAAGAATAGACCTCTCCTGGCCTATGGACCCGTGGGCAAAACGTGTACTGTATCGAGGGAGCTCTAAACGGGAGAAGAAAGACTGAAAAACAGGGGGAAGCGCATATAATCGAGACTACAAAGGCGGAGTGAAACGCTCCTTACTAGAAAAGCCGGTTTAGAAGCGAAAGGGGCTGGTTTTGCCTATCCTGCAATGCCTCTGACACCACAGTGTTTACACCAGGGAGAGCAGTACGAAGAGGATGCCAAACAAATGAGCAGTGATCAAAGAGTGGGCAAGGGTAGCGAGGTTTACAAAAGTCGAGTCGGGTCCCCTTTTAGAGGGAAAGGGGAAAATGTAGAGGAAAAAAGTAGGGGGACAGTCAGGCGTTTCCTTTTCAAAACTCGGTTTTTCTCTCAAATAACCAACTCGTTCCGCTTTCTGTTGCGTTCATGCATAGAAGACATGCCTCCAGAAGATTAACTTCGGTGGAATCATTGTACCGGACACAGTCGCGCCCTCGCGAGTGGTTCTTGAGCCATGGCATATTCAGCAGACACAGATGAATGTTAGCTGCTCCTTAGGAACTCTTCCTTCCCATTACATCTAGGATGTATGGTCGGTGGCCCGGCAGATAACAAAACAAGGGATTCAAAAGGCAAGTAACTCGCCAGCAGTAGCACCTGATGGAGGAACCGAGTAGATTCTGATACCTCGTGTCTTGCTCTTTTGGAAGGGCTGATATTATGAAAATTCCTCTCCCCGCCATTTCACAGGGTGCAACCTTCTTCACCAACGTTTTCTTCACCGGTTCCAGCAAGGGCAGTGAAATTCGCGTATCGCAAACTAGTTTCTGCGTACACTGCGGAATCAGGCTGGCTAGCGCTGCCTAGCCTGTGCGACCAAAGGCTGCACCCGTGACGTCACGTCTTAAAAAAAAAAATAAATGAACTCCTTTTCGCACATGTAATTAACTGAATTCTTCACATCGTTCTGATTATTCCTTCTAGTACTGTAGCACATTTCGCATGTTGCAAAGCTAAAAAAAAAAAAAAAAAAAGCAAGCAGCAGACAGCTTCACTGGCGGTAGAATCCAAATAAGAGGAGAGAAACGCGGAAAGAAGCGATTCAGAAGGAAGCAGAAAGAGAGCGGTATTGTTCGTTCTAGCTTTCGTGCTTATTTTTAAACATTTATTTAGGGCTATTTTTGGGCTACATGACATTGTTACATTTGGCTACATTTGGGTTATTTTTTGAACACCTCTGGCGATGAATGCTTCAACCCATCCTGTAACCCTGAGCGGCGGCGGCGGGTGGCTTTCGCCTGGTTGCGCGCTGTCATCCGCTGGCTTTGTAGTATGCGCAGCACCGCAATGAAAGAAAACAGAACATAGTTGCTTTAGCTGCATGTCGCCAGCGTATTCAACATGTGAAGGAAGTCTTTATAACAAAACCTGCCCGTTAGAACCACCAAAAAGACGAATCATTGTTCTCCTGCAAAAGTATGACAAGCATATATGATAGATACTGCTATATTAATGCAGAAGATGGCGTATTGATCCGTTATTTGCAAATGTACACACCGGACTGGCAAATGCTTAAGTAAGCTTGCTAATGCAAGATTGGCATCGTGACGTGTCTATAGGGTTTAACGTTCGAGATCAACTCTGGCTATGCGTAATAAGGGACGCCATGGTGGAGGTCCTTCATATTTCGATCCCCTAGTTTTCATTAATGTGCGCTGCATTGCGAAGTACACGGGTGCCTCGACGGTATCGCTTTCATCAAGACATGGCCACCGCGGCCGGGATCGAACCCCCCAAAAATAAACCCAAACTTTGCAATTTCGCACTCTATAGATATCGCCGTGTAAAAACATCTGGTTTTCTTTGACGCAGAGGAAAACTGTAATTTTAAATTTTGTAAAATGCATGCTGGCGGTTGCTGTCAAATGGTCTTAATTTTGCGGACACTATATTTACGTTTTTGTTTTTACGAGTTGCATAGCTCATCCATATATAGCTCTTTCGAATAACACGAAGAAATAGCAATTATTAATTCATTGAACAAAGCTTCTCTGATATTGGCACGCTTCTTCTGTTTAGAATTATAGAAATCGTAAAGGAGGCGGTTGGGTCTGTTTCTCTAAAATTCGTTACGCCATACGGAGATGATATATCGTCACGTCAAAAGCTCTACAGCGCTGTCATATGTGCTCCGCTCCGAGAAACTTGCCGCAGGAGAGCTGCTTTTCAAACGATATATTGTTACACTTATGACGACGCCAAAAGCACCCCCCCCCCCTCCCCCCCTTTACACACCTTCCTGCATCAGGTAGAGGTGAAATAATTGGCATAGATTTAAAATACTTGCCCTACTATTTAAAGGGAATATGATTTTCTCCTTCCTTAAATTTCCTTAAACAACGGTCAGTTTTGAAGGGCAATCATTTTCCCTTGTTTACGCTCTTCTCGCTTCTGCACAGTAAACACTCGTGCCCCATGTCTTGATGCGTTGGTCGTGAGACTACATACTCTTTCAAACGACTGATATGCTCTGAACGTAACGCACATGCAACTCAAAGAGACAAGTTCACTGCATTGGACAGCCGCGGTTTCAAACGTAAAATTTTGGTCTTTACTCGGATGCTGTGGAGCGCCAGGAGTTGTTAATGCAACTGTTTAGCTAGCTAAATGGAAATGGCAGGAAATGAGACTTCAGGATATTACTTAAACTTTAGAATCCCCACTTCTCGTGCTTTCCAAGCAAAAGTTTCAGATCGAGTATAATTCTACCCAATGCACACTTCACGCCGTATAAATTTTGAGTGCTCAAAATTTATGGTGAGAAAGCTTTGATGCAAGCATATCCGGAAGGCTCATACGACCACCATGCAGTCGCACTGAAAGAGGCACGCGAGAGATTTATCTGCATTTTAATTATGCCTCATAGATCGCAAAGATTAGACGCTGATTACACGGTATTTGTGTGAGCCATAAGGACTGAAACGCGAGAATGTGGAGGTTGCAATTTATGCGGGTGGAGCGGGAAGCGAGCTCGCGCTTTCCATGTGCGTGAACGACGCGGTACCAGACACCGATGGATGGATGGAATATAGGAGCGTCCCCTTTGAAACGAGGTGGTAGCAGTAGCTATCACGCTCATTTTACATGAATTCATGCCTTTAGTGCTGTTGTATAAGGCGTTTTCATGCCCAAGAACAGCAATTGAGCACACAAAAAGAACCTGGGGAATGGACGTGTTGCGTCAGCACTGCAGAGCATGGCGTCGCGAACTGGCGGGCTACACGCAGGCAAGTCGGGTAGTAGGCGCAGTTTTATATTATCAATACAATTTTGACTCCGTTATGTGTTTTTAAAACTTGGTTATGCAGGAAGGAACGATTGAGGCGCAGGAGGGCCGATAATCTAGCTACATTAAGGGTCAAAGCGGGAATTCCTCTAAAAGCGGGCTAAAACGGCTGATTTGTTTCAGCACGAATATGTCTGTTGATCTTCATCCCCAGGAAAATTTCATGGTGCTCTGCGTCAAAGCCAGTGGCAATTATTATGCAAACCTGAATGATTTTACACCCTGTAGGTATAATGCTGCGTTATTTTGCCACTGCAGCGAAACAGAAAAGTTTTTAATTGCATTGAAGCTCCGCCTTTAAGGATAGGACGCAACAAAGTCAATGGCGCTCACCTGTGGCTCTCCCTTTGCGGATCATAGCTAACTTGTTTAATAACTGCTATCCTAGTATGTCGCTCTGTTAGTTTACACATACAGTAGCAAGCTACTACATTATGTGAAGGACCTCCACGACGTATACACATAAATCCCTACTTTAACTAAAGCCGGCCATGAACGAGCCTACGTGGTCTAGGGGTAAAGTATCTGCCTCAATTGGAATCAAGTGTGGGTTCAATTAACATTTCGCCTTCTCATCATAAAGGAACCATAAAACTTCATAGCTTCTTCCAGCAGGATGCCATGTGGACACGCCACTTCATATAACCCTCCTACCAGTGAGCGCCCGATCATGTCATCTGCCAAATACCACATGTCAGGGGCACACTCGGGATTTTTCGCACACTACACACACATACGTGTGCGCTAAGGGACAAAGAAGTTATGAAAAGTTGGAAAGATCAGGTAAGGGCAGATTTGGAGGACGGTGTGTGTCGTGTTAGCCCAGGCAGGGGGGGCGCAGCCGCACCCGCGCCGGAACGCTGCCCGAGAAAGCAGTCCAGACACCGCGCTCCCAAGCGACGAACCCCCCCCCCCCCCCCCCCCCCCCCCCCCCTGTCTGGGCTAACACGACATGGTGTCAGAAGTGGCCGTCTACGACATGATGTCAGATGGTCAAGAATCTTCGCACTGAGGCAGGCACCTTCCATCCACGATGTCGAAGACGCCTTCAATACGGCTGCATGGACTGCAGCAACCGCCACCGCTGGACTTTGACCGCACGTCAGAGTGGCCGGCGTGGATCGAACATTTCGACGACTTCCGATATGCAACGGGACTCAACGAATGCCCCGGGGAGGCTCAGGTACGAACGCTGTTGTACACAATGGGAGGCAAGCTCGTGACATATTCAGGACGTTTTCACTATCTGACGAAGACGCCAAGAACTATGAAACCGTAAAGAAAAAAGTTCAGAGATCGCGATGTAACCATCCGACAGCGGCAGCGTAGGTACTTCAATAGTCGTCATAGGGCTCTTCCGCTGCCAGCCCTCAAACCAGGAGCGGAAGTATGGGTGACAGACTGCAAAGTGAAAGCGCGAGTCTTACGTCCTGCACAACGTCCGAGGTCGTATGTAGTTAGAACTTCTAACGGATATAGTTCTAGAAAGAAACAGGAAATTCCTGGTTCGCTTTGTTTCCCAGCAGAATGACTGCGAGGAAGGAGGAGGTAGCTATGAGTTTCCGCAGGCATACGATAGTCGGGTATAAATGGAACAGGAAAATAATCCATCTAAACCGAAGGCACCTGCCGATCCATCAGATACCCCCTTGCCACAAACTAGCCCTCCTGGATATAGAACACGATTTGGCCGTCATGTCCGACCGCCAGACCGATATGGGTTCAATGACTGACTGTTATTTTGTTTTGAGCATTGGTTGCATCGATTAAAAAGTGTTCATCTTTGTTGGTGGCAGTGCTAAGTTTGTTGCAAATGCCAATGTATCTTTTCAGAGAAAAGGGGAGATGTTGCTGATAGCGCCTGTGCCGCGCCTGAAACATTGTCTGTCCGTGACGTCACTGGTCACATGTGTGCTTGCTATATAAGATGCTGTTCGCGTGAAATAAGGGGTTGTTGTTATCGTGCCGGGATCGGGGCAAGTCTCAGTTCCTTCCTGCCCGCTGCCGGCCGCGCTCGGCGTCCGGCCAGGGACCGAACGCGACAGTGTGGTTATCGTGCTAGAAAAACTGGCCACCCCTGTATACGCAAAGCTCCATGACAACGACGGTGCCGGAATCTTGCAAGAAAAGTAACATTATGCGAATCCGGAGACAATAAGGACTTGAGAAACTACAGACCAATCAGCTTACTATTCCTTACGTATACAAGATATTTACTATGGTAATCGCTAATAGATTCAGGCATTCTTAGATTTCAGTCCAACAAAGGATAAGGCAGGATCTCGTGAAGGGGACTCTACCATCGATTATATCCGTACTGTCAACGAGCGATAGAAAAATACTTGTAATATAACCAGTCCCTGTAGGCACAATTGATAATAAGGAAGCATTTGACTCAGTCGAAACCTCAGATGCCATGCAGGCATTGCAAAATCAGGGTGTAGATGAGCCATATGTGAAAGTACTTAATATTATGAGGGCTGCACAGGAATCAGAGTCCTTGTTAAGAAACGTAATAAAATTTCCACAAAGAAAGGTGTTATGTCCGGACATGCAATCTCGCCAGTACTATTCATCGCTTGCTCAGGAGAATATTCAAAGACCTAGGATGGGAATACTGCACTGCGGTCACTTAGGGACTCGCAGGCGCCAGATCGGCGATTGTTTGGGGCCCACTCCGCAGCGCGGCGCGCCCAGCGCAGTTTTCCAGTTGTCTATTATCTATGAACGTTGCCCTGCAGTGAATATAATGAAGTATAGTGACGATGAACATAACACCGGCAATGCCAACGCCGATACACCGACAACGCCGGATTTTCCAGAGGAGGGGGCTTTATCACTATATCGCGTTAAATGAAGTGCGTAAAAAGAATCTTGAATACATATAGACAATATGCGCAGGCGACAAGGACTGCAGCGTCTCTCACAGACAAGGATTGTAAACCGAAACCCTAAAGCAGTGCAAATTAACAATCGTTTCGTGCTGCTTTTGTGTTCGACGGACAACGAGAACAAATACCGCTTTGAGTCTTTCACGAAACCTTTAACGGCACCATGCAGAGCTGCGATATTACAGAATTTCGGATAAGTAGTGACAGTCACTTTTCTTAGAGACCCGGAAAATATATGAGGTAAGCCCTGAATACTGTTCGCTTAAATAATGTACTAATTCTCGTTGCCATCACTCGGGCAGATAATTTTGCGCAGTGCGGCTTAAAGACGAAAAACAAAAAACTAGTTCTAAAGATGATTTTGCAGCTGAGCTCGAACGAAATTCTTGGCTCGTATCATACACGGAAATTTAAGTTTACACTACTGAAAAATGTGGCATAAACTAATATTTTTGTTCAAAGTCGGGCTCCTTTAAGAAAGGAAATAGGTATTTTACTGGAGGGCGTGCGTTAATGAAGCTTCATAGATACTTTCTGGATGGCTGGTGCCATCGCTTCGCCTGGAGTACGAGCGAAGTAAGTTTCTAACGAAGCGTCGCACATTAATCCTTGCAAATAGGTGGCTTCTGTACTCAGTCAACATCCGACTACAACAACGGTGCATATAGCTTTGGGTTCTTCACCCTGCATCGCACTCTGTTCGGTGCATCTCTGAGCCGTATCCTAATCGGCATGCAGGCATCGTCGCACGCTATCGGCCCCGCTGCCAGCAAGCATGATTCGTTGCAGTGGTGCACAGCAAGTGCTTGAGCCCGCCGGATGCAGGTTCAACGACATGGAGACGGTTAAATAAATATTGGTGACTTCGAGGCGCTCAGGCCTGCTCCATGCCGTGGTGTTGAGTCTGTGCGCCCGCTGGATAAATGCGTCCGCTTTATAACTCTGCGTACTCGTGTGTCTATGTAAATTTCGACGAGCACTCTCGAGAATGATGGAAAACAACTCGTTCTGCGGCGCCACGTGAAACCTTCAACGCTCGACTATATATTTCGCCTATGGCGCAAATTTATTCTCAAGGTGAGCAGAGTTGCTGTCGCGGCACAAGGAGCAGAACGCTCTGGTGGAAAGTGGTAGTTAGCTAAGCTTAGTAAACAAGGCGCAGACGTTCAGGTCTTCACCTCAGGTCTCAGGTTTTCTCATTTTTTTTTTGTTTCCGCGTTTCACGCTCTATGCACAATTTTCATACATGTCGACCTCCTCGAACAACGTGACCTCATCCTTCTCGGGTTCCACTTTGACCGGCCCGACCGACCGGGCGTCCGGCCACTCAGGTCTTGGAGGGGGCAGCGGCGGGAGGTGGGGGAGGAGGTGAACGATCAGCTGACGTCAACAGCCAGGCAGCAACAGGACAACGTTAGTATCAGCGACAACATCCGTAGGAGTTGGGAGGGAGAGGGCCAGAACGGGTGAGAAGAATCGGAGAGCCGGTTTCTGTGGCTTTTCGGAACCACTCACTGTATGGGGTCCATCCCCGCGTGCCCCACCCCACCTCACCCCATCCCACCCAAAGCGACATCACAGAGGTGACAGAGCTCGCCTGCCTCTCGAGCCGGCATTCCTCGCCGCGACACTGGAAAGATGCAGCAAGCTACCACACGTTCTCCTGCTTCGCGGCTCT